>NC_056726.1:1123273202-1123413202 GCF_019279795.1 Protopterus annectens
CCTCAGTCACAATCTCGGAAGACCGAGACCAAGTCACCAGACCGCACCGCCCGCAGTCTGGACCAATAGCAGGAGGCTCCAGCCTCATCACATCTCGCGGAAGACCGAGACCAGTATGCACGGGCTAGAGCTGCAGGATCACACCAGTATGGAGAACCAAGTAGAGGATCACTGTATGGAGATCTGGGAAACAGGACCAAGACCAGTATGCAGGACAAGATTGCATTCGCAAACAGCTTCAGGAGGACCAAGTACAGGATCGCAAACAGCTGCAGGAGGACCAAGTACAGGATCGCCGTATGGAGATCGGGGAAACAGGATCTCATGGCTCTTCTGGAGACAGGTAGGGTGTGTGGAGATTGGGGAAGCAGGAGCGCATGGCCATTCTGTGGGGGTGTGTGTGTGTGTAAAATGCCCCAGTTGCTTCATGGTGGTGGGTAGAGAATAAGGCTTGAACCCTGTACCCAAGTGACAAGAGCCTGAATTCCCTACCCACCACCATTTCTAAAACATTTGCAGATTTTTGCCTCATATTTGTTCTGTTCCTCATAAAATGTGGTTTCTGTATTTTTGTTACTTAAAACAGACAGTAGTGCAGTGGTGCAGTGGTAGCAGTATTGCCTGACAGCTGTAGGTTGTCTGGTTTGATTCTTGGCTGGGGTGCCTTCTGTGTGGAGTCTGTATGTCCTCCCTGTGTTTGTGTGGATTTGCTCTGTTGTCTTCAGTGGATATTTGTCCCTATTTTTTGGACTCTATTCCTCCATTATTGGCTTTGTCCAGGTTTTTTGTGCCAAGGATGAGAGGTATGGTGATAACTGAGCTCACTGAATATGTTTGGGGGCTGTATTCCTCCATTAGTGGCTTTGTTCAGGTGTTTTGTGCTAAGATGTTGACAGCTATGGTGAGAACTGAATTCACTAAATGGTAGCCATTTAAGTTTCAGTCTTCCTTTTATTCATAAAAATAGATGATTTGGCATAGTAGTATGTTGCTCTGGCTGTTTTGCACAGGGACCTGGGTTCAATACTTGGCAGTAAAATGTATGGTGGTAACACAGCATTTTATTTTAGCAACTTTCCAACATTATACAAGCAATGTTTAAAATGTGTCCCTGTTTTTTGGGCTTTTGCCCCCCCCCCAAATAAATTTTGGCTTTGTCCAAATTTCTTGTGCTGCAAAGTTCAGAGATACAGCTGAGTGTCGAGTAGATTTTACAAGGAGCTGAGAGCTGCAGGGGAATAAAAGTTTAGTGCTGCTTATGCCAAGTTTGCTTACATTGTAAATAGCACAACAGGTAGTGTACTTGCTTTTGATGCAGACGGCTGTGGGTTCTACTCCCACAGTAAGTAGATCTATTGCTGATACTATACTCTGTTTTAAAGGAGATGGATGCTGCAGTCCTCTTTGGCGAAGATACCTAGTAACTATGAACCTGTCATCAGTTTGCCATCCATTCTCTATTGCAATATTACTAGCATTATAATTTTTTTAATGCAACATAAGCAATTTATTCCTCAAAGGCAACAGGCACTTTATTTGTAGATATAACAATGACATATAAAGTTGTTTGCTAGCAGTAACCTCTTCATTAGTTAACAGATTTCTTTAATGTGGAATTATTTAGATGGCTTTTACTTCTTCAGAGATCATGCATATTTACTGATACTGGTGGACCATTGAAGTTTGAGTAGACTTTTATGATGAAAATGTTCTGAATTGGGCAGTTCAACTGTACTGTATTGTACAAGGAATATAATTTAATACAGCCAGGAAGGTGTATCAAAGAGCATGTGTATGTTTCATGTTCAAGGGGCCTATGATTTGAAAACAGCCCAAAATTAATCTTTATCTGCCACTGGCAAAATGTATTTTCTTTGAATGTGGGTTTCAATGCTGTTTCAATGAATGTGAGTTTCAAGGGCAGAGAAGTTTTAATGCTAAGTCTATTTTCATTGTGAGACTGCATTGCTTTGTTTAGCAGATATCTATTAGGGTTTATGCTTAAAAATATAAAATAAAACTTTCAAATGAAATCAATATCATCGCAGAACTAAAGCAGTATGCAGTTTACAGTGTTTATGGCAAATGGGGCGAAATTACCAAGGAATGGGACATTGGAATGGCTGCAGGGGGGACACTCCATTCGACCATGATTTTTGTGAAGGGGTGGAAGGGCAGCAAACTCAGACAGCCCCAGCTGAACTATACCTCTCAACAGTCAAGACTTTTGCAGAATGAATAGATTTTTGCTTCTTATTTTTGGTTTGTTCCTCATAAAATTTGTGGTTTTCTGCCAAATCATTTAGGAATTAAGTCACTAAATAATGACAGACATTGAGTTTCAGACATCATAACCTTCAGAAAAATACATGCTAAAGCAACACCTGTTATTCTATCAACTGTCTTTTTAATATTGTTTGTATGTCCCCCCAATATATTTGGCCATATCCAAATTTCCTGCATTAAGAGGTTGAGAGGTATGTGCAAATAAATCGCTTTATAGAATTAGGAATATCCAAACCTTTCAACTGTCTCCAATTTTGGCTCAAAATGTTGTTCTCCCCTTAATAATCCCTCTGCAAAATGGCAATTTTGGAAGAAAACGTGGAGGGTTTACAATTATAAATAACTGTAATGATCAGAGTTATAGATTACTTTTATTTCAGAAATGCATTTAGATGCTCTTATTTTCTCAGCTGCTCAAGTTAACAGTACTAATTTTAAAAAAGGTGTCCCTTCTTTGACAGGTTCCCAGCTGTACTGTGTGGCAATTTTATATTTTTGCATAACATATTTGGTCTGTTTTTCATAAAATTGTGCTTTTCTGGCAAATTAGTAGCAAATCATTAAAGACTGAAGTTAGAAAATAATGGTAGACATTTGAGTTTCAGATTTCATACCC
This sequence comes from Protopterus annectens, assembly GCF_019279795.1. Lineage (NCBI taxonomy): Eukaryota > Metazoa > Chordata > Ceratodontiformes > Protopteridae > Protopterus > Protopterus annectens. Next base: position 1,123,276,105 of record NC_056726.1, read on the forward strand.
TTCAAAAATGCATACTAATGCAAGACCTACTACTATTATATTATCTTTCTAAGTTTATAAGAGCAATATTTAAAAATTGTCTTTATGGCCTGTGTCCCACTTCTGTGTTTGGCTTTGTCCAGATTTCTTGCTCTGAAGTTGAGAGGTATGAGTGTCAGAGCCATCACCATCAGCCAGAGATATTTCAAACTGTGACCTAGTTGTTGCACTCCACTACCCATCGTAGTGGCTCTGGATGTGTCCAAGCAAGGCAAGGAGCAGTTATGCAGTGTAAGTGTGCAGAGTATTCCCCCATCCAAGGTAGACCACAAGTATGACCGTGGCTTTTCATCTGTCCTTGATTCTGCAGAATGTTCTGGTTTTCTGTCATATTTTTATACTGTTGATTTATGCTTCGTAGTAAATGGGCATGCCTTCGTTGAAGGTTGGACGTCGAGCTGGCACCTCGGCGTTTGTGAAAATCTACTGCCAATCATTAACGGACCGGAGTTCCACTGCGGCGACCCCTAACCTGGAAAAGCCAAAAGACAAACAACATTATTCAGAAAATGCATGCTGTTGCAGTGCCCTGTTGCTCTGTATTAAAGTAGCAATGCTTTAATGACCATCAGGTAAGCTTGTCGGAGATTGAAAGATGCAAGTAAGCTTTAATAAGCATAATGTTAAAGAATTACAAACATTGAAAGCCTTTTCATTGTTGCCATGCAGAGAATATTTACATAACTAGATAACGAATAAGCCTTAGGTATTGAAATGCATATGACAGTATTTGTAATAAAGGACAGGATTACAGTATTTTCAGAAGCTCATTCCATTTGTTGGAGACTTGCAGTTTTCTTTGTAGGCTTTACCCGTAAACTAAACAGAATGCCAATCTATCATGTGTGGTCCATAACTTGTGCAGTAATCCTTTAAGCAATTTATCTTGAGCTTGTTTCTTGTTCGCTGTTCATTTTTTACTTTGATCATGTGTTTTCCATGAAACAAGTAGATAGTTGTTGTCAGGCAGCAGGTCTTTTTTGGATAAGAAACATTTTTACAAGTGGGGGTATCACAGAGATTGCTACATTCAGCATGTTACTTGGTAATTTTATAAAGCTGAATATAAATTATAAGAAGAAGTGGTTTGAGCTGAATGCTTCTTGTTTTTTTTTATACTTGATTTTGACTGGCATTCCAGTAATGTATTTAAAAAGCAATTTATTTTTTCATGCCTCACAACCTTTGTGTTTCCATCTAGATATTAAGTAAGTAGTCATGTAGCCAATGCATTGAAATATTTTTTTTCTTCTACACTTCATTTTGTCTTGATTGGACTCTCGTAATGATGGTTTGGCACCCAGGGCAGCGTATTTAATTAATGTTGCAGTTGTTGTGGTTTTGAGCATAGCTCCACCCCTTTCTAGTTGGTCACACCCCTTCCCATTGGCCCCACCCATTCAGCTGTCTCTTGCAACCCCCCTTTAATTTGAAGTCACCAGCCGCCACTGGTGGAGTCTGCATGTCCTCCCCGCAATTGGTTGGGTGTTCAAAAGACATGCATAAATGGACGTGCCTTCGTTGAAGGTTGAACGTCGAGCTGGCACCTCTGCATTCATGAAAAAAATCTACTGCTAATCATTAACGGACTGGAGTTTCGCTGTGGTGACCCCTAACCAGGAAATGCCGAAAAGAACAACAACAAGTAAACTGCATAACCTTGGCTTCTTTGAAAGTTAGTAAGACCTTTTTTTTTTTTTTTTACTCAAACCCACTAAGTTCTTGCATGGGACCTGAACTTTATTCTAGAGAATTTAACATTTTCTCCCATTCAGCTGGCTTTCAAGCCAGAGTTAAAATTCTTCACTTGGAAGACTTTTTATTGGTGGCTGTCATTTCAGCAAGATTTTTTTCAGTGTTGCTAGCATTGTCTTCAGAGTCCATTTATTTTATATTTCCCAAAGATGTTGCATCAGGTTGGACTAGCAATCCTTTGCCAATCATGACCTGCTTATTATGTGTTCGAAACATGGATGCCAAGAAATTCACCTTGTGAGGTGCATTTTGGCATCCACATCATATGAGAACACATAATTGAAGGTTATGATTGGAGATCCAATCATAATTCTTTGTAGTGCATGGAGCTTTATGTTGCCTCTGCCTCTCATTTTCTTCGACTTCTAAACTTCTCAGTCTCTCTTTTTCTTCAGCCTCCAAATGCTGCATTCAGTCTGCTGATTTTAATTCCAACCATTTGGCCTCCGTTTGAAATCTCTAACTCCAGATGGGCTTTCAAGTCCTCTGAGAAAAAGGTAAACTGTCCTGTTTCTGAGAGCTGTACATCCCCAATGACAGACTGGTTGTCTTCCTGGTTGCTGGTCTGTGCTGCAGCTGTGATTAAGACTGCAATAATTTTCCTTTCAGTCAGGTGGCTTGCCCCAATTCTTTGGCTTGGTACATCTCAGCCAACTGGTTCCTTGTCAGACTCTCACTGCACATTCCTAAGCAACCTGGGGAATATTAGGGTCCAACCTATCACTCTTATACTGGGCAACTTCAACTACCCCTCCATTAACTGGGAAAACTACTCATGGACCAATACACTTGCCCAACGTTTCCTGGAATTCATTAATTCCAATGCCCTGGACCAGCTCGTTCTTACCCCCACTAGAGGTAGCAGCATCATTGACCTGGTCATTACTAACATGGTCAACTATTGCACTACACCAATAGTCAGTTCCTTCCTGGTTAGATCCGACCACAAATTAATCACCTTGGAAATCCACCCCCCCCCCCCGCAAAGGTAAACACTATGAAAAACTTCTCCAAAGCTAACTTTGGGCTCCTAAAAACAGAGGTGGCTAACTTCATGGCACCCATACAAATGGAGAATAGTTGTATTACCACCAAATCATACGCCAATGCACTGTAGGAACACAAACATAAATGTATGCATCTCACCATACCGCATAGGTGTAAAATAATCAGAAACTTGGGTTCGGCAATCACATTGTCCTCCCAGCATGTGTAGTTGCACATAGATGAGCAGAGTTTCCATTCAAAGACACAGAGGACAGTTACATTGCTTTTCAGCCCTTTCAGGGATTCTGAGTTTTTCCAGAGAACTGACATGTAGATTAAAATACTGTAATTATGAATTCCATAAAACAGTGATAGGTAAAAGTGTACTTGAAACCCGGTAATCCTTTAAAGTGATGCAATGTTGTTCCTCATTTGTAATAGTTACACTCAGTAATAAAGTGTTGGATCATTTTCAGAGTCTGTGTTGAATGTGCCCATGTAAGTGAACTGAGCATTTCACATGATTAACAAGTTCAGATGTAACTGCAGATGACAATTACGGCAGTGTTCAAGACGTATTCTCTATCAGTAAGGTAATTTGCAGTGTATATGGGACTTTCAGGTTAAGGGGTACAGACAATCCTTAACAGGTTACTGCTTCTGCTACCCTTTCATATGTTAGTAGTGGAAATGCAGAATGTATACTAAAAAGGCCCCCAAAAAAGAATGGAAGTGCTACTTTGAGAAGTGTGATCATTACATTATTTCAGTTACCTTCTCGAAGGTCAGTATTTCCTGCAGTTTCTGAATGGTTACTCAAAGCTGTATTGCATAATGGGTTGATCTATCACTTTCTTCATGGAGTCCATGGCATGCATGGATTGTTGTGGAAAACAGATTGCTGAAGGTTTGCAGTTAGCATATGCATCCTTACAGGAGTTACCTGTGGTGACCCTGCCTAATTATAGACAGAATTCTAAATGCAGACTGCTGAAGACATATTGATTGTGCATGTAAAGTGAGGTGAAGTGTTCCTACTGTAACTGTGATATGAGGAAGTGAATTAACCTGCTTGTCACTGTATCATTATTATGCATGCATTCCATCAAAACCTTGCTTGTCTATTTGGTTTCAGTAATGCATTCATTTTTCTTGCAGGTGTCTGCAGTCATGCCACAGTGCTTTGCCTTTGGGTGCTGTATTTGCCGAGATAGTTTGCCCCCAGGTGTGTCCTTCTATTGCTTTGCATGTAATATGCAATTGTGCAAATGATGGGTAATTAACTGTGGTACAGATGTGGGAAACATCCGTAAGTTCGTCAAGGAAGAGGTCAGCAGTGCAGTGCCACGTCCTTTCCTGTGCTCCAAACATTTTGAAGAGGACCAGTTTGAATGGAATTATATGCATGAGCTACTTCCAGATGAAATGAAGCCGCGTCATCCAATTCGACAACTAATTAAAGAAGCAGTACCGACACTTTTTAGTTTTTCCACCAAAAATCCACAGACAAATACACTTTGGAGGCTGCAACGCAAACAACAATAGACTGTAAGTGCCCATTTTTTGGCCTTTTGCTCACGCTCCTTGATTTCTATAATCATGTTTCTTTAGCATAACAGTGCGGGACATGACAGATAACAGATCAGCTAATGGAGGAAACCATTGCATTCTGGATACATATTTTATAGTCATCTGTTTACACGCACTGCTGTACATTACTACATTTCCTTGGCCCCTTGCGTGCAGGTATGGTAATCTATATCTTTACATTTACTATTACTTAAAGTTAATCATAGTAGTGTTTACCATAACTGATCATAACTGTGATATATGACCGTATGCTAAATGCTTAACAGTTGCTGATATTATGGCAAGTAAGCAGTTGATGTGAAGACATGCCAGCACATAACAAAAGGAGGAAATAAAAGTAAAGTTACACCTTATGCATATTTGGGCGGGTACAATCCAGTCATATGAGTGACTGTCGGTGAATGAGACATACTCGCATGTCATGAAATTTAGGTACTGCCACATGTGCACTTCTCAAAATGTTATTCAAGGAAAGTTCTGATGTAGAGATGTTTTTTGGAATTTTGCAAGAATTCTTCCTACTTCTCACAGAGCACTGTCTAAAGGTGGCTTTGTAGAGTCTACTTCAGTAGACCAAACATTCACTTACTCAACTTTCAGATAGCCGAGATGAGAAGGCTGACAACTGCACAACACCGACATCCCCGAACACCGACTTCCCACTTCAGGTAAGTAACTGCTTGGCCACCCTGTTGAACTTTGTCCCTTTCTCCTGTGGTACTGTGATCTCGGAAGTGGTATATTTAGTTAGGGATGGGTGTGGAGGGCACAGCCACCCACATATGGGGTATGGTGGGTGAAGCCCTCCACATGGGTGGGTTTATTTTTCTTTGGTTTGACATTTTTCAGGATGGCCAAGTGTTTACTTACCTGGAGTGGGAAGTCGGTGTTCTGTGATGTTGGCATTTTGCTGTTATCAGCCTTTTTGTCTCTGCTATCTGAAAGTTGGGTAAGTGAACATTCGGTCTACTGAAGTACACCCACTTAGTACACTATTTTGTTTGTTTATGGAGAATTTTTCAGTGGAATGAATTTGTTTCTTTGCAGTACAGGTATGACTGCTTGCTAAATATGAATGTGTACTCTGTGGATGGTAAGTTATGTTATAAGTAAGATTGGGACATTACTTTAACACCATTTGGCCATGGTAATGGGCATCTTGTTGCTGTTGTTTAGACTTTACAGATGGCCTTATTACAGTTGTTATGATAGTGCTTACTTCATTGCTGGATGTGCCGTGCATTTGTATGGGTGGCAGGATGCACATGGAACTGTGGTTGAAGTAATGGGTTTGCTGTACTGAGTGTTCCATTGGAACAACTACATGAGAAATGCACACGTTTTAAATGTAAAGTGATAGATGGAATGAAACCATGTAATGACAGCACTGACATGGAAGGAAGTTAAAAAATTGCAGTACAAATTGTTGTATTGTAGTAAGAAATGTCATACTTATAGCAATTCTGAATCCAAAGCAGGAAGATGGATGCACAAACCCCTCCTGTTAACTGTATAGTAGGGAAGCTGGAGGGCAGGAGTGGTAACTGTCATATGCATGAAATATATGCCCTGTGGTGACTACTCATAATGTATGGATTTCCTGTTCCCTCCAGATCATAGATGAACTTCTGAGTGAAACACAGCCAACACTGGAAGACATTGTCATGGAACAACTATGTTTGGAATGCAAGGTATGCATACTTAGCTTCATCATCCACTGCTCAGCCAATTACATGAAGCTGTACATGGTTTCTAGTAAGTGTTCTACTCTGATAACTGACTGATGAGTAACCACTGTTTTCTGTCTGTATCACAGACAGCCATCAAAGTACTTCAAAACCAGGCAAGTGATCCAGTATCAGTGGCAATGGAGACAAACGTGGTTCAAGAAACAGTGGAAGACTTCACTGTGAACAATGAACATGTGGAGGTAAGCCTGGACCAAGATATTGTGTTGGGAGTGGTGGTACTGAATATGTGTATACTACATCAGGTTAAGGACGGCCTAGGTAGTAGTGGCAAGGTAAAAGGAAGTATGTCCCATACTACTACTGGATGCATGAAATGAGTGGTCAAGCTGACACACCATTGATATAAATGCATCTAGTGTTATGCCTTCTCAAGGCAGTGTTAGAAGAGATTCCATGATTTAGAAGTACTGTGCACTTCTTTGGGAATTGTTGGGTGGCGGCAGACTCCATGGAAATAAGTCTCATAGTAATACTGGATGCATGAAATGAGTGGTCAAGCATACATGATACCAGTGTTGAAAATGCATCTAGTGTTATGCCTTCTCAAGGCAGTGTTAGAACAGGTTCCATAATTTGTAAATACTGTGCATTTCTTTGGTGATTGTTGGGTGGTGGCAGACTACATGGAAATATGCCTCATACTAATACTGGATGCATGGTCAAGTGGATACGACACCACTGATGAAAATGCATCTAGTGTTATGCCTTCTCAAGGCAGTGTTACAAAAGAGTCCATGATTTGCAACTACTGTGCACTTCTTTGGCGATTGCTGGTGGGTAAAAGTTTGTTACAGCCAAGTTTTAAAATGGATGATGTCATTGCAGGTAGAGCGACAGACCACGTACAAATGTAATTATTTCAGGTTTGCTACATTTTCAGGTGCAGACAGCACAGCAGTAACGTGTCTGGTGCTCAGTATGCACAGCTGTATGGACAGTTACGGTATGTCAGTAGGTGGTAATTTTGCCAGAGTACTATATGGGGTAAAAGTAAATCTACTTCTAAAAGTAGTTCATATGAAATACGTGAAAAAGCATGACATCCATATTGAATTAACTGTAAAGTGTGGAACAGAACAGGAATAAAATGTAGGGTTATTGTTACATTTGTTGTCCCCTCCACTACAATGGAAGTTATAAATGGGGTGGTTTTACAGGCTGATTAAGGAGAAATGGAAACACCAGGTGAGGTGTATGTTTGCACCAACATGTGCTTTACAGTTTTGAAGGTATTGAAACACATTATTGCAATGACTGTGGATTTATTTAATTTCAATGTTACTATTGGAGGTACCACTGCCAGACTTGTATGAAGAGGTAGTCAAAGCCATAGAAATCTACACAGTGGAAGTTCAGGACTGTAGTAAGAAAAGTGTAGCATGCCAAGCCAGTTACTGCAGGAAAGGTTGCAGTGTAGGTGTTAAAACAAAGTTACCAGAAATTAGTGCACGGACAGTTAAGATAGATGCATCAGTTCAGTTTCCAGAGGTGGCAGCATCAACATTGATGGACCACACATACTGCAAAAAGTCAAAAGTTATTCAAATGGATAGGAGTGAGCAAGCATCAGTCGAGGTTTACAGCAGTAGTGATGTGGGCAGTTGTAGCAAGTGTGTTACAACGTTTATTCCAAAAGATGATTACAGTGACAGGGATGTGGGCACAAATAACTCAAGCACACATGTCTCTCCACATGAAATTTTGCAGCACTCCAGTCAAGTATCCTCAAGAAATCCTTTACAACAGCATGAAGAGTGAGTCCTCATTTTCACAGTGTGCAAATCATGACCTTGAAAAGGATCCAGACTGGTTCTACACTTCTGACAGTATGTCCATCTCTTGATGGAAGACACTAGAAGAAATGGATAAAGATGAAGAAATGATAACCGAGCCAAAGTTCCTGGTATTTGAGTTTTGCCTTGATTCCCTGCTGTTAAAACTGACCTGTCTACAATGCCAAACACCAACTGTTGAAGTGGAAAAGAAATTAAAGATGGGTTCTTATGTGTCTGTGAAAGTATCCTCCATTAGTGGACATGAAGTTCTTCAGTGGCAAAGTCAGCCATTAATAGCTCGCATGCCAGCTGGTAATCTACTCCTTGCATCATGTGTCCTTCTCAGTGGCAGCATGTATGCAAACATTGCGAGATTCTATGCATACCTTGGAGATGAATTCATCAGTGAGTTGACATTTTATGAAATTCATTAAGAGTATTTGTCCCCCATATTACAGCACACCTGGACACAGCATCAAAATACGTTACTGGCAGCAGGAGCGGCCTTAGGTCAAGTGATGCCCTAGGCAAAAGGGGTCCACGATGCCCCCTACCACATAATCTGGTGCCCCCATCCTGGTCTACCTACACCAAATAAATACTGGAAAATCACCCCTGCTACAGCGGTGCCCTATGCGGCCACCTAGTTGGCCTATGCCTAAGGCCGGCTATTACTGGCAGATACAATGGGGAAGGCAGTAAGGTTAGCAGGAGATGGTCAGTGTGATAGTCCAGGTTATTCAGCCAAATACTGTTGCTATAGCATGATGGACCTTGACTTGGACTTGATCATTGATTTTTCACTAGAGCAGTTTTCTGCAGGAATATCTTCAGTAGGACTGGAGAAGAAAGCTTTCAAAAAGTTCATGAATAACTTGAAGGATATGAGTGTTAAGGTAAGCCTTGACACTACAGACAGACATCGTGGTATCAGATTCTTGATACGCAAGGAACTTCCCGATGTTGGCCACCAGTTTGATGTGTGGCATATGTCCAAAAGTTTGACCAAAAAAATAACAGAAGCTGGCAAGAGGAAGGGTAAAACAGAATTATTGCAGTGGTGCCACAGTATTTCCAATCACCTGTGGTGGTGTGCTGAAACGTGTGAAGGCGATGAAGTTTTACTTTAGGAAAAATGTTTGACATTGCTGTACCACATAACAGATCAACACAGCTGGAGTGGTGCAAAGAAATTCTCTTGTTGTGCTCATGAGATGCCAGTCATTGAAGGTGATAAGAAGAAGTGGATGGAAGATGATGCATGTTGCACTGCACTACAGAGGATTGTTAAAAACCCAATCTGTCTTAAAGGTTTGAAGCATATCACTAAGTTCTGCCACACAGGAAACCTTGAGCTGTTCCATGCATTGCTATGTAAGTACTGCCCAAAGTTTGATTACCAGTTATGCTGGAATGATAGCACGACTCATACTTGCCATCCTTGATCATAACAAAAACCTCAACCGTGAGCAAGCTGTAGTCTGATTCCCTACCAGCAAGTCTGCATCTGAAGGAGAGCTTCGATATAAAGTGGTGTACCCGAAGGCAAAGTAGGAATGGGTCACTAAACCAATATTTGAGAAGTGAAAATTTGATTACATTTATGACCTAATGATGGCAGTCATAAAAACTAAAAGAGGAATTTTGGAAACTACCCCCATGTTGGTACCACTACTACCAAAGAACATTGCTCAGTCTGAGTGTCCACAGAAGAGCGAGGTGATAGTACAAAATGTGTCTAGGTTTGGCAAAAGGAATGAAATGCACAGCTGATGTAGCAGTGCAGCAACATGCAGACTAGGTTAGTACTATTTTACACCACCTGATTTCATTCATAGATGTATAGTAATGTAGGTAGTTTGTGGTGGTTGTAACTATGTAATGGCGATCAGTACACGAGGTTATGGTGTGCGTATGTGTTTGTGGCAATACAGTGTGAGACCTGTGTTCCTAACAGTGCAGATTCTCCATTCTCAGAGATGGACTGATGCGACATAGGGTGGCAGTCAGTGCAGTCCCACTGAGGTCTACTTCTTATGTAGATACAGTGTGCTGTGATGTATATCACACTGCAGGCAATTGGCACATAAACAGAATTACATGATCAGTACAGAAACAGCATGCGATGCTGTTAAGACTGTGCGGTAATCGCAGGTACCAATTTTTGGCACAGGAGGAAATGCATGCACTTGGTATTGTATGTGTCATTTCCATGTAAACAAACTGAGATCAGTTAATAACACAATGGTTGCACATATGATTACAGCTGTATGACAGCTGCTTCTGTCACCCTGCCAGTTGCATTTACACTTGTATTGAACACGTTTGCCATTGGTGGTTATCAGTGGTGCTGTCAACATAAGTTTAGCTAAGTTGGGAAATTCAAACCATATAGGACTGCAGCCACCATGTCAACTGATGGTGGAGAGTAAGGAATGTAGGTATTGTGAGTATATCTGAAAGATGTAAATGTCACATCTGTCATGTGGAATTTAGTTTGGTTTCTCAGGCCATAATGTAAACAGAGCCTGATAATGTATATGGTAATTGTAAAAACACGATCTCTGGAACCAAACAGGACAAGTAAAATAACGTTCTTTATTTCAGGAATCACGTTTTCGCTCCCGCAGTTGCAGAAGCTTCCTCAGCTAATACAAATTAATTAATTAACAATTCCTTTTATATGCATTAAATCATGATGTCATTTCCTTTTATTTTCAAACCACGAACCCACCGCAAAATTGACATAGGGTGGGTAAAGACATCATTTCTTTAAAAGTGACACTTCATACTTTTGATATCAATTCCATCATCCCACATTTGTTAAATTACAATACAATTTTATAATCAACATTTTCATTATATAAATCACTAAAAATATATATATAAAAAAATATAAAATATAAAAATACTCCTATTTAAGTCAAATTTATTTGTTTTCTCTCTATACCTGTATTAGATAGTATATATGTAGTTCCCAATATATGGATCATACTAAATCTATTTTTATGTATGCATATGGGTATAAATGTCCTTCAATTATCTCATATAACTTTTATATTTAAGAAACACTGAGATATTACAGGATTCATTTAATCCTGGGTAAGTGAAGGCATCTAACCCAATCTGCCACTCTAACTCTCTCATTTCAAGTAACAGAGTTTGAGGTCCACCCTTGCTCCAGTTAAAACCTGTTCAATGCCCATCAATTGGAAACTATGTCCAATATTGTGCATAACGTGTTTGGACAAAGCGTTGTCCATCTTTTTGTTATTTATCGCATAAAGATGTTGGTATATTCGATCACTCAATTTGCGATCGGTCTTCCGATGTAGAAACAGGGGCAGCAAGTACAAAAGCAATATATATCACAGATTTTGTGGTGCAATTAATTCTTGAATTAATGGTATATTTTTTATCCCTGATTGTAAATGAGTTACCAACTTTCAAGCAATTACATCTATTACAAAACCCGCACATAACTGTGCCAGGTTGTCTGTTGGAAAATGTACGTAATCCAGGTCTCTGTAATAGTTCTTTTAAATTTCTGCCCCTTTTAAACACTACAGACGGTTGAGGTCCCAATTTTTGAAGCAACCCAGGGTTATTAAAAATAAAATACCAGTTTTTCTTTATGATGTTCCATACATCGCCAATATGTCTATTAAATGTTAAAACAAGACTTGTCCTAAAATGATTTTGACTACAAATTTTTATACCAGTGCTATTATGTTCTAACCCGTTTTCTAAGGGTAAATCTGTAGATTCACTAACTTCAATATTTAGGGTTTGATGTTTACATCTTAGCAGAGGCTGGTAAAAGCCTGTATTCCTTTTCATAGAAACCTCATGAATTAATTCATCTATTAAATATTTTGGATACCCTCTATTTATGAACAGTTCTTTTAGAAAGAAACACTCAGACCTGAATGTTTCAATTGTACTACACATACGTACGGCTCTAACTAATTGTCCTTTGACAATAGATCTTTTTTGTTTAGCCGGATGGTTACTAGAGTAGTGCAAGAAAGCGTTACAGTAAGTCGGCTTCCTATATATAGAAGTCAAAAAACAACCATTTTCCACATCCTTTGTTAATTCAACATCTAGATAGTCAATAACAATGCTGGAAAACTTGTAAGTGAATTTTAAGAATGTGCTAGAGTTGTTCATAAATTCAACTAGATCAACTGCTTCCCTTTCACTACCCTTAATCAAAATAAACACATCGTCTGAAAACCGTGTGTAGTATTTAACATTTTTAAATAAGGGATTGTTTTTCAAAATAACCTTTTCCCAGTAAGCTACTACTAGGTTCGCCACGCTTCCCCCACATGGCGACCCCATAGCTATACCTTTTTTCTGCAGGTAATATTGGTTATTAAACAGGAAAAAGTTTGATGTTAAAACAATATCCAAAAGTTGTGAAACCAAGGAGATCTCATTTTTTGTAGCTCCCAGGCCCTCCAACATCAATTCACTCCATTCAATTGCTTCCTGGTGTGGAATCGATGTATAAAGATCGATTACATCTATAGTCAAAAAATTAAGTGTAGGTTCAAAAGTGATATTATTAATTGACTCTAAAAAAGTCCAAGAGTCCTTACAGATCTCAGATATTTGTTTTAAATATTTTGAGATAATGCCGTCAATTACTCTAGCACATGGATGGGTAATACTACACCTACCGTCAATTAATGCCCGCATAGGTGGATTCAAGATGTTTTTATGCAATTTTGGGCAACCAAACATGACAGGTACTTTAGGTGATAAAATGTTGATAAAATTAAAGATATCAATATCTATTAGCCCATCAATAAGTAAATCACGAAAGTAACCTCTGACTCTTTTATAAGCCCCCATCATTTCACTGTAGGAGGCATTTGTATATGCGTCAGAATCTAAAATTAATAGCATTCTGTCAACATATTCAGAGTTATCAAAAATGGCTACCCCGCCCCCCTTATCAGGTTTCATCACCCTTACTGATAGTTCTCGAAGGTTGTTTAATGCCTTTGTTTGTTCATATGATATATTACTGTGAGAATCAAACCATTTTAATCCATGAAACAGATATCTAAAGTCTAATTCACAGACGTTTTCAAATGTGTTCAGATTAGGGTGTAGTGGGGGGTTAAATGTGCTAGGTAGTTTGAAAGGTGGTCCCTCCCCAAGAGGCCCACTATTAAACAGTAACTTTAAATTTAACTTTCGGACATAACACTTTAAGTCCAAAATAGTTTTCGCTAAATCCAACTTTTGATCAGGTACAAAGGAGAAGCCTTTTGCTAACAACTCAACTAGATCTTGATCCACATTACACATAGAGAAATTATACACTTTAAAATCCCCTTCTTTATTCAATAGGATAGTAGGTCTTTCCAGTACAGTTACTGGGAGTTCATCACCATCAGAATTTTGAATATCATCTGTCGGTGTAAAACCACAAGAAAGTATTGAAATATTGGGGGGATCTAATTGTTCTTGTGCCACCGATTTTGGCCATTTTTGTTGTTCTTTCCCCCTAAAAAAGGCTTTTGATACCTTTTATTAGTGTGGTTTCCTTGATTGTACTGTTGAGAAGCCTTTATCCTGTTACTTCTCCTCGGTACCTGGTTGGGATTAGTACTGCTCCCATTTCTGTCTACGGTAATATTGTCATTCAAATTACTGTCCGGCACATCAACCAAAGAGTTATCCAAGTCTTCTGTCACATCATTAGGGTTTCCTTCATTTATCAATTGTCTTGAAAGATTCGGATAGGCCAGTCCTTTACCATAGGCTTGTCTGTCTCTCACTAGTTTTTTAGTTTTAGTGAGTTTCAGCTTGACCATGAGCACATCGATGCTTTTAAAAATGCGCTCATAGTCATATTTATAACTAATGAAGTCCATGTCATTTTTAATCGTATTATCAAGCTTTTCAGTATCAATAAGTAAACCACTTATATAGGTGTTGTAATATTTGACCATTAGTTCTAATAGCTCTAGGCCTTGTCGGTCGAACAAAGATGTTAAATCTCTCGAAAAGTTACAGTCACTGAAAAGGTTAGTGGGTCTGAACGAATTTCTCAGGCCCTTCGGTGTTATTTTCTCAGAAATGCATTGTTGGAAGTAAGACACTTCCAACTGTAACTTTTTTATTTTTAACAACTTTTGGTCAAAAAGTTTTAAATTCTCACCTATATTACTTGGAGAGTTGCCTGTAGCTTGATCCAATGGCCGTGTACCCGCACCGTCTTGTGTGGCGAAACCAAAGCAGTCCACATTCTCCACCCATGTAGAGAAAGAAGGCAACCCGTTAGTTACCCGATTGTTATTGGGAACTAATCTTTCCGGCGTCTGCTGCCGTAGTCCTAGTGTGTTATCAGGTACTCGTTCACTATTTAATCCAGTAAGTGTCCGCAAACCAGTTGTAGTAGTGGGAAAACTTTCTACTACATCTCTTCGTTGTAAGAAAGTCAAATCTGTTCCGCCTGGTATTTGTAAAGTCGGTCCGTTAAGGACACTGCGACCGTTAGCTGTTTGTTGGCCGGTAACTATTTGCTGGCCAGGCGGGATGGAACAGTTAGAGCTATTCAAAGTTACATTACTTTGTGTTGCGCCAACGATGTTGGACCATGAAAGTCCAATGTTTGCGCCTCCAGTTCCGTTTTGAAGTGACACATTTTTCTTCTCAATTGCGTCGAGCCGTTTATCTAGCTGTTCAAGACGCTGGTTTAGTAGTCCCAACAAGGAGGCAACATTCGGTGATTCATCCTCCTTATTTAATTCTCTGGAACCAAACAAGTTCGGTGTCCTCGGGCTCCCAGAGGTTCCGGTTGACATACTGATAAAAGATACAGGAATCGCACAAACAACGTAAAAACACGATCTCTGGAACCAAACAGGACAAGTAAAATAACGTTCTTTATTTCAGGAATCACGTTTTCGCTCCCGCAGTTGCAGAAGCTTCCTCAGCTAATACAAATTAATTAATTAACAATTCCTTTTATATGCATTAAATCATGATGTCATTTCCTTTTATTTTCAAACCACGAACCCACCGCAAAATTGACATAGGGTGGGTAAAGACATCATTTCTTTAAAAGTGACACTTCATACTTTTGATATCAATTCCATCATCCCACATTTGTTAAATTACAATACAATTTTATAATCAACATTTTCATTATATAAATCACTAAAAATATATATATAAAAAAATATAAAATATAAAAAATACTCCTATTTAAGTCAAATTTATTTGTTTTCTCTCTATACCTGTATTAGATAGTATATATGTAGTTCCCAATATATGGATCATACTAAATCTATTTTTATGTATGCATATGGGTATAAATGTCCTTCAATTATCTCATATAACTTTTATATTTAAGAAACACTGAGATATTACAGGATTCATTTAATCCTGGGTAAGTGAAGGCATCTAACCCAATCTGCCACTCTAACTCTCTCATTTCAAGTAACAGAGTTTGAGGTCCACCCCTTGCTCCAGTTAAAACCTGTTCAATGCCCATAAATTGGAAACTATGTCCAATATTGTGCATAACGTGTTTGGACAAAGCGTTGTCCATCTTTTTGTTAAACATTTGTTACATTTAATAGACATATTGGCGATGTATGGAACATCATAAAGAAAAACTGGTATTTTATTTTTAATAACCCTGGGTTGCTTCAAAAATTGGGACCTCAACCGTCTGTAGTGTTTAAAAGGGGCAGAAATTTAAAAGAACTATTACAGAGACCTGGATTACGTACATTTTCCAACAGACAACCTGGCACAGTTATGTGCGGGTTTTGTAATAGATGTAATTGCTTGAAAGTTGGTAACTCATTTACAATCAGGGATAAAAAATATACCATTAATTCAAGAATTAATTGCACCACAAAATCTGTGATATATATTGCTTTTTGTACTTGCTGCCCCTGTTTCTACATCGGGAAGACCGATCGCAAATTGAGTGATCGAATATACCAACATCTTTATGCGATAAATAACAAAAAGATGGACAACGCTTTGTCCAAACACGTTATGCACAATATTGGACATAGTTTCCAATTGATGGGCATTGAACAGGTTTTAACTGGAGCAAGGGGTGGACCTCAAACTCTGTTACTTGAAATGAGAGAGTTAGAGTGGCAGATTGGGTTAGATGCCTTCACTTACCCAGGATTAAATGAATCCTGTAATATCTCAGTGTTTCTTAAATATAAAAGTTATATGAGATAATTGAAGGACATTTATACCCATATGCATACATAAAAATAGATTTAGTATGATCCATATATTGGGAACTACATATATACTATCTAATACAGGTATAGAGAGAAAACAAATAAATTTGACTTAAATAGGAGTATTTTTTATATTTTATATTTTTTTATATATATATTTTTAGTGATTTATATAATGAAAATGTTGATTATAAAATTGTATTGTAATTTAACAAATGTGGGATGATGGAATTGATATCAAAAGTATGAAGTGTCACTTTTAAAGAAATGATGTCTTTACCCACCCTATGTCAATTTTGCGGTGGGTTCGTGGTTTGAAAATAAAAGGAAATGACATCATGATTTAATGCATATAAAAGGAATTGTTAATTAATTAATTTGTATTAGCTGAGGAAGCTTCTGCAACTGCGGGAGCGAAAACGTGATTCCTGAAATAAAGAACGTTATTTTACTTGTCCTGTTTGGTTCCAGAGATCGTGTTTTTACGTTGTTTGTGCGATTCCTGTATCTTTTATCAGTATATGGTAATTGTAACAAAGTCATGAATTGACAATTGTAAGCTATCATTGAAATGCACAACATGTTTTGGAGTTGCTTGTATGGCAGTGATGATACAGTAACCTTGCATGTGCATTCAGATTTCTGGGTTACATTGTATTGCAGCTTAGTGTGATTTCTGTTTTGTGATGTAGCTTTGATGCTGCATTCCTTGTAATACATTAATACTATATTAGCAGACTTTATATGAACTGTATGGATGGGATATTCTGGTATGTGCTTGAAAACCTTTTTTGCTAGGCCAATACAATGTTTTTAAAATGTCAACATCACAGTGCATACACTGGCTGACCACCACTCTATTTCTACCTGTTTGTTTCAGCTTTCAGTCCTAGGATGAATAGTACAAATATGGATCACTTCATCTGCACACGGCACTTTGTCACTGGCCGATACAATTGCCTAACATTTATGCTGACCCTGACATACATGTTATACTGATGAATGATAAGATTAATCTCAGAGTATAGAGAAAGGTAATAATTTTGAGCATGGGTCACCATGCAAGCAGCTGTATAAGCACTTCCCTTCTTTCTTTTCTGGAATCTCACCTTGGAAGTGGTTAGTGTCAGAGACAGCATCCATTTACATGAACTTTGAACTTTGTTTGTGGATGTGAATATAATCGCCATTGCTGTCCATGGATAACAGTGACTGTAAGAAAGAACTCTGCAGTTCTGACATGTGAAAGATTTAATGTCAGTTTACTAATGTCAAGTAGACATTTGTATGCAGGTTGAATGTAGCCATTATTTTGGCATTGTACCACTACACTGAGCGTTACACATGTAAAGTGTAAAAATAACTTCAGTCATGTATTTCTCCTAAGTTACTATTGACTTACTATTTGAAGATTCATTGCAGGGTATCTTACTGTGCATGCTTGCAGTTCCCTATGAAATGTTGTTGCTGCTATGTTTTATTTGAAGTGCTGCTTCTATGCTGGATTTATGTGTTGCCATGTCATTTTCAATACGCATTTGCACTGTGCTGTATTGCTGATATGTCAGTAGAATCATTGCTCATATGTCAGTAGAACCATTGCTCATCAGTGGAACAGTACTACATAAATGGAGGAGTTGATCATTGATAGAGGTTTGCAGATGGTCTGTAAATGATATATAAGTGGTCTCAGTTACTGTGGAAATTTAATCTATAAAGTGGCTAACTTTACAGCACCCATTCAAATGGAGAATAGTTGCATGACTGCCGAATCATACACCAATGCACTATACAAACATGTACACAAATGCATGGATCTTGCCATACATGATAGAACCAAGATGTTCTCCTCAAAAAAAAGGAAGCCAGTCTGGTGGGTTCCTATCACGTGATCGAAAATTGTAAATGGCGAATGTGTATTGAGTGAACCCGATTGGTCAAAACATCGAAACGTTGCGCACGTAACATGGAAATTGCCATAGGGAATATTTTCCCTTTACTTCAATACAGTGCAATCTCGGAGTAGGTATATTTAAGTAGCGTGGGTGTGGGGGGGTGCAAGGGTGCGTGTCCCCTGCCTACAGTGTTTAGGTAAGTATAGTTTTTTTATTTTTATTTTTTTATTATATTTTCGAAATTTCGAACATCACTCATATGGTGTCGACCATATGGTGTACAATGTTTGAAACTTTCGAAAATATAATATAGACCCAATCTGGTGGTCTCCTGTCATAAACAAACTCTACAACAGAAGGAGGAAACTGATGCGGAATAAGGTGAAGTCCCAAAACTGGAAAAACTCTATTATCAGCCTCAACAAAAGGTTGAGATCCCTCATCAAATCCTCTAAAGCTAGCTATGAAAACAGAATTGCAGCAGATAGTAAAGACAACCACAATGCCTTCTATAGTTATGTAAAGAATCTCCACAGAAATACCCAGATTTGATCTGAGCTACCGCACAATGGTACCTCCTGTACTGAGCCAACAGATATTGCCAATATCCTGGCTGACAAATTCAGTGCCAACTTTACCCCTCTGTCCCCCAAAAGGACCAATCATAATACCAGCAGATTGTGAGGCATCCAGTTTTACTACTGCACAGGTTAAAACAGCACTGTTCAAGGCCAAGAATACAGCTTCTAAGGGACTTGACAATATCCCCGGCTGTGTTCATAAGTTCATAGGCTCATAAGTACGTACTAGGCTATCGGCCCAAGAGCCTAGGTAAGCCTAGCCAACAAGGTTCCCTGGCTTATGCCACCCAAGAAAGTTAATTTCCTGTGCCCCTGTTGAGCAGAGCCACAGACGTGATCCCTGGGGTGTATTTCCTATTTCCCATCCACTCATCAAGATTTTTCTGGAAGAGTGCTAATGAGGAACTTTGCTTGATGTAGATGGGTAGCTTGTTCCAGAGTATGGGAAGTCTCTGGGACAGGAATCTATCCCTCCAACATGTCATGTTTATTGTGGTGAAAAGGTTTAGGGCCACAGAGCATATAGCTCAGAGGGATTGGGATTTCTTTAGGTGTAACATGTCCAACAGCTCTGGGTTTGACATAGCTTTATATGTTAGGTAGAGATCTCCTCGGAGTAGGCGATATGCTACAGTGTAAAGCTGTAGTTTTTTGAAACGGTCAGTGTAGGGCATCTGTTTGAGGCCAGTAATCCTCTTTGTGAGGTACTTCTGTGGCCTTTCCAGCTGCTGCAGATGTCTTATGAAGTACATTCCAAAAGGGGCGTTGTACTCTAGAATGGGTCTAATGAGTGCCAAGTAGAGGGGAACAATGACCTCTTTCTTCCTGGATGAGAACCCTTTTGTGATGAGGTGTGCCACATAGAAGGATTTCCTGACTGCTGTGGTGATGTGATTATCAACGGAGAAACTACTGTCCACCTGGGTCCCAAGGTCTCTTATCATACATTCAGTGTTAAGTACATTGCTGCCTATGTGGTAGTTCATGGGTGCAGAGTTTTTACCAAAGGGGATGACAATGCACTTTTTTGCATTGAGCTTAAGGCCATGACTCTGACACCAGGCATCTGTCTCAGTGAGGCCCTTCTGTAGGATGTCCACATCATTTGGGGACTCGACTATGGCTCCTAGTTTGCAGTCATCTGTGAACTTCGTTAGCCAGAGGCCTTCCCTGTTAGCCTGTACTTCAGAGAAGTAGATACCAAACAGGAGAGGTCCAAGGACTGAGCCCTGTGGTACTCCACTTGTCACTGATTTGAAGCCAGAGTTGAAGTCTGCAACTTTTACAGTGTGGGTTTTGTCAATGAGCCAGTTGGCAACCCATCTTGTGACATAGGGATTTATACCTAGTATAGTGAGTTTAGCTATAATTCCAGAATGGGGGATGGTGTTGAAATCCTTGGCAAGGTCAAAATAGGCTGTGTGAACCACCTTACCATCATCTACAGCTTTGGTGACTGGCTCAAAGAAGTCGATCAGGTTCAGAAGGCATGATCTGCCTTTCACAAACCCAGACTGGGTGGGGTCCAGAGTTTGGAGATTACCAATGTCTTTGTTTATGAGTTCAATGATGATACGTTCCATGGCCTTGTAGACCAGGCTCGTCAGACTAATAGGCGATAGTTCCCAGGATCAGTGGTGACTCCCCCTTTGTTGAGTGGGATAACTGTTGCTGTGTGCCATTCAGTGGCCACAAAGCCTGATGTGAGACTATGATTGAACATGTTGCTTAGGTGGGTACCCAGTTTGTTCTGAAGTTCATGTAAAATGCAGCCTGGGATGTTGTCCAGTCCCACGGATGTTGTGATTTTGGTTTTAGAGAGTGCAGCTTTTACCTGCATAGATGTGATTACAGGGACTCTGCATTCTTCCTGTATAGATATAGGCCCATTAGGGGGTAAGAGGGAGGTAAAGTTAGCACTAAACCTATCTGCCAGGATGTTGGCAATATCAGTTGGTTCTGTAATTTTTGTGCCATTGTGCTGTAACTCAGAGCAGATCTGGGTGTTGCCATGGAGATTCTTGACATAGCTATAGAATGCTTTGTTTCTGCCTTTAGAATCAGTGGTGATTTTGTTTTCGGAGCTAGCTTTGGAGGATCTTATAAGAGATCTTAGCTTCTTACTGAGGCGGACCAGGGAGCTCCTCCACTCATGGGATTTTACTCTCTTTTGCAACACTTTCTTCCTTCTGTTGTAGAGTTTGTTTATGGCAGGGGACCATCAGATTGGCTTTCTTTTTTGGAGAATAGCATCTTGGTTCTGTTTGGGATAGCATGATCCATGCACTCGTGTAAGTGATTATAGAGTGCATTTGTGTAGGATTCAGCAGTTGTAACTGTATTGTCCATCTGCATGGGTGTCATGAAGTTCACCACTTCTGTCTTAAGAAGCATGAAGTTGGCTTTGGAGAAATTTTTTACCATGGTTTCCTTAATGGTGGATAGGGGCAGGAAGTGGATATCTAGGGTGATTAGTTTATGGTCGGATCTGACCAATGAGGAGTTGACTTCAGGTGTGGAACACCGGTCACTCATGCTGGTAAGGACTAGGTCTACGATATTATTGCCCCTGGTGAGGGTGTGGATAAGTTGATCCAGGGCATTGGAATTTATAAATTCCAGAAAGCGTTGAGTGAAGGAGTTGATACATGAGTAGTTTTCCCAGTTAATTGTGGGGTAGTTGAAATTGTCCATTATTAGGGTGTTTGGTTGAACCCTAATATTTTCCAGTATATCAAGAAAAGAGGATTGGGAATCCTGGGGCATGTTGGGGGATCTGTAGCTGTAGTTGCACTGGGATATCCTTGGAAGCATTATGCTGTGCAACTAGCCTGGAGGTGTGAATATCCTTAATGAATATAGACACACCTCTACCTTTGGTGTTCTGGTCCAGATTAGATGGCTGAAAAGTGTGGTATGAGTTATAGCCTGGTAATGCAGGGGTACTCTCTAGAGACTTGAACCAGGTCTCAGTCACTGCACAGATATCGACGTTCTCCATTTTAAGGAGTGTCTCGAGTGAGTGCATTTTGAGATTTAGACTTCTAACATTGAGTAGCATTACCCTCAGTTTTTGCTTGCCTGTTCCTGTTATGGTGGTAAATTTGTCATTTGAACCATGCCTAAAAAAGGCACTATAGGGGCAGCAAGAGCCTTAACCAGTATCTGGAATACCAGGGGTGACAGGTGCAGGCCATCTCTGGCAAAGCATTGTGGTCTGTCAACCATGTCTTCCCAGGCAGACATATACTGGATCCCCTTAGAATGACACCAGAAGCTTAGTCAATTGTTGAAGTCAATCATTTTGTCCTTGTACTGCGGTATCATTCTGGGTGATGGCAGGATTCTACTCAGGGCTAGGGTCATACCTGCCCAGGCTACAAGATCAGAGAGCTCTTCCATATCTCTTTCCATGTAGACCAGGGAGGTACATCTCAGGTCATTCACACCAACATGGACAAGGACAGAGTCATATTTGTACTTGGTGTGGACTGACCTGAGTGCCTGTGTTATGTGGCAGATCCTAGCACCTGACAGGCAGCTGACAGCAACCTTCTCCTTCTTTAGCCTGGTGAGTGGGACATCAGTGTGCTTGTCTATAGAGTCACCTATGACTATTGTGTTGGGTACTTTGTTTTGCCTTATGGGCTATACTTTATTGACACACTGAGTGTGTTGTCTATGTGTCATTTGGATTGTGATGGGGGGGGTGGAGGTTGCTTGCATTTCTTCTTTAGAGGTCTATGTTGCTTGAGCAGATTATTATTGAGAGCCTCTGCGAATGTTTTTGTGTTTCTATGTGTGGATTTTGGTGGTGTAGGTTTAGTGGGACTATATGATGAGTGTGGTGTGATGCAAGTGTTTACCTTCTCCTCTTACTGTCAAGTTCTGTCTTGGTTGGAGAGAGATTTACTTCCAGTTTGGCTAGATATGTGCATCTCTCACAGGTTGTAGTTTTGGCTGGTAGGAGGAGAGGGTTGTCTGTATAGATGAGGCAATTGCTACATTGCCTCAAGATGCCCAGATTCATCAGATAGACAGGAGAGAACTCTGGGAACTGACCCTTGGACATGCCTGAATAAAAAAATATTTTCCTCTAGACAAGTGAGCAAAGTGAGTACAAGAGCTGTTTTTCTCTAAGCAAGTGAGGAAAGTAAGTACAAAAACTGTTTTCCTTTAGGTAAAGAAGAAGGTTGAGTTCTGTAGTAATCTGTAGCTTATTTAGTGCTTACAACAAGTTCTGAACAAGTGCTGAGCATGAATAAGCAAATTCAAGTGCTAAAACTAAGAATCTGTACCTGGATCTTGTGGTAGATAGGCTACCTAGTGCTTACCATTTCCACTGATAAGTTAGAATGCTTCCTTCCAATACAGAAAGACTTGGAGGGCTCAGAAGCTTACAACCAGTCCTGGATACAGCAAATCTTTATCTTGACTAGACTAGTTACAGGAAAGGTGGGAAACAAGTGCAAGCATAAGCTTTTAAACCAGAAAGTTGAAAGACTGGAAAAACTGCCCAAACGGACAAAAGACTACAATTTCTGGGCCAGAAACCACTCTTGTGGTAGATAGGCTACCTAGTGCTTACCCCTCCCACTGATAAGCTGGAAGGCTTCCCTCTAACACAGAAAGGCTTAGGAGGCTCAGATGCTTACAAACAGTCCTGGATACAGCTAATCTGTATCTGGACTAGACTAGTTACAGGAAAGGTGGGAAACAAGTGCAAATGCAGGCTTTTAAATGAGAAGGTTTGAAAGAGATGGAAGAACTTCCAAATAGCCAATAAACTGTAATTTCTGGGCCAGAAGCCACTCTTGTGGTAGATAGGATACCTAGTGCTTATCACTCCCACTGATAAGCTAGACGGCTTCCCTCCAACACAGAAAGGCCTCGGGAGCTCAGAAGCTTGCAAACAGTCCTGGATATAGCAAATCTCTATCTGAACTAGACTAGTTACAGAAAAGGTAGGAAATAAGCACAAACACATGTTTTAAACTAGAAAGGTGAAAGAGATGGAAAAACTGCCCAAATGACCAATAAACTACAATTTATGGGCCAGAAACTACTCTTGTGGTAGATAGGCTACCTAGTGCTTACCACTCCCTACCACTCCCACTGATAAGCCCAACACAGAAAGGTTTGGGGGCTCAGAAGCTTGCAAACAGTCCTGGATACAGCAAATCTGTATCTGGACTAAACTAGTTACAGAAAAGGTGGGAAACAAGTGCAAACGTAGGCTTTTAAACCAGAAAGTTGAAATAGATGGAAAACTGCCAAATGGTCAACAAACTACAATTTTTGGGCCAGAAACCTCTCTTGTGGTAGATAGGCTACCTAGTGCTTACCACTCCCACTGATAAGTTAGAAGGCTTCCCTCCAACACAGAAAGGATTTGGGGGCTCAGAAGGTTACAAACAGTCCTGGTTACAACAAATCTGTATCTGGACTAGACTAGTTACAGGAAAGGCAGGAAACAAGCTTAGAAAATTTTTTTGTAAAGTGGAAATGGAGAAAGGAGACACAGAATATAATTCAAAATTAAAGACCTAAGTGGTTTGCCCTTCACAAAAGTTGTCTCTGTATTAGGTAGAATGAGCTAGTGACACTAGACTGTAATAGAGCTGGGATAGAGCTGAACAGATGGTACTGGTAGGAGTGTCTGAAGTCAAAATATGATCTCATTGTACTTGGTTGAGTGAGCAAATGAGATAGACCCAGGAGCAGTGTTCAAACACAAATGTATTTATTTATTTTTTTTGCTCAAATGATTTTTATTTTGATGAAATACAATAATGTAATACATTCATAACATTCAATAACTATTTACAGTACTTACACTCAGCCTGACAAAAGGATTCAGATAAAAACATTTGTAGTTAAATAATGTTAATATATAAACTATGATAGTTAGGAAGACTTTGGTTGCATCTGTAGGGTATCAATCAAATTCAAAACTTTCCTCCATGGTAACCAATGACTTTGGAATAGTTCTTAACTCTTTAGTTCTTTTCTCCATTAGTATGCATTTCTTCAGTGATGATAGGAATTCCTCCATTGTGGGTGCTACATTAGAGTCCCATCTTCTAGTTTTGCATTTTCTGGCTATTGCTAACATTGTCCACAACAAATACAGGTCATCTTTCTTCATATTATTACTATTAACAACATTCAATAAAATTAAAGAAGTCAAACCAAATATATCAGTATAGATAGCTTGAAGAAATGTGTTAATCTCCTTCCAATATGGTTTAATATTAGTACAGTCATAAAAAATATGAGACCAGTCAACATAACTTGCTGTTTGAAGGGTTCATTTTTGAGAGTTTCTCAGGTGTCAGAAAGGATCTGTGTAGAAATTTCCAATGAAAAATCCTCCAGAATTGTGAGTAAGAAGTTCGTTTAACTGAAAATAAAATGTTTGTTTTATCTTCATTGATAATGATACTTGAAATCCTTTAGTTAGATATTGCCAGCAAGAATCTTTAGGAGCTATTTTATAGACAATTAAAGTGTTATATAGATATGATAATTCATTTTTAATATTGATATTATTATATTGAATTCCAAAAATCCAGTTTAAAATTTTTGGTATGTTTTTGAAGGATGAGTTATGCATTATTCTACACAGATCCTTAGCGTATGCTGTGACACTCTGAAGAACCAACCAGTCATTAGGAGATAGACCATAGGTTGACAATATACTTTGTGTGTTCAAAGCTTGTTGGTTTTCAATACATTGCAACCAACAAAATATGTTATTATTTTCCCATAAACCAAAAATCTCTCTATGTGTTTTATCAGGGAAATCCCTTGTAATAGTAAATGGTATTAAAAATCTATGCCACAGTTTTATATCTAAATTTGTGTTAATGAATTTTCTAGACACATCAAAAATAGTGTTTATTAGTGTTAGTTTAGTTAATGTTGTTGTATTATACTATAAATGTAAACTTAAATAGTGCCATATCTTATCTTTGTCAGCTACCAAAGCATTCTTTGATAAAGAATTTTCATTCATTAGTATAATGGAGTGCAACTGTTTCCAGTTGGAAAAGTATCTAGGATTTATCCAATTCATCACTATTTTAAATATAGATACCTTTATATAAGTTTCAATATCTGGGAATTTTACCACCCCCCTTGTTCCCATTTTCTGATATGATGAGAATATGCCACTCTGTTTCTTTTGGGGTACCATAGGAATTTTATCAGAGTTTAAGTGATTTCTTTAAGGATTTTCTTTCCTGGTGGAAGTATAAGGGCTCGTGCTATATATAAAATTTTAGGTAACAAAACCATTTTTATCAGTTGAAACCTATCATCAAATATTATAAACAAATTATTCCATTTGCTTATTAATGTATTGATTAAGTCTATGGCTTTAGCATAGTTAAGCTGTAAGGTTTCCTCTATATTCTTGCCTAGGACTATTCCAAAATGGTCTAGAGTTGAAACTTGGTTTCCAGTAATATGATTAACTGCAACCTGTATGTTCTTTTTTTATTTAATAATAAATATTTTGATTTAGATTTGTTGAAGGAGAGTCCTGAGAATTTTTGGAAATTTGTTGTTACTATATCCACTTCACCAAACACTTCCTTAGAGTTGGGTAAGGTAAGTAAGACATCATCAGCAAATATCATTATTTTAGAAAAATATTGGTCATATATATTTATACCTCTTATCTTTGGGTTATTACGTATTAAAATGGCAAGTATTTCTATGGCCAGAGCAAATAGGATAGGGGACATCCTTGTCTAGTACCTCTAGTGATTTGGACTGCTTTGGAAGTAAAGGGGCCTAATTTGACATATGCTAGATTATTTTCATAGATTTTCTTTATGATTGTTATAAAAAAGCGGGAAAATCAAATAACTGTAAGATTTTAAATAAATAACCCCAATTTAAGGAGCCAAAGGCCTTTTGAATATCTAGACCTATTATCAATGCTTCATGGTTTCCTCTATTGAGGTAATCTATCAGAGTTAATACTCTTTTAAGATTATCCTGTGTATGCCTGTTATGTATGAAACCAGTTTGGTCTTCATTAATTATTTTAGATATGGGTATTTGAAGTCTGTTGACCATAATTGACATTAATAGTTTATAATCATTATTCATCAAAGAAATTGGTCTATATGAGATGCAATGATTAGGGTCCTTATTCTCTTTTAATATAGGGGAAATTAGAGAATATCTTGAAGAAGGAGGAATATTTGCTAATGTTTGAACTTCAAGAAAGGTTTTATGTAGGAGAGAGATTATAGAAGACGGGAACAATCTATAAATTTTGATAATTAAGCCATCTATTCCAGGTGCTTTATTAGATTTACTTCCTTTAATCCCATTTATAATTTCCTTTTGAGAAATAGGTTTTCTTAGATCTTTTACAGAAGGGGTGGGCAATTCCAAAGCCACCAAGATTAATACCAAAACAAGAACAGGGAGAGAGGGCAGGAAACTAACTGCAGAGAGAGAGAGTGAGAGAGAGACCACAGTATTCTATGAAACAATTAATTAGACAAATAAATAACTAAAGGGAGACACAGACCACAATATGCAATGAAACAAATAGACAGAAAAATAAAATGCAGTACAATCTTTAATACTGCAAGTTTGTAGTTAACTCAGCTAGTAATTCAGTTGATTGTAGGTGTGTAGCAGAAGCCACGCAACTCAGATATTGAGCAGTAATAAATTCAAAGATATGTGACTAACATTTATAAATATAGAGAAACCCTCTAGGCTAAGAGTTTAACACTGAATATCAACAAAGTGAAACACAATAGCTCCCACTTACTGCAGACATAGATAGAGAGAGACCACAGTATTCTATGAAACAATTAAATAGAAAAATAAATAACTACAGGGAAACACACACTACAATATTCAATGAAACAATTAAATAGAAAAATAAAATGCAGTACAGTCTTTAACACTGCAAGTTTGTACTTAACTCAGCTAGTAATTCAGTTGACTGCAGGTATGTAGCAGAAGCCAAGCAACTCAGATATTGAGCAGTAATAAATTCAAAGATATATGTTCTACATGAACTACAGAGTGAACTGTCACCTCACTTGTATGCCCTGTTCAATCACAGCCTCACCTCAGGCTTTGTCCCTACTGAATGACACACTGCTACAGTCATCCCTCTCTACAAGGGAGGAGCAACTAAAGACCCCTGGAACTATCACCCCATTAGCCTGATGAGTCTGATATGCAAAGCTATGGAATGCATCATCATGGACCTAATAAACAAGGCCATAGGGAATCTCCAAACTCGGGATCCTACACAGTTTGGTTTTGTGAATGGTAGATCATGCCTGCTCAACTTGGTCGACTTCTTTGAGTAAGTCACCAGAGCTGTGGATGAAGGCAAGGTGGTTCATACAGCCTACCTTGATCTGGCCAAGGCCTTTGATACCATTCCCCACTCAGGAATCATAGAAAAACTCACTATGCTAGGCATCAACCCCTATATGACTAGGTGGGTTGCAAACTGACTCACAGAACCCACAGTGTGAAAGTAGCTGACTCCAAGTCAGACTGTAGACCAGTCATGAGTGGAGTCCCACAGGGTTTAGTCCTGGGTCCTCTCCTGTTTGGTATCTACTTCTCTGAAGTCCAGGCCAACACAAAGGGAC
The DNA here is from genome assembly GCF_019279795.1 of Protopterus annectens. Taxonomy (NCBI): domain Eukaryota; kingdom Metazoa; phylum Chordata; order Ceratodontiformes; family Protopteridae; genus Protopterus; species Protopterus annectens. Next base: position 1,123,304,359 of record NC_056726.1, read on the forward strand.
TATGGCTGACAATGTTAGCAGACAATTGCAAGTTGAGAGCTATTATTAACTCCCCAAGTGATGTTGACATCCTACAGAAAGGCCTCAATGAGACCAAAGACTGGTGCCAGAACCATGGCCTTAGGCTCAATGCCAAAAAATGTGTCGCCATCCCCCTTGGGAAAATCCCATTTCCCTTGAATTACCACATCAATGGTAGTCCACTGAACACAGAATGCATTATAAGAGATCTAGGAACACAGGTTGACAGCAACCTCTCTTTTGACCACCACATTGTCACTGTGGTCAGAAAGTCCTTCTATGTGGCATATCTTATTACTAAGGGTTTTGCATCCAGGAAGAGGGAGGTCATTGTCTCCCTCTACTCTTCCCTCATTAGGCAAATCATTGTCCCATTTGGCATGTAACTCACTAGACACCTGCAACAACTGGAGAAGCTGCAAAAGTACCTCACAAAGTGGATCCTAGGCCTTAAACACTTGTCCTATATGGTCAGACTCAAAAAACTTCAACTATTCTCTGTCTCATATCACCTACTTAGAGGTGATCTCTGCTTGACTTACAAAGCCATGTCTGACCCAGCTCTGTTAGAAATGCTACATCTAAAGAAATCCCAATCCCTCCGCACCACACACTCCAGAGACCACATCCTCATTGCCACAATCAACAGAACATGCTGGAGGACAGGTTCATAACCCAGAGACTGCCATGCTATGGAATAGACTTCCCATACATGTCAAGCAGAGCACCTCACTGGCCCTCTTCAACAGAAATCTTGATGAGTGGATGGGAAATAGAAAATTAACCCTGCGGATCACTCCAGTGGCACTACTCGACAGAGGCACTAGGAACTAAGGCCGGGTGGCACGATGCCAGGGTAATCCTATGGACTAGGCTTGTAAAGTCTCCAGGGCCATTAGCCTAGTACACACCTATGAACCTATGAACATATATGTATCACACTGTATGCAGTTTGTGGGCAGTATTTCTTGGACTTACTTGTAAGAAATGTTGCTAAGGTTTTTGTCAAAACAAGAAAGAAAAAATAAGCAACATTTCTGTATTTCAGGCACATTGATTGCCACATCCAAATGGATTATATTGCTGTTGCCATAGCTAGCAGTTGAAAGTTTACCACCACTTGGGTTGCTATACTTGTTGCTGAGTGTTATCTCACAGTTTGGATGTAGTCTACCAACTCAAATTATTTCAGTATTATTGCCTTGGCTATACAAATGTTTCAATAAGTAAAACTAATGACAAAGCAGTACAGTAGCACAGTATGCAGACATGTTCAGGCATTACATGGAAGAATGCAAGTTGCAATTTTAGCATTTTTTACAGGTTATTTGTATAGTTGCATGTATTTTGACATTTCTGAGCGCTGTCAGCATGTTTTTGGAGGAGGGGAGACAATACCGTGAATGAAAGTTTTTCATTGACAATATAAGTAGTTCTATAAAGTTTGTGTTAAGGTATGACAGTGTTTCAGTGTGTAGCCAGTTTCAGAATGATGGCAAAACATTACAGATGTGAATGTCAGATTTGTAATGCAGAAAGTGCCTGTGTCCACTGGGTATGTTACCATACTGATGACATATTACAGGTATTTCAATACATACTGATGAGTTATGAGAATTTTGAGTATCACAAAATGAAAGAGTCAATATGTACTTAGTCTGACATACATCTCAAAGGTGCTCAGCGTGCCTGTGGGCATCTGTTTGGTGCTATTGCTGCTGCATGTGATGTATGTACTGACAGTTAATTTTTCAAATGGCTCATAGGTTCAGAGGTGTATTGGACAATACTAGACTATTGGCCCAGATGCCCTTATAAGGCTAGCCGTGAATTTCACCCATGTTCCCACAAAGCCATCACCTGTTTTCCCTGTCCAGCAGGGACACAGGTGGAATCCCAGAGCTGTATTTTCTGTTTCCCATCCAGTCATCCAGGTCCCTCTTACAGAGGGCTAGTGAGTCACTTTCCTTGACATGGAGAGGGAGTCTATTCCACAGGTGGGGGAGTCATTAGGACACAAATCTATCCCACCAACAAGTTCTATTAATGTCATAGACCAGGTTGAGAAATTGCATGCGAGTCATGTGAGTGGATTATGAGTTACGGATATGCAGCAAGTCCATCAAGGCTGAACCTGAGATAGCCTTGTATGACAGACACTGCTCACCTCTGACCAGTCTGCATGAGACTGAATAGAGGGACAGGGTTTTTAGCTGAACTGTATAGGATAGATTTTTGAGACCCTGGATTTTCCAGGTCAGGAACCTCAGTGGTCTCTCCAACTGCTGCATGTGTTTGGCAAGGTATGGTAGGACAAGTGACCTGGTAAGGCTGGGGTGCTCTCTGCACCTAAGAACCAGACTTCTGTGATTGCAAAAATGTCAGCATCTTCCAGGATGAGGAATGCCTGCAATTAATGCCAATTTATGTTAAGACTCCTAGCATTTAGCAGCATGACCTTTAAATTTCATTTAGATGAATTTTTCATGTTGATAATTTTGTCCTCATGACTTTACCTACAAAAGGCACTATGGGGGAGGCAAGAGCCTTTGCCAGAAGCTGTGATGTCAGTGTGGTCTATCAGTACAATGTGTTCATGACCTCTACAGTAGTGTGTGATTTGGAGATTTGCTGGTCGGTACAGATGTTTCTGGAACAGGTCCAAAAAGTTTCTGAAATTATGTTGATTACTGTGAAAGAAAATCTTAACTCTCTTGCTGCAGGCAATCACAGTGTGATACTGAAAGGGGTTGGCCATGGTAGCAGTGAGCAATGGGTGTTTTTCACAGGTGGTGCTGGGCAGTGAGCAACCACTTCAATGTTTGTCATATGATATTGCTATAAGCAGCACATCATTCATAAAGGTGTAGGAAGGGTGTTTAAAAACAGCATTCTAGGACAGCTTTTGCAGTAGCAGTGTTAAGGATTATACGTATCATGATCTGCAGTTCAACTGCATACTGCTGCTATACATACATGGGTAATGGTGGCGTTCATGTTCTTTGATGTAAGTATTAGCATATTAGCAATAATAATTGATTGTATTACTTAAAAGAGATGTTTAAGTTAACAAATAGCACATTGGCATGTGGTCCTCAATGTAACCTGAAAATGTTGAGCATTACTGTCATTGTTTTTACTGTTGTGGCTACTTCTAGCAGGTTTGGTTGTGTGCTTGGTCCATGGGCATATGTACTTCTGGAGGTTGTTCTTTTTTGGCAGCTGCAGTAATAACACTTGTTGTGATGGTGTGGAATGGAATTTGAGAACAGAAATTTGGTGCATATAATGAATACATACATTTCTGTGTTGGTGCATTAGATCACTGGAGAAGTAGTGTCCTATAAATTCTTTTAAATGCTCAGTCAGGAGTGACCAGGGATGGGAAAACTTGCTCCTAGGTCTTACAACAACATGAGGAAAAAAATGTTTGTGTGACACTGAATAAAAATAACATCTGGAGGGATATGGTATGTACTCTCTTAGAAATTGCAGAACAGTTGAATATGCTAGCAGTGTCGGTTGCTGCCACAAACCTCTTAAAGGAGCACTGTCTTTGAATTAATACTGTGTGGTGTCACTAACTGAGTTGCAAACATATGTTAGCAGTGAAATTTATAGAGCTACAATATGTATTAAACAACTCATCTGATGTTGTCAATCTTCATTTGTTCTTGACAAATGGGTTTGGTTCAAAACCCACAGAACCGACTTGGCTGTTATACTAGCTCAGTCCAGCCAAACACTCTCGAGCTAAGTCTTTACCCATACTGCCTCTTCTCAATACCTCAGATCTTGTTTGCCATGTACAAAATTGGACATGTCAGCCATTGCTCTCAGCTAAGTGGTCAAAATTTTTGATATTTAGCTATCCTTTAACCATTTCTGTACTTTTCTCAACTCTAGTAGTTTTGTGTGTGTGACTCTTATTTGTATTTTTTAGTTTGCTTTTTACCTCAAGATATCTCTATTTTACAGTCATTGGTATATGCCTCTATTTACCTCTTACCATTGGTAACTCTTGATACCATCATGGGTATCCTTTCTTCCCTTCCTTTTCTATTTACCCCTTTTTTGGGTAGTCTATATACCATTGTTAGTATATCAAAAAAAAAAAGCTTTATCTTTATTTTATCATTCTTTCCCTCTATCTTGCGAGTGACTGTGTGTGCGTGTGCATGTGTGTGTGTGTGTGTGTGTGTGTGTGTGTGTGTGTGTGTGTGTGTGTGTGTGTGTGTGTGTGTGTGGGTGTACCGTTAACTTCCTTAGACAAAATGGCAGAAAAACAATGTAAAGACTGTGGCAGAAAGATGCCCTTTTTGGATGGGCATCTTTAATGTGTCTATTGTTTGAGTGTCCCTCATTTGGAAATACAACCTCCATGTGATCTCTGCAAGGGTTTCTGTGCTCAAACTGTAGCAGAAATATGTAATACATTGATTCTTAAGGGTTTATTGAAATATCCTTTTGGTGAAGCCCTCTTTGAAGCAGAGACTTCGAAATCTCCACATACTGACTCTAAAAAAAATGCAGCCATTCAGTACCATCTTCTACCAAGGTACACGAATACAAGGCTCAAAAATGCCATTTTCTGACTTCTTCACTGAAACTGAAACCAAAAGTTCCAAAGATTGCTCTGACTTCTGCTTTGGCAGTGAAACCAATAAAATCTTCTATGGTGCCATCTACCATTGAAAGTACCCAGACATCTTCAGTGCTGACCATGTCTTTGGTGCTGACGACGTCACTGGCACCAATAGTTGTCACTTCCATTACTTCTATACCATCTTCACCAGCTATCCAACAGTCTATGGTGTCAAGGGCCGAGACTATATGTACCCCCAGGACTAGATGTTCTCCTTCTGTAGACCCCTTCTAGGGTCAGCAACTGAGTCCATTTGTGGAAAGACCTGAATCCCCTTTGGGAATGTCCATCCATTCCTGTAGGAGTGTGTTGGAAATAGAAGTAGATAGATTATTGGATCAGCTCTTTGCAGCCAGAGGCCTTCCTGGTCCCTCTTGGTCCTCCCTCCCTCCGGAGCCAAGGCTTACTCTCAAAGGACTCCTACATGCATTCCTCTTCAACCTCAACTCAGGTCTTTGGAGTTCATTGCTTCAACGCTCCCAGTGCCAGTACCTCGGTACTGACGTATGTAAATCACCTCAGTAACAGCACCTACTTTGTGGTCTTCAGCTCCATCGGAACCATCGGACCCATGGGACTGAGATTTGACTGCTGGTTCTGGGATCCCTGGATCAGCTCTGATTTTTTTTTCTAAGGCTCTTGGTACCTTGGTAGCTTGAAGTCCTCTCTTGGCTCCTACTCTGGGTGACAGATCATTGGAATGCAGTGTGACCCTGGTTCTGAGGTTGTCTTTCTTGGTTCCGGGCACCCATCCCTTTTCAGGAAGACCTGCCTGCCTTCCAGATTATGGAGAGAAGCCTAGCCTCAGCAGACTCCCTTGATGAGCACTTAGGCATTTCATTCAACAAAGAAAAAATTACAACTATCTCCAACACAGGACCTGGAATTCATCGGAGCAAAACTAAATACAAAATACGAGTGGCCTTCTTTCCTCTTCACAGGCTGTTAAAGTTGAGGTCGCAACTTCAGGTGATTCTCTCTCAAGACAAAGTTCCTGCTCTTTTAGTTCTACAACTTCTTGGGTCCATGGCAGCAACAATCACTTTAGTCCCCCTGGCGAGGTACCACATGAGGCTGCTTCAATGGCTTCTGGCATCACAATGGTCTCTTTTAACTCACCACATGTCTCATTTGATCGTAATAACAAACCACTGCAAGAAAGATTTATATTGGTGGATGAAACCAGAATAGAATTTATGGAGTTGTCCCTTCTCCACTTCTCAGCCCAAGGCCGTAGTGACCAGGGACGCTTCCCTGATAGAGTGGAGTGGTGGCATTTTCAGGGAAAGACCGTCCAAGGCACGTAGTCCTCTCAGGAGGCCAATCTGCACATCAGTGTTCTACAACTGAGGGCAGTGCTGCTAGCGTTGCAAGCATTCCATCTGCCCTTCCTTCAGGGACAATTGCTATCCAGTCAGACAACATGTCAGTAGTCAGGTACATCAACAAATGGGAGGGGGGGGATCAGATCCTTCTCAGTATGTCAGGAAGCCATAAGACTTTGGGCAATCACCTCCAACCACTTTATAACAGCAATGCATATTCAGGGGAATTCCAACATAATTGCAAACAAACTAAGAAGGTGTATCCTTGTACTTCCACGAGTGGTCTCTCAATCCCAATGTAGCGAGGAGAATCTTTCGTCAATGGGGTCAACCTTGCTGTGACCTGTTCACCTCTCCCAGAAACCACAAATGCAACAGCTACTTTCTCCTAGATCCGCCTCACAGGAAGTCCCCCCCCGAAAAGATGCACTTCTCCATGGTTAGTCTCTGGGACTTTTATATGTCTTCCCACCAATCCCTGGAATCCCCCAATTCCTGAGGAAAGCTCAACAGTTGAGAAACTGTGATTCTCATTGCACTTTATTGGCCCCATCAAGTCTGGTTTCCCTTTCTCTGGCCTCACCTGGTTCACCACCCATGGACTCTGGTGCCAACTCTGGACCTGTTATCTCACCCCAGCTCAGGTGCATCCCAACCTTCAACATCTCAAGCTGACAGCTTGTTTTCTCCACTTCCAGTAATTGCCAGGCAAAACAATTTGTCCTGCCCACTGCAGAAGTTACTTCTGGTGTCTCATAAACCGTCCACCAGAAAATATTACATTAGTAAATGGAAAAGAGTTTCTATTTGGTCAGATACAAACATCTTTGATCCTTTCATGTTTCCAGTCAATAAGGTGCTAGAATATTTAGCCAATGTATTTCATTCAGGAGACTCACCTTCTACCATTATAGGTCATTTAACTGCCATTTCAAATTTCCATAACAGATTTGATGATCATTCTTTGATGTCTCACCATCTTTGCAAAATATTTCTTAATGGCGCTCAACATTTGAAGCCACACTTTAAAGATCCTATAGCACCTTGGGATTTAACCTTACTTTTCAATGTTTAGTTCATCAGCCCTTTGAGCCAGCAGCCACTTGTGAACTCAAATTTTTATCTTGGAAGACCCTCTTCCTAGTAGCTGTCACGCCTGCTAGGAGAATTTCAGAGTTACAGGCTCTGTGTGCGTGAAGCATCCATATATAATTTTCCTCAAAGAAAGAATATCACTCAGGACTAATCCCTCCTTCCTTCCTTAAGTGGTGTCTGACTCCAATATCAGTAAGAACATAGACTTACCATTCTTCTTTCAAAATTGTTCAAATAAAGGAGAGTACTGCTTGCATATGCTGGGCGTCCACAGACAATTACATTTTTACTTGGACAGAACAAAATCCTGCAGAAACCTCGGACCAACTATTTTTATCATTTTAAGGTACCAGAATGCAATCTACAGACAAAAGTTAGAGCTTATTCAACAAGATATGTTTCCACTTCAGTGGTCTTCCATTCCAGAGCTTCTATGGAAGATGTGTGCACAGCCACAACTTGGGCTACTCCATATACTTTTATGACTCATTATGAATTAGATATGGTCTCCAGGGGAAGTGCATCTTTTGTCTCTATGATGCTTAGGAACATCCTTCATTAGGGCAGCCCAAGATCTAAAGTAGCTGGGGACTCTGTATCATTAGTCAAGAATGACTGAAGATTGACAACATCAGATAAAGTAATGTTCTTACTAGAAACGTCCATCTGTGTTGTAGATCTTCATTCATTCTTGACATCTCACCCTCCTGTCCCATCAAAAAGACTCCTGGAGGTTCGGACCTAGTGCTGGGGTTATTATAGGGTTGTTGCTGAGACAGAGCTTCCATTTCTCTTTGTGATAGTCAAACTCAATCTGAGGTAATGGGAAGAGAGGCAGTATGGGTAGAGCCTTAGCTCACGAGCTTTTGGCTGGCGCAAGGTTTGTATAATGGCAGAGTCGGTTCTGACTCCTCAGAACTGAACCCATTAGTCAAGAATGAATGAACATCAGCAACACAGATGGAATGTTATGGTAAGAACTTATTTTTTCCCCTTTAAATACTTGTAGTAGTGAATGATGGAGTAGTACAATACTGACTTCTATAGGTAAATGTAAAGAAGGGGGAATGAGTAATTACTTAAATGTATGGCAAATGGATGGTTTGAAAAAATGTTCCATTCCAGTCTGAAACATCCTGCAACAAAGCTGTGTTTATGGACAGTTTGAAAATAAAGTAGTTGTATTGTAACATGTAATGGGTGTACTTGTAACAAGCCTGTGGTGATGTACTGTTGCACTTATTTTGGCATATTGTGTTAACATGTGAACTTGACAATTTGGCCACTACTTTGCAATCTCTGTGGGTAATGTAAAACTCATCTTGGTGTTGGTAGGGCTGACTGACCAATACCCACATTACTTTGATTTCTTATGTGAGATGAAATTCTACATAGTAATGGCTTCTTAACACAGTCATGATGAAGAAGGATTACACAGTCATTTGTGTCACTTAGCAAGTACTGTAGATTGCACTACAAATTAGCAGTACATCATGCAGCAGCAATAATGCTTTATAAAAATAATCAACTGAGCAACAAATACAGACTATGTTGTGCAATGAAGCAATACATTTTATGTGTTTTGGGTTTTTTATTAAACAGTATGCAGCAATCATACTTTCTCATGTCTCTTTTCACATTTCAATTTGATTTGTCTCTTATTACTAATACACTCTGAAACTGGATGACAAAACACCTCCTGTTATATATGTATGCAGCACTACTACAAAATCTCCACAGTACTGCAGGCAATACAAGATATGCTTTGGTGTGCTTTGAGCAGCAATTGTCCTGTGTGTACTGTCAAAAGCAAAATATAAGAATTTTAGCTTGGTATCTTGTGAGACATAGCAATATCAATTGTTATTGACAGTTCAAGAAAGTTGATCTTTAGGCAGACATGTAAAACTCTGTAATTCTACTGAACTGTTACCTAAGGGCAAACAAATTTTTTGTAATATTATCATACGGATAGAATGAAGAAGTGACACCTACCGTCGATTTTTCAGTAACGGCAATACATAGTCAGTTAATGGCTGTCAGGTACAACTTTCTTACTGTATGCAGAAGTTTATGAAGTGCAGTCATTGGCCAAGAGCACCTGATCTCATTCTTTCCAGATGTAGCAACTTTGCAATGTTGAAAATGAATTAACATACTCACTGGGTTGATAATGGGGGAGAAAATAGGGGCACTAGAATACCTTGAAGTATCATTTCTTGCAAGTTCTGTATTGATGCAAGTCTGACTGAAAAATGATAGAAGGAGATTATATAAAGTTTTGAAGGGTCTTCTCATTTAACAGGAACCCCTAATATTAGGAGTTAGACAGCTTGCCAAGCAGTGCATTTACATTAACTAAGGAGCATGGATTACAATTTCACGACAAGTTAGTCGCCCTGCTAGACAGGGGTCCAGGAAAGTAAATAGTGTGGGAAGAAATAGCCAGGGAATTGTTATGGCTAGGCTTGTATAGGCCCTAGGGCTGATAGCCTAGTACCAACCTATGAACCAACCTATGAACAGGAGTAAGGCAATGGTGCAGTGGAAATAACTGCCGCACTGTCAATAAAGAAAGAATGGGGGGCGTGGCCAAGATGAATACAGGATTTTTTTGAATTTATCTATCCTAATTTTGTTTTTTTTTTTGTTTGTTTTTTTTACATATGTGGAATCTACTAATCATCATTTAGGATAGTATATAACATTTTTTGCAACTTTTTTATTTTTTTCCTGTCAAAAAGTACTAGAGAAAATACTTTGACTTCAGACTACAGAATGAGATACTCCAAATCTACACTTCAAGAAACAACTATTAAGAAGAACTTCAATCACTATTATCTAATATTCAAGAGCTGACAACAAAAATTGATAGAATGGATGTAAAACTGGACAACTTCAAAGAAAAATGTTTCCAACAAATGGAAACGTTACATGAAGACATTAAGCAACAAACGAGACAGATTACTGGTATACAGACTTCACTGAATGAGATGGACAATATAATTCAATAAGATGAGCATTATATAGACTTTCTCTTAAAACAAAATACTCTTTTACAAACACAAATTGATGATCGAGAGAATAGATCAAGAAGAAAAAATATTAGACTTTTTGGTTTGCCTGATAATGTTGAAGAAGGTAATATGGAAACATTCTTAATTTTTTACTCCCTGAGGTACTGCAGCTTCCTGAAGCTCTCTCATATGGGATAGAGAGAGCCCACAGGTCCTTGGCTACTACTAAAAATGTAAATTAAATTCTACTAAATCTGTTATAGTGAAGTTTATATCATCTCATGACAAGGAGATAGTGTTAAAGACTGTGTGGGCTAAATCTCCTTTCAAATATAAAGAAAATGTCATATGCTTTGATAATGATTACTCATCTTCTGTAATTGCCAAAAGAAAGCTTTTTTTGCCAATGCTAAAAGAACTAAAGAAAGCCCAAAGAAAGACACACCTATTATTTCCTGTCAGATTAAAAATAGTTCTCCAGGATGGTCCAAAAATATTTGATGATCTTGGGATCTATGGTGGATACAGAGACTTACAGATGAGGAAATGAGGGTCTTTGTTGCAATAGAAACTGTTTTCTTTATTTTTAATTGTTTGCCATTTTATTTTCCTGTCTCTCTGTGAAGAGAGATGTTTCATTGATATTGTTGCCATAATGTTGCTTTAATGATTATGTTTCCCATCTATTGCTCTGCTGCTGGAATGTGGTTCTATTTGTGGTAAGACATGTGAAATGTTTTTGTTTTGTCCCTTTCAGTGAGCTGATATGTTTTGAGTAAGTCATCAGATATTTATTTTTAAAAATGGGAATATGTGGGTGTAATGTTAATGAACGGCTTCTCTTTGATAACTGTGGTGGTTTTCCCTGATTATTGTACTGTGGAGAGGCTTTAATTTATTTATTTTTTTCTTTCTTTTCTTTTTGCTGCTGGTTGTAAAGAAATGAAGGGTTTAGTACGGATTGATCTGTTTGTGGTGGTCTAGTTGTTTGCTGAGTATGGGAGATGGAGTTGCCATGAGGTAATCAACAGCTTTCTTAAAGAAAAGCTGCAAATGTTTTCCCTCCTTAATCTCGTGCATCTGAACTGCTGAACAACCCTGGTATGCGATCGCACTTCGGCTGCCACAACTGAAAGCAGGAAAAAAGTGTTGTTTCCATGGAGATGTTTACAGACTGAACTCTGTGCTGAGAAGCTTTGCAAAGCTGGATAATAGCTTGAATAGATGGTCTCCAATGCCATCTACAGGTCAAATGAAAGAACTGCACTAAGTAACCTGTATAATATGTCTGTTTTATTAAAGCATTTGTGAGTGTTTATAGACAGATCACTTTGATACATTTAAACCCTTATGTTTCTACACTTGTATTTATAGTCCTACTATATTTAAGTAAAGCTTCTTCTGATTGGTATAACAAACATATAGCATGTATAGCAACAGCATTAAAATATTAAAAAAAATCTTTGCATGAGACCTATGTAGAATTTAATATTCTTCTGTAAGACATAGAAAACAGACATGGAATAATTCTAGTACAGATAGAAGATTAACAAAAAATGAATGAAACATAACATATTCTGTATGAAACTAGCTTATTGCATACAGTATAGTCTGAGATGCAGATGTCTGACATATTAACTAATGTGTTGCAATATTTTCTGGGAGATAGAAGCTGTTTCAGATTAGCAAAGGTTTTTAAAGGAAGGGAAGGGAATAAGGGAAAGGAGAGGGGAAGAGGAAAAAAGAAAAAAAAAAAAGAGACAACAGAAGTATATATATATATATATATATATATATATATATATATATATATATATAAAGTTAATCTCATGGAATAGTTGTCCTTTCATCTATAACCCCTTCTCAGTCATAGATCATTCCCTACTAAGTATAAATGTATGCTACATTTCTTCCTAGAAAGTACTGAGCACTTTATTAGAATCTCATCTTACAGTGGAAAACTATAATACAATATTTCTATGTTCTTGTTTTCAGATGCATGGAGATGGGGAAATAGTGTTATTATCTATTGGCTCAATAAATAGACAGGGAATTTTTTTTGCTTATTGATCATTATAGCAATTCATTGCATATAAATTAGTTATGACCTTTATATTATTTGTATAATATACGGTTGGTCTTTATGATATTTTAAACTCAGTTTGACAAAAGTTAAAATTAAACAGTTACATTTGACATAATTTAATTTGTTTCTTGAATGAGTGCATACAATTTTAATGGATGTATTTTACTTCCTATTTTTTTTAAATTACATATACTATCTTATAATGTTAAAATATACAACAACAGATATATTAAGGAGAGGAGGAGATGAGTATTGTTACTAGTTTGATGGTCAATTTGGGTGACACATGTCACTTAAATTAGGAGTTTTTAACTCCAGGGGGTATTAGAAAGTGTCTATTTTATTAGTAAATGTTATAAGTTTCTGTTAATAGTTAATATGATGTTCACCAAATCTTGAATTGAATTTGATATAAATATATTTCATTGGATAAAAGTTTTATATGTTTCATGTGTAAATTATAATTGTATTATAATAATCAATTTTGATTGACATAAAATATTGGAAAAAAGGAAAATTAATCAACAACAGATATTCAGAACATTAACGTTTTATGACATCTTTAAAGTGTATATCAATAAACATTAATGGATTAAATAATCCTAGCAAAAGAAGACCTTTAAATAAATATCTTAAATTACATAATTATCAATTAATATTTCTCCAAGAAACTCATCTACTAACTGAAGATATCACAAAATTGTAATCCAAATCTTACAAACCTTTGATTAGCTCAGAACATACACAAAAAAGAGAGGAGTGGCCATACTATGGAAAAGTGCATCACCTATGCCTAAAATAATTAACACTTACAAAGATAACAAAGGGATGTTATCTTCACTTGTATAGAATTTAATAAGAACATTTTGACTTTAATAAATATATATTGGATTCCTGGCATTGGACCTACAACAGTGAAACAACATATAGAGCATATAGTTCAGTTTTCTAAGGGTAGTATTATTCTTGCTGGATATTTTAATTGTATTTCTGACATAAAAGACTCTAGTACCAATGGTAAAAGGAAAATTTCAGCAGTAGCCAAATTACATGATGAAGGATATTAATAACTTTACAGATGCTAAGTCACTGTTCTATACATTCTACTCGCATAGGCATAATTCATATTCAAGAATAGATAGGGTATTAATTTCTAATAACTGATTTCTTATTAAACTCAAAAGTGATTTCATGTCCCCTTTCGGACCATAATTCCATAACATTTGATTTTATACTAAACTCCATATTTAATGTTCAAATTAAAAGGATACCAGCATACATAACTAAACTAAACAACTTCATTGGTTTCTTTACTATAGAAGTACAAATTTTATTGAACTTAATAACATACAGTGAACCTCTGAAGTATACATTTGGGATGCTCTAAAAGCTTACCTATATGGTAAAATTATTGATTGGTATGAAAAGAAAAGAATTTCATGGGATAAAGACCTTCAAGATACACAAACAAAGTTAGATGCTTTAGGACTTAATGCTTCAAGAAACCCAGACAAGAAAGATAGAATGAATGAAATAAATACTTTAAACAATAAATATATGGAAATATTAAACCATAAAGTCATTATTAATCTTGAAAAATATAAACGTCTAACTTTTTCTATAAATCCTAGATTTATGAGCATACTAGCTAACAAGACTAAAAGATTAAATAAACTTAATCATATTAAATCTATTCTCCAACAAAATTTACCAAATATATTAAGTGAGTTTAGACATTTTTTTAAACTAAACCAACCTAATGATACGATTAATAGTACAAAAGATATTCAAACTTTTATAAATAATAATATAAAATTAGACCATCAGAAACACAAATAAAATTAATAGATACACAAATATCTTTTAAAGGCATAAAAGATCAAATCATTAAATTAAGCAAAATAAAGCTCCTGGTAATGATGGTATAATTTTTGAAATTTACAAGGTTTTGCCTGCCAAAACATTCACTCTATTACACACAGTATTCAATATAGCTCAAAATAATATTATTCCCCCCTTCTTGGAAGTATACATTTATTTCTCCCATACTAAAGTCTGATAAAAACCCTGCAAAATGGGCTTCATATAACTCCATTTTGTTATTAAGCACAGACTATAAAATGTTCATGTCTATTTATGCTGATAGACTCAAAGATTTTTTACCATCCCTGGTAGGCATGGATCAAACTGGTTTTATAATTAATAGAACTTCCTTTGATAACATCAAAAGAACAATAACTTTAATTGAATCAGTAAAAATCTTAAAGAATAATTTGACTCTTGTTAGTTTAAATATTAACTTTGCCTTTGACTCAGTTAATTGGGACTATCTTTTATCTTACTGAATGAGTTAAACTTTTCTAATAGCTTTATTAATCTTATAACTCAATAATATAATAAAAGTCAAGCCTACATAAAAATAGGTACAAATATATCCCAGAACATACCCATTGTAAAAGGAGCCAGGCAAAGTTGCCCTTTATCTCCTCTTTTATTCATGTTAATTATGGAATCTTGGGCTAACTTAATAAGGGATAACAATAGTACACAAGATTATAGCTTAAGCCTTAATGAAACATCAAAAAATCCAAATGTTTGCTGATGATGTATTAATCACTCTTGGTGTACTAACCCCACCTTACAAGAATTGTTTAAAAACATGAATATATTTCAAAAAAAGTTCTGGTCTTAACTTTAATAACAATAAAACTCAAATTATCCTAATTGGTTCCAAAAGTTATGATATACAAGATCAATATAAAAATATATACCTCAATCTCAACAAATAACATATTTAGATATAATTATAACAACTAATAAAGACATGTTACATGTTATAAAAGTATAACAACCATAGAGACTCTAATAAGTAAATGGAACAAGATTCTATTTACAATGGATGAAAAACTTTCCATTATAAAGATGATTTTGCTTCCAAAGATGTTATATATAATACAATCTATTTCTATTCCCTCTACAGTCTCTTTTATTAAAAAAATTAACACACCGATTAAAAACTTTTTTTGTGGCATCCAATAAAGTGTAGCATTGCATTGTCCTGTCATATGTCTATAGCTGGGAAAATGGAGGTATATATTTACCAAATCTAGAACTTTATTCAATTTCATCAGTTATTAAAAACATTGTTTATCTTTGAGATGGAGAGTATTTTGCAAAATGGAAAGAAATTATATTAAATTTAAACCAAAATACGAAAAATAAAGGTAATAACCATCTATCACAGTTAATAAATAATTAATTTATGTGGAATTTGAGAGATTACTTTCCCAATTATTCCACTCAAATGGTAAATCTACTTATGTAACTTTAATTCTAAAGGCCTTTAAAAACTATATATTTAGGTTTAAAATCTTTGAGAATTGGTTGTTTCTCATCTTTCCTGTTGCCTATATACAAGGGACAATTCTCTCTATAGACTATTCTAAAATGCTGCGATTTAAACAAAAACAATTAATGTTTTGGCATCAAATGCTAAATAAAATGAGGCAAAATCTACTAATGCTCTTGTAAGATGAATATAATCCTAACACTCTACTTTGGTCAGATTTGCAAGAGTTTAGAAAATATATTCTAAACAAGATAGTTTTAATCCCCTCAAATGCTAAGAATTCAATACCCAAACAAATTCAATATTTGATTTTATATATTTTACCAGTTAAAATAGTATATAATTTACTTATATAGCAATTAAACAAGATCTAAAGGTATATTCAGATAACTATTGGAATTCATTTTCTGTAATTAATAATTTTATTCGCTCAGAAAAAGACAAATTTAATTTCCTTCAGTCAGATAGCAAAACCACTTCTTCCATTAAACGGGGAATCTTCAAATGGAGATTTTTTACATAAATCTTTTTTCACTCCAAAGAAAATGAGTAAGATAACTAAACAAGATATTGTTTGCTGGAGATGTAATGCAGAAACAAACGCTGATTGGAACCATATATTTTATGACTGTGCACAATTAAAGAAATTTTGGGAAGAAGTTAACATTTTTTTACAGACAATTTTTACAGACAATTTTGTGCTTACAAAATCACTTGTATTACTCAATACACCTGTTCCAGACTGTATAAATAAAAACAAATATTCTTTGCTCTGGTCTATACTGTCCATTGCCAGGAAAACAATTACAAAATACTGGAACTCCTCATCTGTTCCCTCATCTAAAGAGTTTAAAGGTCTTCTCTTGGAAATATCTAAGTTAGAAATGTTAACTATCAAATCTAAATCTACAAGGAATACAAATTTATATTACAAGTGGGAAACTATAAATTAATTATTAGTTAAAGAACTGGATAAATGATTAATGCAGTAATCTTTCTTTTTTATCCTTTATTCTTTATCTTTATTTTCTTTTGCAAAAATTAACTTAATTGATCTTGTTGTTTGCTATATAGTGAACAGCATTGTATATAGTTTTCTGTGTTGTTATAGTTATTGCATTAATATTTTCTTTTTTAAATATTGTGCTTTAAAAATTCAACTGATTCAATATTTTTCAAAATATCTGTTCATTACATTAATGTTTTCAATAAAGTTGTTTTAAAAAAAAAAGAAAGACTAGAACAAGAAAACAGTTTATGACTCATCTATGCTGCTGTGACCTGTCAATCAAAGTTGCTAGCAGCTCAAATTACCTTTAGAACTTTCAGAGCTGGACAGATGAAGTGTGAAGGGGGAGGGGAAGATGAGCTACAGAATTACATTCAGACACCACTAAAGAATGTATATTAGCAACTCAAAAAAGAATACACAGTGTAAAGCTGTTTGAAAGTGTTTTCTGTGGCATTATTACTGTTTGTGTTTTAAGTATTCTTTCAACAACATGAAAAAAACAGTTGAAATACACTGCCTGAAAGAAGGAAGTGTATGTCTGTAAAATCAATGCTGTGACAGCAGCTTTGGAACAAAGCTACCTATGTGATGTAATGTTATAAAGAACACTGCATTCTGGGATATATACAGGAAGAACAGAGAATCAAAATCACTTCAAGATGCTAGACTCCATGTGGTCAGACACTGAAATTACATATAAAAATATTTAAAAAACTGTACATAGTCCCAGAATCATACAAAAATGAAGGAAACATCAAAACATGATAAAAAAATATGTTTTTTGAGTCTGTGGGTGTGGTTCTCCTTTAAGCAAGCAAAACAAATATAATAAGGGAAAAACAAATTGCACATTAAGCAAAAATAAAGCAAGGCGACTGCATGTGTTTTGGCAAAGTGCTATGTTTTGGCATAACTATGACTTCATATTGTATCATGGGTGTGAAAATAGATAAAGGCTGCCAGCCTAGCCAGATAGAATTTTGTAAATAATTCTGCCATTTGTAAATATTAATATAAGCCACAGGCTTGTTCTCTTAAATGGTAAAAAATGCTGTTAGATGTGGAACTGCAAAGCATTTGCAATGGATTGCAGGAGGAGTCTGAGGGAGATCTGGTGACTGATCTCCTCAGTGAGGCTCGGACGGACACCTCAATGGAAGAGGATGCAATGTCCCAGCAGTTATCTGCTACCCAGGTTCAAGAAAACTGAGCTGTGTTACAGGAGTTTGGGAACATAATCACTGGGAAACCAGGGTGCACCCACCTGGTGCAGCACCAGGTGGATACAGGACCCCAAAGGCCTATTAGGCAGGCCCCTTATAGGGTGCCTGAGAGTGTCAAACAGATTATGAGGGAGAAGACACAGGAAATGTTGGAACTAGGGGCAATTCAAGAGTCCAATAGTATCTGGGCCTCTCCAGTGGTGCTGGTGCCAAAAAAGATGGCAGCACCAGGTTATCTGTGGACTACAGGAAATTAAACAGTCACACAGAGTCATATGCTTACCCCATGCCTAGGACAGAATAGGCCCTAGAGCAGCTGGATGGGGCTAAGTATCTTACAACTATTGATCTTACCAAGGGTAACTGGCAGGTGCCCTTGACTCCCAGTGCTAGAGAGAAGTCAGCCTTTGTGACTCCTTTTGGCTTGTATGAGTTCACAAAGATGCACTTTGGGATGAAGAATGCCCCAGCAACTTTTCAGAGGCTGGTGGATCATATCCTAGCAGGAACAGGAGGGTTTTCCCTTGCTTACCTAGATGATATTGCCATCTACAGCCATTCCTGGCAAGAGCACCTTCAGCATGTCAGGGAGGTGCTGGGCAGACTACGGGGGGGGGGGGTTGACCATTAAGCCCAGCAAATGTCAGGTGGGAATGGCAGAGTTCTCCTACCTGGGACATAGAGTGGGGAGTGGTAAGATCAGGCCAGAACCTGCCAAAGTGGAAGCCATTCAGGCATGGCCTGCACCTGTTACCAAAAAGCAGGTGAGGGCATTCTTAGGGACAGCAGGGTACTACAGAAAGTTCATCCCCAGTTATAGTACCATAGCTATTCCTCCTCAAAGACCTGACAAGGAAGAACAGGCCAGATAATGTAGTGTGGACCACAGCATGTGAGCAGGCATTCCAGAAGCTTAAAGAAGTTTTGGGAGGACCCCCTGTGTTAGCCAGTCCAGATTACCGCAAATAATTTGTTGTGCAGGTGGATGCTTTGAACCATGGGATGGGGGCTGTACTTAGCCAGATTTCTTCAGAGGGAGAAGAGCACCCAGTGGTTTATGTCAGTCATAGACTCCAACCCAGGGGAGCAATGATACACAGCTGTAGAAAAAGAATGTCTAGCCATAGTGTGGACACTGCAGAAACTTCAGCCTTATCTATATGGAAGAAAATTCACTGTGGTGACAGATCACAACCCCCTAACATGGTTACACAGAGCCAGCCAGCAAAATGCCAAGTTGCTAAGATGGAGCCTAGGGTTGCAAGCATATGATATGTCAGTGCAGCACCACAGTGGGATTAGCAATGCCAATGCAGGTGGGATCTCAAGACAGGGAATGGAGTAAGGTATACTCAGATAGGCCTAACCATCTCAAGCAATGTTTCTCAAGGGTCACCTGAAAAAGTAGCTTGAGTTCTCCAGGGGGGAGATGTATGAAAATAGGTAAAGACTGCTGGCCTAGCCAGATAGAATTTTGTAGATAATTCTGTCACTTGTAAATATTAATATAAGCCACAGGCTTGTTCTCTTAAATGGTAAAAAATGCTGTTAGATGTGGATCTGCAAAAATGTAACAACAGTGCACTCTGCTGTAACAAATCTGATAAGTCAATTCTTTGATGTCAAAACTCAGAGCCGATATGTCTGGATGAAGAAATTCTGCCTATTGTTTTAAGGCCAGAGTTAATGGGTAGAATTTGCATATATAATTTCTTTTATTGCTCTGGTTCCTGACCAGCTGCAAGATCAAAGGGGCTATTAGCCTTTAAGAGTCTGTTAGCCTGGGAACCAGAAAGAAATGATGTAATCTGAAATGAATCAGTTGTACTGTGTTATCAATTTAAGGAGAGAAAGAATAAGTGCAAGGGAGCATTTGTCTTGAGAACATCCAACATCACCAGCACTGCCTGTGTTTATCTGTAAGTAGGATTTTAGAACAATGTTTTCTCTTAGATATAGCTCCAAAACAGGAAGATTAGACTAGTTTGTTTTTCTGTAATGTCAGAACTTTTCTACTGTGGTATTTTAAACATTTCTCTGTGATTTCTGAACTCTTGACTAACACTGTTTAGTAAGAAATATTGTCCTGTGTTTTAATATTTATTATTAAATATTTTTAAACCTTTCAACTGTGGCTGTTTTGTGTAGAGATAAGTTAAGCTCTAAGAGTACATTCCATGTATATAGTGGTACTGTACCAAGTCACTCCAAATAAGTCTTGACTGTTTGGTTGCACTTACCATTTGGATAATAAAATTGCACAGTAATAATTGGACACCCTTTAATAAGGGCCTTTGAGTAGCTGATAAATATTAGTCAGTGGTGGCAAGTGGTACTACCTTATAGTCTGGGTAAAAGGGGCACGGCTAGAGAACTTGTGTCAGCCTTCCCCAGGAGTATCCGTGTGGTTGTATATAACTCTTATCTCAAAGTGTGTGTGTATGTGTGTGTGTGTGTGTGTGTGTGTGTGTGTGTGTGTGTGTGTGTGTGTGTGTGTGTGTGTGTGTCAGCTACTTTGGCAGTGACACAAGCACTGGTTGGATAGAGAGGGTGCTGGAGGTTTTAGCTTGCCCACTAGGCTGAGATCTGGACTCTATAGCTGTGCCAGTGGGGAGTCTTATTGGGGACCTGGAGAGAAAGGCATAAACCTGCCCCAGAATGACTGTGATTTCTGTGTGGTCTTAAGGGAAAATGTACTTTACTGTGTGTGTATTTACTATCCTTTCCCTATATGGGCACCCCTCACTCATGTTAGTGGTGAGGATTGAGGCTCCTTGATTGCTGGGCCAGTGCATGGGCATCACATATGGGCATAACTAAAGTTATTTGAAGTATCTCAAAGTGTGTAAAAGTGCTTATAGTGTGTGCGTATTACTGTGCATGTATTTTGAAGCATTTGTTGTGTGCAAAATGCAACTATTTCATGAAATACAGTCAAAGTATAATGTTAGAAAAATGTGTATTTGAATACATGAGAAATGCTAGTTTAAAAAGCAAAGTAGTATATAATGCATTTTATTCTATTAATCATATAGTAGAGAGGATTAATTCATGTTTAAATGTAAAGTAGCTTTGAAACTGCAGTGTGGCTTGAAGCAAAGCTGATCTTCGACCCTGGCAGATGCCAGCTTAGCAAGTTTTTAATGTTTATGCTTTTCACAAATGATTATCTGCTGGGTCAGGAAATTAAATGTGTGAAATAATGAAATCTTCTGCTCTTTCCTGCTGGGATGATTTGGCCTTGTATATGTATTACTGAGATAGCACGCAGCTGTGTGAGAAAGTGTAACAGAGAACAAAGATATGTATTAAGAGACTGAATCTGCTATTGTATTCGAACTGATATGAAACCTTGAAGAAGTAACTTTACAGAAAGACATTATGTCTGACCAGGTGGATAGCAAGACCATATTGTAACCAGAGGAAAAGTTTTTTTAAAATATACAGCATCAGCAGATTTAATGAATAGAAGACTATAAGCTAAAGTGATGTAGATGCCCTGTGACATACCACATCAGTAAGGTGGGCACAGCTTGAATGTTAAACCTATATAAAATTGTGTGCTTCCTGTTTCATGTCAGACAAAATTCTGTACTTGTACGTTTTTTGCCTCCTGGTGTACACTGGTAAACTTTTGAATCTGAACCTCCTGTGTGTTGAATTCTTGATTTTATTTAACAGTTTGGTCCTTCTTAGCCAGAAATTCCCTCAGACAGCTGCAGATCAGAGTCTACCGGTGGTCGAATACTGCGCAGGAGAAGTTACCGAAACGGTTCTTCTTGGGTGAAAAGACCTCCAACTGAATTGTCGTTTAAAGAGGCTGGCCACTTTCTGATCTGTGGCCAAAGAGCGGACATTGGACAGTTCAATACCAGAGGCTCAGGTAGGAAGAATTTGCCTTTTTTCTGTTTTAGATCAGGGACTAGGTTACAGTATATTGTTGTCAAGATTTGTTTTACAGATCAGGGACAAAAGGAAATACTGTATATTTGGTCATAGATCAGGGTAACAGAATAAGGTAGGCAGTTATTCTAGATACACTGCAAACAGGAACTGAGAATTTGATATCATGTGATAAAAAAAGGTTTACATAACATTTTCTTTGCCATGGGTAATCAGTGCACTAAAACATTGCGAGATCCGCCCCTAACCGAAGACGCAAAATACATGCAATCACAACGTTCTGATAACATTAGGTATTATACGAAATGGGTTAACAAATATGAATTTGATGGTAAACTAGATAAGACTTCACTAGTTAAACTCCTTAAACAGCTTAAATCTGATGTGGGACGTCAGGCAAAAAAGCAACGCCAACTAGGCATTCCTCAGGCACACAGGTGGATTGAGGAAGCAAATCGTAGAGAACAGAAGCTTAAAAATTCAAAAACATTATTTTTAGACAAAAAGGATAATAACTTGGTAATAGCAACAGCTCCTCCTCCTCCTCCCTTGCCCCCTCCCTTACCCTTTTCAGGATATGAAGCGAGTGGACAGGCTGGTCCGCCTCCGCGTTATCCTGAAGTTTCGGCAAGACCACAACCATTTGTTAGAGATCCTATTGAGACCAGGTCCCAAACATGTAAAACACATAGGGATGCAGAATCATATCAAACAGAGAGAAACCTACAGGATGAGAGTGAGAAAAAAATATGCCCACTTACAGAAGTTCCAAATCCTCAGGCAGGACAGGAAGGGCAAAATTCAACACTCTTAGTATATAGACCATGGACACCGGAAGATATCTGGAAGGCTACTGAGGGAATCCCCCATCCAAAAGTAAATTTTATGAAATTTTTAGAAGATTTACAAGGCATGAGGTTGAGTTACCACTTGAATGGGGAAGAAGTAGAAAAAGTAGTAAGACAAATTATAGGTACAGATTGGCACATGATTTGTGGCACCTGGAATCCTCGTAATGCACTCCCACATAGTGACGCAGAGTTAGACAACAGAGTGAAAGGTCTAACAGACTGAATCTCTGAGAAATGGAAACCTAGAGCAGACTGGACTTGTATTAATCAATGCATACAACAGGAAAATGAGACAATAGATGGGTACTATGCTAGATTATTAGAGTGTTTTAATAATCATAGCGGTATGCCGGTC
Organism: Protopterus annectens; assembly: GCF_019279795.1. Lineage (NCBI taxonomy): Eukaryota > Metazoa > Chordata > Ceratodontiformes > Protopteridae > Protopterus > Protopterus annectens. The sequence goes on from NC_056726.1 coordinate 1,123,327,241, forward strand.
CTGAGAACCAAACAAATGATTCCCCGTATGAACAACAATTGAAAAATGCATTTTTGAAAGGTTGCATTGCACCTATTAGTAGCTTCATTATGAAGCATATGATAGACCATCGAACAGGGAGGCTACAAGCCTTACTCGAATATGCTAGACATGCTGAAAGACATTTTAATAGTAAAAAGAAAAAGAAGGCGCAAGTCTTCACTGCTGAAGACGGAGCTGAAGTATTTGTATTACAGTCAGGTAAAAAGGGCAAGAAAAATGCCCAGGGAAACAAACAGTCTGACAAATGATCAGAAGATTTTGAAGAAAGAAAAAAGAGAGGTGAATGCTTCAAGTGCGGGAAAAAGGAACATCTAGCAAGGGATTGTAAGCAAAACAAAAAGGTAATTACAGAAGATAAGGGAGATGAGGACTGACTATATTATAGTGAAGATACATCATGTGAAAGTCAGAAATCATCAGGAAAAGTTAAAAAACAGAAAACAAATGTAAATGTGATAGAAGGAGTAGAGGAAGTGCAAGTAGATATGGAGGATGAAGAAAGTGAAATTTTGGACTTAGCATTATTGAGTTTAGAGCTCTACTTAGCAGATACGAAACCGGAAGTTACACTTCTGATGGAGGCAAGGGAAGTCAAATTCCTGTGTGACTCAGGAGCGTCACAGACTTTGATACACCCCTCCAAGTTACCAGAACATTCTGAATCACCTGATTATATACTAGTGAAAGCAGCAAATGGACAGCTATATAGGGAACCACTTTCCCATGATATAGCAATAACTGACCCTGTTTCAGGTATGACCCAGAGAAGTAAAATTGTTGTTTCTGCAAAGTGTCCAGTAAACCTATTGAGCAGAGACCTTATGCAGATATTTGGCATAGCAGTAGTTCCAACTGTACAAGGTATGGAGGCACAGAGACAAATGGATACCTTTGTAGTGCGATCGGAGGGTGAAACTTTTTACTGGTATAGCCAGAACCTAGTCACGACTGGTCCAGGGGCAGTAACCGAGGAACTGATGAATGTAGCCCTCAGTAAAGCCCCCTCCTTTGACACTGATCAACAGCATTTGTTACACTGTACTCTATACTACTGTACTGCACCAGGACCTGATAGAGAGTATGAGCAAAAATTGTTTAGAAATCGTGCAACTAGATTGATCTTGCGTACTTTGTACTGGGATACTGAGGGGAACAGTGTAGTTAGCTGTTCACTACCTCAAGAATTCCTTGCATTATATAGATCAAATCGATTACCACATGTCAGCTTGACAAAGAACAAAAGTGTCAAATGGGCAGACTTAGGAGAAAAAGTAACAAGATGGGAGAAACAGACTGATTTAGAACTATCATTACAAGGGATACAAAAACAAAAACTGAATTGGTTGACACAGACACATCCAGCTGTACACTTGCAATCTAGCGAAGACAGCTGATTAGCGTTTTTATTAGAAGAAGACGAAAAGGCCTTATGTGAAATTCCAACAACTCTTTGGTCAACTGGCAAGTCAGATGTAGGACTTATTCAAACAGCAGGACCAGTTACAATTACCCCAAAGTCAGCTTTTAGACCACAGAAAAGACAATACCCTTTGAGAAAGGATGCAGAAATTGGAATTAAGCCTATAATAGCAGCATTACTCAAAGAAGGAGTACTGGTAGAATCTCCTGATTCACCATGTAATACACCCCTATTTCCTGTTAAAAAAGCAAACGGGGAATGGCGGATGGTACAGGATTTACAAGCTGTAAATAATGCAGTAATACCTAGAGCACCTACGGTGCCAGACCCACATACTTTGTTAAATGATTTAGAACCGCAACAGAAGTATTTCTCTGTGGTAGATATTAGCAATGCTTTCTTTTCAATACCTATACATCCTGATAGTCAATATTGGTTTGCATTTACATTTCAGGGTAAAAGGTATACGTATACTCGACCACCACAGGGATATTGTGAGAGCCCAACAATATTTGCACAAGAAATGGCTAGCAATCTGGCAGGGTTTACCCCACCGGGAGGTAGTCAAATTCTACTTTATGTAGATGACATCTTGCTAGCAGCCCCCACCCAGCAACAGTGCAGGGAGGATACTGTAGCATTATTGAAATTTTTAGCAACACAAGGACACAAAGTGAACAAAAGTAAGCTACAACTTTGGAGAAATCAAGTTAGATACCTAGGATATGTAATATCCAATGAAGGTAGAATATTGGATGAGGAAAGAAAAACAGCAATTTTGCAAGCACCCAAACCAACAACCAAGAAGGAAATGATGTCCTTCTTGGGTACAACTAATTTTTGTCAGAGCTGGATACCAAATTATGCTTTGGAATCTGCTCCACTGACTGACTTGATATATAAGACACCAATGGCAGCACAAGATATCTTACAATGGACACCTGAAGCAGAAACGGCTTTCTGCAGGTTGAAGCAGTTGATAGCTTCTTCATTAGTTTTAGGACTTCCAAATTATCATAAACGATTCTTTCAGACCATAGATTGTAAGCAAGGAAATATGACGTCAGTATTGACGCAACAACATGGGGATAAGCAACGCCCCATAGCCTATTATTCATCACAGTTAGATCCAGTAGCGTGATCTTTGCCTCACTGTGTACAAGCAGTAGTTGCAGCTGCAATGGCAGTACAAGCTTCAGCCTCAGTGGTGTTATTCCACCCTCTCACATTGAGAGTGCCTCATGCAGTTGCAATAATTTTACTGCAAGAAAAAATGGCATACCTTTCTCCTGCTAGACATCTTTCGTGTATGACTATACTGCTGAGCCAACCTCATATGACAATTGAACGATGTACGACATTGAATCCATCAACATTACTTCCAACTCCTGCGGAGGGCACACCACACAGCTGCCTGCAGGAAATTGAATAGTTAGCTTTACCTAGACAAGATCTCACAGATATGCCCTTGGATAATGCCAAGGTGACATATTACGTGGACGGCTCATGCAGAAGGGGTCCTACAGGGAAGAATCTGGTAGGTTATGCAGTAGTTACAGACACTGACATTTTAGAAGCCCAATCCTTACCACATAACTTATCTGCACAAGCAGCAGAATTGATAGCTTTGATGAGGGCATGTACTTTAGCAAAAAACAAGTGTGTAAACATATATACTGATAGTCAGTATGTTTTTTCTACAGTACATGTATTTGCTCAACAATGGAAAAATAGAGGAATGATAACATCTAGTGGAAAACCTATTAATCATGCGCAATTTATTTTGGAGTTATTAGAATCTATTCAGTTACCTACCAAAGTAGCTATTTGTAAATGTGTAGCTCATACGAAACAGCAGGATAAGATTTCAAAAGGCAATGCACGAGCTGATGCAGCTGCAAAGCAAGCAGCCTCAGACTCAGAAACTTTACTTTTGAATGAGGAGTTACAACCCTCTGAGATTTTAGATTTAGACATGTTAAAAACAATGCAGACGCTTACTACAAAAGCAGAAAAACAAAAATGGGTAAAACGAGGTGCAATTCTTGAGAATGGACTGTACATTTCCAAAGAGAGAAAACCGATATTGCCGTCTAATTTATTTAGATATGCAGCTTTGTTGAGCCATGGGCAGTGCCATGTCTCAAAAGGGGGGATGGTACAGTTAGTAAACCGAATATTCCAAACATATGGATTCACAAACTATACACAAAAATTTTGTGCAGCTTGTCATACTTGTAATAAGCACCATGCACAAGGAGCATTTAAAACCAAGCAAGGAAGTTTTCCTATACCACCATACCCGTTCCATACTATTTGTATGGATTTCATAGAATTGAATAAGTGTGAAGGGGAAAAGTTTTGTTTAGTTATTGCAGACATGTTTTCTAAATGGATAGAAGCTTTTCCAACCAAAAACCCGGATGCAGCAACAGTGGCGAAAGCCCTGATAAAAGAGATAATCCCTAGATTTGGCATTCCGGAAAGGATTTATGGTGACAACGACACACATTTCTTAAACCAGACAATCCAGCAACTTGGGAGATTTTTTGGTATCTCCTTAAAGAACCATTGTGCCTACCACCCACAGTCAGCAGGACTGGTGGAAAGGTACAATGATACCTTCAAAAATAAGCTTAGGAAGCTAGTAGAGGAGACCCAAAAGAATTGGATATACTGTCTGCCTTTGGCACTGCTGAGTATGAGAATGGTTCCAAATGTAAAGGGTTTGACTCCCTTTGAAATGGTTTTTGGGAGGGCATATTATGTGCCTCAGTGGAACGCTCTCATGCCTGCAGAGCAAGAGGCTGACAGTTCATTAGCTAGTTATATGAGGAAACTGTTAACAAATAAATCTGTTTTGCAGTTTAACTCTTTTTCAGATAAGGAACAGACCAGACCAGTGGAAGCAGTCTTGGCCCCTGGGACATTCGTGTGGCTGAAAGTGATGAAAAGGAAGAATTGGGCGAGTCCAAAGTGGGAGGGACCGTACCAGGTTCTGTTGGCAACGCCTACTGCAGTTAGAGTGGCCGAGAGGACGTCCTGGGTTCCTTTGACACATTGCAAACCGGTAAAGAACTTTCAACTTGATAAAAACTTTGTGACTGATACACAACCAGACCGAGATGGCCAAAAACAAAGCGAATAGAAATTTAGATCAACCCCCAGAGATGTTGCATAATCATTTTGTTGAGTGTACATTTATTGACTGTAACTGTGACAATTTTCCTCTTGTTGTGGTTTATCCTACACACACCCACACAAGTGAAAGTGGGAAGGCGTGACAAAACGTCTATAGACTGGCATCCAAATTTTAACACATACCTAGCCATGAAACGTGTATATGCAGAGACTATGAACATTTCAAATTGCTGGGTTTGTACAGCTATACCAACAGCATATGGAGGATTGATAATGTCCGCTGTCCCTTTGGGGATAAATGAGACTTGGGAGAATTTACTTTTCGATACAGGAACTGTGAGATCACAGGACAAAATAGCTTTATTTTTACCTGTCACACAAAAAGGAGTTGTATGTTTTATAAAATGATACCCTCCAGGTGGGCTGGAGCAATTGTAATATAACCATATCTTACCGATGTTATATTAAGAATAGTAATGGCAATACTTTTTGCAATACTAATTATGACTCATATTTGAACTCATTGAAAACAACTATGAATGACATTCGCAAAAATCCAGTTTTGTTTAAACAATTGTCAGTTATAGATCAGAAAATGTTTCATTCAGGGCTAATGCGTATTAGTACTAAAGTAGAAAACTGTTATTTTATTTGTGGGAAAAAGGCATATAAATGGTTACCTGAGAATTGGTCCGGCAGTCGTTTTTTGGGTTATTTGGTTCCGGCAATAAGACATACTGCAGAATTACCTTTGGGTAAGATATGAAACATGAGAGAAGCAGCTCGAAAACCTGAAGGTCCAGTTGAAAAACCTGTGAATCCAGTCAGAAAGATCGAAGCTGGCTGGAAAAATCATAATGCCGTGAAAGGCAAAAGCAAATTGACACATATGAACTTGAGTGACAGTGTTATATCCTGGGCAGGAATATTCCCAGCGGTACGTGCACACTTATCAAAGAAGAATGCTGTGCATACATACCAGATAATAGGCATGAAATTAATAATCACCTAGAGGTAATTCAGCAAGTATCAGCCATGACTGAACCAGGCCCAAACCCACTGATGGACTTTTTCCAGAATCTATTTGGGGGGTGGGGTTCCATCCTAATGAATATTCTGATTGCCATTTCTGTGGGTATACTCCTAATAGGAGCATGTGTTTGCTGTGGAAATCCCTGCATGAAAAGATTAATCAAAGATTTTATTGATGTATCTGTTACTGAAATTTTGTACCAAGATATTGAGATTGAAAGACTGATCTCAGATGATATTTTTTCTGAAGTATAGATTGAATGACTCACCTAGCTGAAAATCCTAAGTGGAAAAGGCTAGGAGATGAAATGACACTATGCATACTTCAAAATAGAATAAAAAGTATTAATAGGGGGGGAAATGTTAGAAAAATGTGTATTTGAATACATGAGAAATGCTAGTTTAAAAAACAAAGTAGTATATAATGCATTTTATTCTATTAATCATATAGTAGAGAGGATTAATTCATGTTTAAATGTAAAGTAGTTTTGAAACTGCAGTGTGGCTTGAAGCAAAGCTAACCTTCGACCCTGGCAGATGCTAGCTTAGCAAGTTTTTAATGTTTATGCTTTTCACAAGTGATTATCTGCTGGGTCAGGAAATTAAATGTGTGAAATAATGAAATCTTCTGCTCTTTCCTGTTGGGATGATTTGGCCTTGTATATGTATTACTGAGATAGCACACAGCTGTGTGAGAAAGTGTAACAGAGAACAAAGATATGTATTAAGAGACTGAATCTGCTATTGTATTCGAACGGATATGAAACCTTGAAGAAGTAACTTTACAGAAAGACATTATGTCTGACCAGGTGGATAGCAAGGCCGTATTGTAACCAGAGGAAAAGTTTTTTAAAATATACAGCATCAGCAGATTTAATGAATAGAAGACTGTAAGCTAAAGTGATGTAGATGCCCTGTGACATACCACGTCAGTAAGGTGGGCACAGCTTGAATGTTAAACCTATATAAAATTGTGTGCTTCCTGTTTCATGTCAGACAAAATTCTGTACTTGTACGTTTTTTGCTTCCTGGTGTACACTAGTAAACTTTTGAATCTGAACCTCCTGTGTATTGAATTCTTGATTTTATTTAACATATAACCATTTCAAAACGTTTCTTGTGCTGGGTGTGTCTGTTCACAAAATTCCACCATTGCAGAGTGTTTTCTGCACTGTAAAGAATTGCCTAGCAAGGTACCACTATTTTGGGGACATTTCAGTGTGCTGTATGCAGTTATTCGCAAAGTGCAATTTCTTCTAAATGTTATTGAGTTTAGGGCAAGATATGTCTGGTTTATTCACATCATGCAGTTATTTGAAATGCTTTTTAAAATGTTGATAAACAACTTTAGCATTGCAAAAAAAAATCAATATTACAAGACTATTACAGTGCCCAAGTGTTTATTTCATTTGCATCTTAAAGTTGTTTGAGATGTTTCTTAAAATGATGATAAATGACTTTAGTAATGCAAAATTATATTGCAAGAGTGTTAAAGTGCCTCAGAAGTTTATTTCTCAAAGTCCAGTTATTCAGATTATTCAGAGGTACTACTATTAGTCCATTAGCATAATTTCAAAAAGCCCAAAAGGTATAAAAGTTCAGAAACACAAAGGCATTGGGCAAAGTTACAAATACTAGCATAAGTTTCTGGCATATGTGCATGTGTGCATGTTTGTGCTTATTTGCAAAACCCTTCACTTGTATGTGTTAATATGGCAGATGGATTTCAAAAGCCCCTACCACTGGTATTTGATCAGAATATTGCAGAAAATTTAAGAATATTTGTGCAAGAGTACGATATTTTTAGATAAGCAGCTTATGCGGATAGAGATGCATGCACCAGGGTATTCATTTTGCTAAACCTAGCAGGGTCAGAGGTCATGGAAAGAGAGCATTCATTTGTGTAAGCACCTGCAGTATATGAAAGAGAAGGTGAAAACCATCATATTGTTGTACAAGCTGAATCAAGGGAAGACCCCAAGTGTTTGAAGCGTAAGTTCAAAGAAATGTGTAATCCCCAGATAAATATTACATTAGAGAGGCATTTGTTTTATATGAGAGATCAGAAACCAGGGGAAACATTTGCAGCTTATATAACTGACCTGAGAAACAGAGCTAAAACGTATCGGTTTGGTGACTTAAAAGATGAGTTGATAAAGGACAGGCTTGTTTGTGGTATTAACAGTGCTGCTGTGAGAAAGATTTTACTTTGTGACAGTGATTTAATGCTGAGCAAAGCCATAGAAATTTGTCAAATCCATAAGGTGACAGAAAAACACACAAGTATGCTTGCAAGTGACAAGGACATTGTTTCCGTTGGCTCCAGACTAAATGGAGACAGCATGCAACATGTGGCAAACAAAAGCAGGCCCAAGCATGTGGCAGCTACAGGGATTCCAAATAAGACACACAGGTTTCCACCAAATTCTTAAAAGGGAGCAAGTTCCAGCTCAGTGCAGTACAAGCATGAAATCAGCAAAACCCAAGTCTAACTTTATTGTTAACTGTCACAACTGTGGTGCAAATCATGAGTCTAAAAGAGAGAAGTGCTTAGGATTTAGTCAGCAATGTCATAACTGTAAAAAAATGTAACCATTTTCAAAAGTTTTGCAAATGAAGTAAGCCTCACATTGTTGTAAAGAAAGGTCACACAAAAAAGCAAGTTGATCAAATAGAGTCAAAGCAGTCATCTTTCTATGTAGATGGTGTATCAGTGCTTGATGAAAGAGTTGATGCAGTGATTTTACTAACAAGGTAAGAAGTGTTTTTTACTGTCCGGATTAATGGAAAATCCACTGAGCTTAAAGTAGACACTGGTTCAAAGTATAATGTTATATCAGCAGACACATTTGCTAAAGTGAGAACTAACAAACAACTCAGTGTAGCCAGTAGTGCAAGACTTGTTGCTTATGAAGGTGAAGAAATTCAAACTGAAGGTTCAGTGATGCTTTCATGTTATTTGGTCAAGAACTGTTACAATTTGTTATTCTACCTAATCAGAAGGACGGTGCGATCTTTACTGGGTTTTAAAGATAGTTCGAAAATGAATCTGCTTTCTTTTGTTAAAGAAGTTCATCATGTAAGTGCATTTCCAAGTTCTAATTTCTGACGCCATTTTCTCAGAACACGCTGTTTTCGATGACAAGTTAGGCAACCTTCCAGTTATGTATTCCATGAAGTTAGACCCAGAGGTCACTCCAGTAGTCAGACCAGCAAGAAGAGTTCCGATAGCTATGCAGGATAAAGTTAAAGCTCAGCTGGATAAAATGGTGTAGCAAGGTATAATTTGTTCAGTCACAGAGCCAACTGAATGGGTATTGTCCATGGTAGCAGCTCACAAAAAAGGTTCAGTTGAAATCATAATATATGCTGACCCAAAAGATCTGAACAAAGCATTAAACAGACCGTATCATTCGATGCGCACAGTCAAAGAAGTTGCAGCTCTAATACCAAATGCCACTGTTTTCTTTGTCTTGGATGCAAAGAGTTCATTTTGGCAAGTGGTGCTTGATTGCAAATCTTCATTTCTAACTACTTTTGGTACTCTGTTTGGCAGATACAGATTCCTAATGGTGCCATTTGGAATAAATTCTTCAAATTAAATCTTTCAATGTTCAATGGAGCAAATTTTTTCGGGTTATCCTTCTGCCATAAAAGTAGATGATTTACTGGTTGGGGGCAATGGTGAAGCAGAGCACAACAGAAACCTAAAGAAAGTTCTATACAGAGCACATGAAGTAAACTTGAAGCTCAGTCCTCTGAAATGCAAATTCATTCTTCCAGAAGTTACCTACATAGGTCAGTTGTTCACAAGTACAGGCTTGAGACCAGACCCGACCAAGCAAACAGCTATTCTTGAGATGTCAGCACCAGATAATGTACAAGCTCTACAACATTTTCTAGGCATGGTCAACAATTTAGGCAAGTTTATACCAGATATCAGTGAGTTGACAGCACCTTTAAGAGAGCTAACATGCAAAAATGTTGCATGGTCATGGTTGGAACAGCACCAAAAGGCATTTGAAGGTCTTAAGTAGAAAATTGCCACCCCACCTACATTAAGATACTATGACGTGAGCAAACCAGTTACTCTTTCTTGTGATGCTTCAAAATTTGGTCTTGGCACAGTTATACTTCAGGAGGGCAAACCAGTAGTCTCTGCATCTAGAACACTTACCAAAACTGAGATGCAGTATGCTCAAATTGAGAAGGAGCTTTTGGCAATAGTATTTGCATGTTCAAAGTTATATTTATGGCCGAATTATTCAGACTGAAACTGACCACCAACCTCTAATTACTATTTTAAAGAAGCATATGCATTCTGCTCCAGCAAGATTACAAAGCACGATGCTCAAATTGCAAAAGTACAATTTCAAAATGGTCTACACAAAAGGCAAATTGCTCTATCTGGCTGATACCTTATCCAGATTGCCCAGAAATACCACAGAACAGCTTGATGCAGAGAATTTTGACTTTGATGTGATGTCAGTGTGTAATTTTTCCACCACTAGACTTGATGAGTTAAGAGACCACACTGATCCAATTTTACAGAAGCTCAACTCAATCACTGCATTTATGCTGGTTGGCTGTCAAAGCAATCTAGTCTACCACCTGGTGTAAACCTATTTTCCTTACAGAGATGAATTGTTGATGGAAGATGGCATTATTTGCAAAGGTCCTAAAATCATTGTTCCTGCTTCCTTACAACAAGGGTATATCCAGATTTTGCATCGTGGTCACCCAGGATCCACATCCTCTAAGAGAAGAGTGAGAGCATTAGTGTTTTGGCCTTCATTACCAAAGGACATTGATAAAGTACTTTCTTCTTGTTCAGTATGCAATAGACCACATTTGCAGAGGACCACTTCAGCTAAGTCCAGTTCTTGAACTACCTTGATCAAATGTTGCAACTGATACCTTTGAGTGGAACAATCAACACTACTTGGTTTTGGTAGACTCTTATTCAAATTGGTTTGAGATTGATCTGCTACCTAACCTAACATCCACTGCTGCTTTTTCTAAGTTGAAATGTCATTTCTCAGTTCATGGTAGTCCACACAAAGTTCTTTCTGGCAATGGTACTCAATTTACTAGCCAGTTGTTTCAGAAATTTGCAAAAGAATGGGACTTTGTACATGTTACTAGTAGTCCAGAATATCCTCAGTCCAGTGGTCTAGCTGAACGTGCAGTGCAGAGTGCAAAGCAATTACTTGAAAGGTCAAAGCATGACAACACCAGTGTGTTTTCAAATTTACTTAACCTCAAAAACATACCCCGTGACGATATTCTTGGCTCACCTGCTCAAAGACTACTTTCCAGGCAAACTAGAACTATGCTGCCTATTACTTCCAGTCTACTGAAGCCTAACCTAAGAACAATAAAACCATCAAGGCTCAGTTGATTAAGAAGCGTAAAACCCAGAAATCTAGTTACAACCGATTGAGCAGATTACTCCATCCGTTGAGAGGAGTACGAATCCAGACAATGAAAGGTTTTGATTGAATAGGGCAGATTACAGGCATCCATGCTGTGCCAAGATCCTACCTGGTAGACTCTGAGGGTGTGGAATATAGGAGGAAGTGTAGACATCTTCTTCCTGTACCAGAATCATCATCACCACCATCACAACATCGTTTCTGTGATGCATATTTCAAATCTAAGAGTGAATCAGACACTGTTCCTATACCAGAATGTGTTCAAAATTCTGATTCCATTCCAGAAAATGTCCCAAACATTCCACAGGTCAAACATTTTGCCGAGACAGTTCCAGTTGCTAAATCTAATTTCAGTTTTGTCACATGATATGGCTGAGTATCAAAGCCCAGTATGAACTACGCAGCAATGTGGACTTGATTGTATGTATGTGTGTGTGTGTGTGTGTGTGTATGTATGTATATATATATATATATATATATATATATATATATATATATGCGTGTGTGAGCTTAGTATTGTATAATGCATGACAAAGAATTACCTGTGTTTTCTGCAAACATAATAGACTCATAGGGTTGTATGATCTATTTCTCAAAGAGGGAGGATGTAGATGTAAAAAAGTGCAAGTGATGTGTGCTGTATCTTTAAGTAGCATGTCAAAGCACGTGCACTTCCTAATGCCATTTTGAAAGAGTAACTACAGTGAGAACATACATGATCGCAGTTGTTAGTTTGCATATAAGTCACTTAAGTTAAAGTCAGTAAATCTTCATAGTGATATGTTTGTATAAAATAAAGCTGCTTGAACAGGACCCACAAAGACTCTTCTAGTCTGTCAAGAATAGGACAGCGACAATTTCTATTTTCAGAGTAGTATTATAATCCCATGCACCACTTTGTAAAGCCCTATTGTCATAAATCTTTGCTATGTCTATTATTTCTTTACATGCATTGTTTACGTTCTTCTAAAGCCTTTCTTTCTACTTCTATTCTGAATTGTATGTATACTTTCCTTTTAGTCTCTCGAAAAGTTGCATGTATGAACTGTTGATTTCAAGGGTTGTCATTTTGTCTTTTTACATACCCACACAAACATCTTTTCCATGGCTTGCACAGTCTCAAAAAAGTCACAAAATGTCTCTTTGTTAATTAGAATAAATGCTCTTACCTCTTACTTTCTGTTTCAAATGGCAAAATAGCATTGTCCCATACCTCCCATCTGTTCAGTTCTTTTTCCTTTTTACTCTGTATCTTTACTACAGACTTTCTTTTGGTCATCTCTTCTTCTCTTTTCCTGTCTATCCCTCCTTCTGATATAACTGCTGCTGCCTCTGCGTATGTCTTCTTTTCACTGGTTTCCTCCAGTGTCTTCTTTCCATTGTCTTCATTTATCTTCTCCGTTATGCCACCCTAGGAAATCTTGTTCTCTGGCTCACTCTGATTTACTAAGTCCTATAATAAATCATTCCGCAACCCTCCTGACTGGACACACTCCTCTACAGCTGCTTCATTGGTTCTTTTAAACTGGCCCATCTGAAACACAGCCTCCGAATCCTCCATAGCACCACATATTATCTCTCAGCTAGCATTTGCCTCTGCTCTGTGATGCTGCTCCATCTCTCACACCACCCCCTGCCACCTGCTTGCTAGGAAAAGAGCATGCACATGTACTCACATTTCAACAAATAACTGAATACCAATCGAGTGTAGTGGAAGTTCCTTGATGTCCTGGCCAAATTTCTCCAGCTATTATAAATACCACCTTAGGTCTCCCATGAAAAGGGACTACTAGCCTAGTAGTACTAACCTGGTCAACAAAGTAATTTGTATGATGAACTTAATTACTCTCTGGAAATAAAATCCTTGACAATTAAGTGCTTCAGAAAAGAAAGGTACCTTTTAAAATAGGGTGGCCCTGTACAAGATAGAGTAGTACAAATTAGGTAGAACATACATAATCTTACCTTATGAGGAGATGCACACTGTATGTGTTGGATCTTTAAATTAATGGTTGTCACCGCAATAAGGCAATCATGAGCAGGATGTATTGAAATGGATACGGTGCATGACAACAGTTGCAGGAATTTAATTTAAAAATGATTTAATTAGCAATATTGAAAAAGAACATACTTAACCCAGAATTACTCACCAGATTTGTTAGAAATTTCTCCATCTGAACAAGAGATGCAGTCAAAGCAACATGGTGGTTCTCCTTGTCGAACAACTCTTCTGTAACCAGCATTGCAGGCTTCACTACACATAGATTTTGGCACCTTAAATAATACAAGTAAAATAAGGAAGTCAGTGCTAGTATGTTTTACTCCATTAATAAAGACACTTCTCTGGATTTTTCAGAAACTAAAATTAGATGATTCTAGCAAAACAAATATTTGTGGTAGAGAGTTATCTTGGAGGAGCTGTAACAGATATACATATATATATATATATATATATATATATATATATATATATATATATATATATATAGAGACATCAATCAATGTGCAGTAAAGTACAGGAAGACTTGTGTGTTTGTTTGGAGATCAGCAAAATAATACTCTCCTCCTTCTGTGTCAAGTGCCCTGAAAGGTTTCTAATGATACAATTCACTGATTTTAATAGTTAGACAATAATCCTTTGAATCCATATGGAAACCATCATTCTTCGTTTAAATACAAGTTATCAAGTAAATGTTTATTTTAAGCTGCTATATGTGTTTCTTTGCATTGGTTAGTTGTTGCTTGTAGTACATCAGTGGGCAGTACTAAGCCAAACTAAGAATGAGGTGTGAGTTTAATTTAATTTTCTAGCATGTCCTGCATCTGTTTCAGGTCATGCAATTGAATTGAAGTTATTGTTCATAGGTTCATAGGTAGGTACTAGGCTATTGGCCCTGGGGCCTATATAAGCCTAGTCAAAAAGGTTCCCTGACTTTCACAACCCAACAAAATTATTTTCCTGTGCCCCTGTTGACTAGTGCCACAGAAGTGATCCCCGGGATGAATTTTCTATTTCCCATCCAGTCGTCAAGATTTTTTTTAAGGAGGGCCAATGAGGAGCTTTGCCTGACATGAATGGATAGTTTGTTCCAGAGTATGTGAAGTTTCTGCGACAGGACTCTATCCCTCCAGCATGTTCTGTTTATTGTCGTGACAAGGTTTAGTTCCCTGGAGTGTGTGGTTCAGAGAGATTGGGATTTTTCTTTAAGTGTAGCATGTCCAACAGCTCTGGGTTTGACATAGCTTTGTATGTTAGGCAGAGATCGCCTCTGAGTAGGCGATATTTGACAGAGTAGAGCTGGAGTTTTTTGAAACGGTCTGCATAGTGCATCTGTTTGAGGCTGGTAATCCTCTTAGTGAGGTATTTCTGTGGCCTTTCCAATTGTTGTAGGTGTCTTATGAGATACATGCCAAATGAGGCATTGTACTCTATAATGGGTCTGATGAGGGATGAGTAGAGAGGAACAATGACCTCCTTTTTTCTAGAGGAGAACCCTTTTATGATGAGGTGTGCCACGTAGAAGGATTTCCTGACTACTGTGGTGATGTGGTTATCAAAGGAGAGACTACTGTCCACCTGTGTCCCGACGTCTCTTATCACACTTTCAGTGTCTAGTGAGCTACCGCCTATGTGGTAGTTCATGGGTACTGGCATTTTCCCAAAGGGGGTGACAGTGCATTTCTTGGCATTGAGCTTGAGGCCATGACTTTGACACCAGCAAAACAGTGGTAGGCACTGCAAGGCAGTTCAGATGCAGAGATCTTGTATGGTATCCATAGTCCCTCGATTCACATATATTCAAAGGCAATCAGAGAAAAGTTCTGCTATGCTGATATACAAAGCGGATAAGCATGATGGAATGGCACTGATTACAGAAATCTGAGTCCTTTGCCAAAACTCCCAAAAGACAGTTGTCTATCTTTACAGGCATAAAATGGATTATAAGTACTGTAGTTATGTGTGGTAGAAGCCATATGGACATAAAAACTTGAGTCTTCTTGGCTACTTTATGTGGCAGCAAGCATGAACATATGCAGATCTCCCATGTTTTTTTACAGGAATGTGCAGAAAATGGCATATCCCCTGCACTTAACTCAAACATCTAAAAGAAAGGTTCTATTTATTAAATGTAAGGGTGTCCTTATGATGTTGGAAGGAGGAAATAAGAAAGTTAAAAATGAAGAAGAAAGAAGACAAAGTACTCATAGAATTAAGACATGAAGAAGATTGGGCTGGAGCAGGTGGAAGAGAAGGGACACTATGTTTTTGTTGGTAACAGTCACCCCCGACAATTTTCCAAAATTTACATATAACTGAGAAGTTGGGAAAGAAGAAGGGAAGTGGGTGAAGGACACAGGTTTAATTAGGAGTTTAGGATTTCATGAAACATGAAAGACAGACATAAACATTATGGTTTCCTCACAATGGTGGAGGCACAAGACAAACTCATGCAGACAGATACAAAAGGATGAGGGTAAGGTGGTCTAGTCTTCAGTTCATGCCCTGGAATGGAGGACCTCAATTACTCTGCTTCACTATTGGACTTGGAAATCAGAATCTCAGTGGTATGGGATGGAGACATCCAGTGGCTGGATAGTCAGAACCAACAGGCTCTGCAAGTCTGGCATCCACTGGAGGCCTTGAATAAGTTGCAGGTGCATCTCCATCACCTGCTCAACTGCTTTCTAAATCAGGTCTTAAAACTCACAGTGTTGGCTACTTACCAGGTTGTGGTACATTCCTGGGTAAGCAGCGGGAGGTGGTGAACAGTCCTTCACCTGGGAGGCATGCAGCTGAGTTGCCACTGGGATCTTTGGACCTATGGAAAAAATAGCATAAAAGGAATGGAGAAATAAAAGAGAGAGAAATATGGAGACAATAATCACTCAATGACTCATAAGTGCTTCGGAAATATATACCATTTTATTTAATGAAATGAATAAAAATGTATTTATTCAGTTTTGACACTGCTACTATGTTCTCTCTATGTACTGCCCTCTTACTACTGACTGCATTCTTAGAAAAACTATTGATGCTAAAGGATATTAGTGAGACTTAACTTATGTACAAATTACTGCCATAGTTCTTAATTAATTGGTATTGTGCATTGAATGTTTTGTCGATACCTATGAATGTGTTATAAACAAAAATGTAGAACACAGCACCATAGCAAACCAATAAAAAGCAGATGGCAAAGAGCACTGTAAAATCCAAACAGACTTTTATTCGAACACAGGTGAGCGCTTTCGCAATAAAATCGCTTCTTCAGACCATACAAAACATCAGCAACATCTTAAGAATCTACCTTAATTCTTTCCCTTCTGTGACAGTTATATCACCCAACCTAAAGCTTTCATAAATTACTTCTACTGCCATAAACTTAAACCAGTGGTTAGTGCCTTTCTTTAATATATGTTTAGCTAATGCACTTTAACTATGGCCCTTATTGATATAATAATAATAATCTCTAATTCATTCCTTAAGTCGCCTATTAGTTTTTCCTATATAAAATTTTGAACAAGTCACACACTGTGCTAAAGTTTTTAGCGTCACAATTAGCTTTAACTTTAAAAACATAATGATTACCATTGTCTTGCTGTACAAATGTATTAGATATATCAATGGATTCTTAAACTATCAGCACACAGAGGTGAGGTTTGAATGAATCAGTAAGCCAGTTCTAAAAGAAAGAAAGCTTCTTAAATAAGTATACTGCTATGTGTGTTTTTATGGCAATAGCTTTTTATGATTTCTGTCTTAAAAGAGAGCTGTGCCTTTACATTTTTATGGCTATTATACTTGAATGTTTTTTACTGGCAGACAATTGATTATATTTTAAATATTTGAGCTGATTTTTTGTATGGTCTGTGTAAAAGTGCTCACCTGTGTTCGAATAAAAGTATATTTGGATTTTATATTGCTCTTTGCCATCTGCTTTTTATTGGTTTTCTGTGGTGCTGTGTTCTACACTTTTGTTTATACTACGTGGTTTGTGGTTGAGCACAGCTTTACAGTCAGCAGGACGTGTTTTACCTATGAATGTGTTATTGATAAACACATATAAAACATCGTTTTTAAGTGTTTTGCCTCACTGGACTATACTGACAGTCATTTGTATTGTTTTTTTCATAAATCTTATCCCTCAGTTTAGACCTCAGAATAGTTGCTGTAAGAATAAATAGTTAGCTGTGGAGATATCAACGAAAGAAAAAAAATCAAAGCTGTTTACTCTTGTCATACATGTTTGCATCATTGATGAAGAGTTTATCTGTGTTTTTGTGCATATTTCAATTAATTTTTATGGTATGTTAGTTATGCATAATTAACCAATTCATGCAGCACTGCAGAATGCAATAAGGGAATTGTAAATCTACAATTTGCAGGTCATACAATTGCCACTCATCTCCACTCTCCACTCTAGCGCATGTGTGGTGGCTAGCATATGTCAGCCATTTGGAAAGTACAGGAAAATTCTGTAAATGACCAAAAACATTAACGATATGTACAGGGTTGGTAATGTTGAATAATTTGGACATTAAAAGTTCAATTTTCCCTTGCCTAAGTAGTAAACTTTGTGAGGGAATTCAAGCATACTTAATTTCAGTGCCAGACAAATTCAGAAAGTAAACATTAAAAACATTAAGCATTACATTTGCATTGTTTTAGATTTTGCATTTCCACTAGGTTTGAATGTGTACATTCAAATATCAAACAAAACTATGCACAGAACAACTGAATATATATATATATATATATATATATATATATATATATATATATATATATATATATATATATATAAATATACATTAGACAATGTCGATGTACTAAAATCGAGACCGAATAGTGGAAAGTGCAGTTACCCAAAAATGCATTATGCCGAATGCAGAAGTGTCGAATCTGCAAATGTCGAATCCAACGCTATCCTAGTGTCGCGTCCATGACGTGTGGTGCCGTTTGTGGATTTATCTGGGGTTTCAGGTAAGTGTTGTGTGTTTGAGTATATTGTGTAGGGATTTTAGTGTGTGTGAGTGTGTGCAGTGGTGTTTTTTGTGTGTTTGTGTGTTTAGTTCGACCTCGGAGTTAGAATATATAAGCAGAGTGTGTGTGGGGGGTGCAGCCCCTCACATGGGGGGTGCAGGGAGGCTTGTGTTTGTTGTTATGTTTGTTTAGTTAGGTATGTGTATGTGTGTGTGATTATGTGCTGGTTTATGTGTGTATGTGCATGTCGCAGTTGTGGTATTCGTGATTATGGGTTTTCGTTAATGTGGATTTTCGACTGTTCAGTCACAAAATACTGAAATTCGACATTTCACTGTTTCGAGATTGTATAGTGAATCCATATATATATATATATATATATATATATATATATATATATATACATATATATATATATATATATATATATATATATATATATATATATATATATTTACACATATCTACGCATAAACACCGTAATGCTGAAATATAGACAACATCAAAGGATCAAATGTCAAAAATATTTTGCTGGAAAACCATTTTGATATTTGATCCATGTGTTTGAATGGGAAAAAAGCATTCACTTATTTGCCATTCAAACACATGGTGAATCGGCATTGTGGTTCTTTGCAGCCGTACTTTTGACATTTTGCATGTCGCACATATGGCTTTCAACAAAATAAAGGTAAACCTATATATATGTCTATATATATATATATATATATATGTATATGTATATATATATATATATATATATATATGTATATATATATATACACACACACACATACACACATATATGCACACACACACACACACACACACACACACACACACACACACACACACACACACATATATATATCTATATATATATATATATATATATATATATATATATATATATATATATATACATATATATATATGGGTCTACCTAAAAACACCTACATGTAAAATCACCGACAACAAAATCACCGACACCACAAAACTGAAAGTTCAAAAGCACGAAACATCACATGCCCGACAAACCACAATCCGAGAGTCAACATACAAAACAAATCCCCTATCCAAAAAGCACACACACAACACAAGCACACCAAAAACCTTACAAACCTACACTAAACCTTACAAACACAACTATATATGCACTAACCTTAACCCAAACCCTAATCCTAAAGTCCGTCATTATCACACACTCACCTAACCTGCACCCTAACCCTAACTCACTTAACCCGCCCCTAACCCTAAAGTCTGTTACTATCGCACACTCACCTGACCCACACCCTAACCCTAAAGTCCGTCACTATCGCACACTTACCTTACTCGCAACCTAACCCTGCCATCCGTCACTACCGCATACTTACACACTAGCACTTGTTTGACATGTCAGTGTTGTCACTGTCAGGATTTTCAACTGTCGTTCATCTCCGTTGTCGATCTTCCAGTGTCAGTGTTCTCGTTGTCGTCATTTGCACCTTTCGGCATTATCAGGTAGACCTCTATATATATATATATATATATATATATATATATATATATATATATATATTTATATATATATATATATATATATATATATATATGTATGGGTCTACTACCGGAGATTGAAATTACATTATTGTGAAATCCGGTACTAGATGCCCACTAACGTGAATGTGCACTTCACTGAAAGTGCACTTTCGTGAACACCGCTAGAACGTACAGGCAATGTCCTCCACTGTGGTGCGGTAGTCACGAATCTTAGGGTTAGGGTTTTGGTTAAGAATAGTGGATATGGATAGCTAGTAGGGCTATCCACTATCCCTAAGCCAAGTCCTAAACCTAAGGTCCGTGACTACCACACCACAGTGGAGGACATAGGTCTATGACTACTGCACCGTGGAGGACATGCAATTTCCTCCACTGTGGTGCAGTAGTCATGGACCTTAGGGTTAGGGCTGGGTTTAAGGATACTGGATAGCCCTGCTAGCTATCCATTATCCTTAACCCAAGCCCTAACCCTAAAGTCTGTATCCATTCACTCAAGTGCACTTTCGGTGAAGTGCACTTTCGCGTTAGTGGGCATCTACTACCGGATTTTGAAATAGTATAATTTCAATCTCCAGTAGTAGACCCATATATATATATGGAACCCGGACACTTGTGCAAATTTAACTTTCACCGAAAGTCAAATTCACGCTCACACATACCCGAAATTGCTGTTCATCGAAGCAGCAATATTGGGTATGTGTGAGTGGTGTGCCGGTCGCACTGCGGTGCGAGTAAGGGAATATTCCTTTACTCCACTGTAGTGTGACCCTGGAGTGAGAATATATAAGTAGGGGGATGGGGGAGCACAGCCCCCCATGTTGGGGGGTGCAGGGGAGTGAAGCCCCCCCCCTGCAAAAACAGTTAATTAGTGTTTTTTTGTTTTTTTTTCACAGTTTAACGGAAGTGCTTTTTCAATTAAAGCGCTTTCGTTAAACTGTCATCGGTATACAGGGATTTGGACACTTGCTTTTGCGAACAAGTGTCCTAGATCCATATATATATATATATATATATATATATATATATATATATATATATAGATAGATATATATATAGCTATATATATATATATATATATATATATATATATATATATATATATATATATATATATATATATATACATATATTAGATATAGGTATATATAGATAGATATAGATATATATGAATGAGTCTATCATGTAAGGGTGAACATACATTGATTGAAAAAAACATAAGCAAAGGCATTCTAGAGAAACTACATCAATAATATTGAAAGGAACACAGATATCCACTACAGAAGTACCTACCTCATACTCAGCCACTGTGCAGTCACAACAGAATGAAGGAAACACAAATGTACTTTACTCAACAACAGATTGCACACCCAATCATTGCGGGACTTCAGCATATTACCAAAGTCAAAGCTGCAAGGCCAGCATCCACAGAAATTCAATAACCTCATAATTCATAGGTTCATAGGTAGGTACTAGGCTATCGGCCCAAGAGCCTATGTAAGCCTAGCCAACAAGGTTCCCTTGCTTATGCCACCCAAGAAAGTTATTTTCCTGTGCATTGTCGAGCAGAGACACAGAAGTGATCCCCGGGGTGTATTTCCTATGTCCCATCCACTCATCAAGATTTTTCTTGAAGAGTGCTGATGAAGAACTTTGCTTGACATAGATTGGTAGCCTGTTCCAGAGTATGGGACGTCTTTGGGACAGGAAATTATCCCTCCAGCATGTCCTGTTTATTGTGGTGACAAGGTTTGGGTCCCTAGAGCGTGTAGCTCGGAGGGATTGGGATTTCTTTAGGTGTAGCATGTCCAACAGCTCTGGGTTTGACATAGCTTTATATGTTAGGCAGAGATCAATTCGGAGTAGGTGATATGCTATGGAGTAAAGCTGGAGGTTTTTGAGGCGGTCAGTGTAGGGCATTTGTTTGAGGCCAGTAATCCTCTTTGTGAGGTACTTCTGTGGCCTTTCCAGCTGCTGCAGATATCTTGTGAGGTACATTCCAAAAGGGACGTTGTACTCTATAATGGGTCTAATGAGTGTTGAGTAGAGGGGAACAATGACCTCTTTTTTTCCTGGATGAGAACCCTTTTATGATGAGGTGTGCCATGTAGAAGGACTTCCTGACTACTGTGGCGATGTGACTATCAAAGGAGAGACTACTGTCCACCTGGGTCCCAAGGTCTCATCACACATTCGGTGTTAAGTAGTTTGCTGCCTATGTGGTAGTTCATGGGTACAGAGTTTTTACCAAAGGGGATGACACTGCACTTTTTGGCATTGAGCTTGAGGCCATGGCTCTGACACCAGGCATCTGTCTCAGTGAGGCCCTTCTGTAGGATGTCCACATCATTTGGGACTTGACTATGGCTCCTAATTTGCAGTCATATGTAAACTTCATTAGCCAGTGGCCTTCTGTGTTAGCCTGTACTTCAGAGAAGTAGATACCAAACAGGAGAGGTCCCAGGATGGAACCCTGTGGTACTCCAATTGTCACTGCTTTGAGGTCAGGTTTGGAGTCTCCAACTTTTACAGTGTGGGTTCTGTCAGTGAGCCAGTTAGCAACCGATCTTGTGATGTAGGGATTTATACCTAGATTAGTGAGTTTAGCTATAATTCCAGAATGGGGGATGGTGTCGAAAGCCTTGGTGAAGTCAAGATAGGCTGTGTGAACCACCTTACTCTCATCTACGGCTTTGTTGATTGCCTCAAAGAAGTCATTCAGGTTCAGGAGGCATGATCTGCCTTTCACAAACCCGAACTGGGTGGGATCCAGAGATTGGAGGTTACCAATGTCTTTGTTTATGAGTTTCATGATGATACGTTCCATGGCCTTACAGACCAGGCTTATCCGGCTAATAGGTCGATAGTTCCCGGGATCAGTGGTGGCTCCCCCTTTGTGGAGTGGGATAACTGTTGCTGTGCGCCATTCAGTGGGCACAAAGCCTTATGCGAGGCTATTATTGAACATGGTTAAGTGGGGAGCCAGTTCATTCTGAAGTTTGTGTAAAACGCAGCCTGGGATGTTGTCCAGTCCCATGGATGCTGTGTTTTTGGCTTTAGAGAGAGCAGCTTTTACCTGCGTAGTTGTGATCACAGGGACTCTGCACTCTTCCTGTATAGATATGGGCCCTTTAGGGGGTGGGGGGATAAAATTAGCACTGAACCTATCTGCCAGGATGTTGGCAATATCAGTTGTTTCTGTAATTTTCTTGCCTTTGTGCTGTAACTCAGAGCAGATCTGGGTGTTGTCATCGAGATTCTTGACATAGCTATAGAATGCTTTGTGGTTGTCCTTAGAATTAGTGGTGATTTTATTTTTGTAGCTAGCTTTGGAGGGTCTTATAAGGGATCTCAGCTTTTTACTGAGGCTGAACAGGGAGCTCCTCCACTCATGGGATTTGACTCTCTTTTGCAACAGTTTCTTCCTTCTGTTGTACATTTTGTTTATGGCAGGGGACCACCAGATTGGCTTCCTTTTTTTGGAGGATAGCGTCTTGGTTCTGTTTGAGATAGCATGGTCCATGCACTCGTGTAAGTGCTTATAGAGTGCATTTGTGTAGGATTCAGCAGTTGTAACTGTACTGTCCCTCTGCATCGGTGTCATGAAGTTCACCACTTCTGTCTTAAGAAGCATGAAGTTGGCTTTGGAGAAATTTTTTACTGTGGTTTCCTTAGTGGTGGGTTGGGGGGGGATGTGGATATCAAGGGTGATTAGCTTAAGGTTGGATCGGACAAACGAGGAGTTGACTTCATGTGTGGAATACATACCACTCATGTTGGTAATGACTAGGTCTAGGATATTGTTGCCCCTGGTGTGGGGGTGGATAAGTTGATCCAGGGCATTGGAGTTTATGAATTCCAGAAAGCATTGAGCTAAGGAGTTAGTACACAAGTAGTTTTCAAAGTTAATGGTGGGGTAGTTGAAGTCGCCCATTATTAGGGTGTGTGGTTGAACCCTAATATTTTCCAGTACATCAAGAAAAGAGGAGTGGGAATCCTGGGGCATGGTGGGGGATCTGTAGCAATCTACAAATTGGATTGCAGTTTTGCCCAGAGTTAGTTGTACTTGGATAACCTCGGATGCATTACGCTGAGCAACTAGCCTGGAGGTGTAGATATCCTTAATGAATATGGACACACCTCTGCATTTGTTGTTTTGGTACAGGTTACATGGCTGAAAAGTGTGGTATGAGTTATAGACTGGTATAAAGGGGTGCTCTCTGGAGCCTTGAACCAGGTCTCAGTTACTGCACAGATATCGATGTTCTCCATTTTAAGGAGTTCCTCGAGTGAGTGCATTTTGAGATTTAGACTTCTAGCATTGAGTAGCATTACCCTCAGTTTTTGCTTGCCTGTTCCTGTTACGGTGGTGAATTTGTTATTTGAACCTTGCCTAAAAAAGGCACTATAGGGGCAGCAAGAGCCTTAGCCAGTATCTGGAATCCCAGGGGCGACAGGTGTAGGCCATCTGTGGCAAAACATAGTGGTCTGTCGACCATGTCATCCCAAGTAGACAGATACTGGATCCCCTTAGAATGACACCAGAAGCTTAGCCAATTGTTGAAGTCAATCATTTTGTCCTTGTACTGCGGTATCAATCGGGGCGATGTCAGAATGCTACTCAAGACTTGGGTCATACCTGCCTGGGCTACAAGATCGGAGAGCTCTTCCATGTCTCTTTTCATGTAGTCCAGAAAGGTACGTCTCAGGTCATTCACACCAACATGGACAATGACAGTCATATTTGTACTTGTTGTGGAGTGACCTGAGTGTGTGGGTTATGTGGCGGATCCTGGCACCCGATAGGCAGCTGACAGTAACCTTCTCCTTGTTTAGCCTGGTGAGTAGGACATCAGTCTGCCTGACTATAGAGTCACCTATGACTAGTGTGTTGGGTACGTTGTTTTGCCTTATTGGCTGTAGTTGAGTGGCACACTGAGTCTGTGGGCTGTGTGTCATTTGGGTTGTGTTGGGGGATGCAGGTACTTACGTTTCTGCTTTGGAGGTCTCTGTTGCTTAGACTGATTATTATTGAGAGCCTCCGTGAATGTTTTTGTGTTACTATGTGTGGATTTTGGTGGTGTAGCTTTAGTGAGACTATGTGATGAGTGTGTTGTGGTGCAGATGTTTACCGTCTCCTCATGACTGTCAAGTTCAGTCTTGGTTGGAGAGAGCTTTACCTCCCGTTTGGCTAGATAAGTGCATCTGTTGGCTGGTAGGAGGAGAGGGTTGTCTGTGTATATGAGGCAATTTCTACATTACCTCAAGATGCCCAGATTCATCAGATAGACAGGAGAGAACACTGGGAGCTGACCCTTGGACATGCCTGCCCTGAATAAAAATCTATTTTCCTCTAGATAAGTGAGGAAAGTGAGTACAAGAGCTGTTTTTCTCTAAGCAGGTGAGAAAAGTAAGTACAAAAACTGTTTTCCTGTAGGTAATGAGGAAGATTGAGTGCTATAGTAATTATTAGCTTATTTAGTGCTTATGAGTTCTGAACAAGTACTGAGCATGAATAAGCAAATTTAAGTGCTAAAACTAAGAATCTGTATCTGCACTAGACGATTTACAGGACAGAAACAAGTGCAAATGCAGGCTTTCAAATCAGAAAGTTGAGAGAAATGGACGAGATTGCCCAATTGGCCAGTAACTACAATTTCTGGGATAGAACTATTCCTTATGTGGTAGACAGGTTACCTAGTGCTTACCACTCCCACTGATAAGCTAGAAGGCTTCCTTCCAACACAGGAAGGCTTGGGGGGCTCAGAAGCTTACGTACAGTCCTGGATACAGTAAATCTGTATCTGGAACACTAGTTACAGGAAAGGTAGGAAACAGGCTTACAGTTTTTTTTTTTTTTTTTTTTTTTTTTTTTATTTTATTTTATTTTTTACAGAAAAGTAGCAAAAACAATTCACATGCAGTGCAAGCTAGCACACTTGAGTATGTAGCAATATTAGACCAAACACAGTTTAAAAAATACAATTAAATTAAAAAGGACTGAAAGCAAGTGCAGAAAGAGTTTACTAGGTAGAATGTGGTAAAGAGATGGGACTGGGGGAGTGTCCTAGATCAAATTTACAGTGGGGCGGGCAACTGCAAAAGCCACCAAATTTAAACTACAAACCAAAAATAGGGAGAGTGGGTGGGACAAAACAGTTTCAACAGAGATCTAAGCAACAAAAATATATACTCAGCTCTGTATATTTGAAGATCAGTCTCTCAGAACAGAGAGACAACAGTTTCAACAGAGATCTAAGCAACAATTAACAATCTCTATAACCAAAAAAATATACTCAGCTCTGTATATTTGCAGATAGTCTGGAAGGCAGTCTGTCAGAACACAGATTCCAGCAATTAAATGCAGGCTGTTACTACCAGGTCACATTTTATGTATTCATGTTGTTTCATTCATCATGAAACAACATGTTGTATACAATCCTCCCATTTCCTAACAGTAGGTTGAGATGGAGAAAAGAACACAGTAATAGACACACATAGCCTTGCATTTTCAACACGTCCCTGTTCCCTAACTAGTTCAGACATGATAGCAGATGAATCTGCAGCATGATGACCCAGCAAACACTTCAATCTATGATGCCAGCCTTCTACTGCATTTTGTGTGTGAGGCAAGTGATAACTCATTAAAGGGTACACACTCCAAATGTGAGGAGAAAATAAAGGCGGCAACCGAAATGATGTATTCAACCTTGCTTTACGTATATGAACATTGTCATATATGTCATAAGTTTCAAAATACATAAAGTGAGCAACACTGTCTACTAAATGCAACATAAGTATTTCAAATAATGCTAGAATGTCAATAGCAGACAAAAACACCAACCACATAAGGTTCCTTATGCATATGTTAAAAGAGGGGTTGTTACCATACATTTCTGCAATGACCAACATTCTAAACCTTTCACTGGACATTATAGTGGAAATAGAAAACAAAACCCATGTACTGCTGTTGTAGAAAAAATAAAATGCATACCTTTTATAGCAGCTGGCTCAAAATCCATTAAAATATAAGTTGGTGGAGGAGCTATATCCATTTTGATGAGTAGTTCCAAAATGACTTTAGACATCACATTATAGGCAGTGTAGGAATTTGTGGCCATCAAACAATAGACAAAATGTAAGCAATAAACACTTCCTTGATGGTGGACCACCCCATACACAGTATAATATGGTACATCACTTTCCCCGTGAAAAGTTAGATGCCATCACTTAGCCACATGGTACATGCAACTAAATCAATCAGATTCTGACCTGTACACAACACCTTTCCAAACACCTGATGCCTCTTTCTTACAAAAGAAACGGCCCTCACATAATGGCCGGTCCAATGACCCAATCTCTAAAATACTTTGCTGTGTAATCTTTTTACCATTAATACAGGAATATCAAACCTGATTAATGGTATGCCTCATGCTCCTCCTTGTTGGAAGCTGATGTAGAACTTCATTTGGGAAATCAGCAGGAACATCTGCCCCAATTTCACTTTTCAGATCTCAGCCATACACTGCTTTTTCTTGAACATACTGCAGAACATCATGCAGATTTTGTGAAAAGGATGGACATGGCTGTGTGGAATACGTATTTTAAGTAGAGAGAGCAGCATAGGGTGACATACAAGAGTGGAGGAAGATGCACACAGGTGGATTATAGCCTATGCAGGTGGGCCAGTTTGAAGGAGTTTTGAGACTGAAAAGTGGTGACAGAGGAAAGTGTAGGTAGGCAGCACAGGATGGTAGTCTGTAGGATGACATGCGAATCAAGAAGAAGAGGAGGAGAGTGAGGGCAGTGCCAAGGATCAGATGGTGGAAGCTGAAAAAGGATGGCTATAAGGTGGAGTTCAGGGAAGAGTTAAGACAGGCACTGGGTGTAGTGAACAGCTACCAGATAGCTGGGCAGCCACAGCAGCGGTGGTAAGGGAGACAGCTAGAAATGTGATTAGTGTGACATCTGGACAGAGGAAGGAGGACAAGGAGACCTGGTGGTAGAATGAGGAAGTACAGGAGAGTATACAGATGAAGAGGTTGGAGAAGAAGTGGGATTGTCAGAGAGATGAAGAAAGTAGACAAGAGTATAAGGAGATGAGGCATATGGTGATGATAGAGGTGGCGAAGGCTAAGGATAAGGAGGATGAAGAGTTGCAGGAAAGATTGGACACTAAGGAGGGAGAAAAGGACCTGTACCGATTGGCTAGACAGAGTGACCAAGCTAGGAAAGATGTGCAGCAGGTTAGGGTGATAGAGGATAACAAGAGAAATGCACTCACAAGCTAGGACAGTGTGTTGAGCAGATGGAAAGAGTACTTTGAGGGTTTGATGAATGAAGAGAATGAGAGCAGAGAAGGTTGGATGATGTGCGGATAGTGAATCATGAAGTGCAACAGGTTAACCAAGAGGAAGTAAGAATAGCTATGAAGAGGATGAAGAATGGAAAGGCTGCTGGTCCAGATGACATACCTTTGGAAGCATGGAGGTGTTTAGGTGAGATGGCAGTGGAGTTTTTAACCAGATTGTTTAACAAAATCTTGAAAAGTTAGAGGATGCATGAAGGTGGATAAGAAGTGCATTGATACCAATATTTAAGAATAGGGGTGATGTGCAGAGCTGTAGTAATTACAGAAGGATAAAACTGATCAGTCACAGCATGAAATTATAGGACAGAGTAGTAGAAACTAGGTTCAGAAGGGAGGTGATTATTAGTGAGCAGTAGTATGGTTTCATACCAGGAAAGAGCATTACAGATGCAATGTTTACTCTGAAGGTGTTGATGGAGAAGTATAGAGAAGGTCAGAAGGAGTTGCATTGTGTCCTTGTGGACTTGGAGAAAGCATATGATGGGGTGACTAGACAGCAGTTGTGCATTGTATGAGGATGTTGAGAGTGGCAGTGAAGTATGTTAGAGTGGTACAGGATATGTACAAGGGCAGTGTGACAGTGTTGAGGTCTGTGGTGGGAGTGACAGATGCATTCAAGGTGGAGGTGGGATTACATTGAGGATCATTTCTGAGCTCTTTCTTATTTGCAGTGGTGATGGACATGTTGACAGATGAGATCAGACAGGAGTCCCCATGGACTATGATGACTGCAGATAATAATTGTGACCTGTAGTGAAAGTATAGAACATGCTGAGGAGACCGAGAAAAGGTGAATATATGCTCTATAGAGGAGAGGAATGAAGGTCAGCAGGACTAAGACACAATATATGTGTGTGAATGAGAGAAAGGAGCGAGGAATGGTGAAGATGCAGGTAATAGAACTGGCAAAGGTGGATAAGTTTAAATGCATGGGATCAACAGTTCAGAGTAATGGTTAGTGTGTAAGAGAGGTGAAGAAGTGAGTACAGGCAGGGTGGAGTGTGTGGAAAAGAGTGTCAGGATTGATTTGTGACAGATGGGTACCAGTAAGAGTGAAAGGGAAGGTCTACAAGTTGGTAGTGACATCAGCCATGTTATATGGGTTGAAGATGGTAGCACTGACAAAAAGACAAGAGTTAGAGCTGGAGGTGGCAGAGTTAAAGATCTTAAGATTTGCACTGGGTGTGAAAGGATCAACAGGATTAGAAATGAGTATATTAGGGGGTTAGCTCAGGTTGGACAGTTTGGAGACAAAACCAGAGAGGCGAGATTGTGTTGGTTTGACATGTACTGAGGAAGGATGCTGGGCATATTGGGAGAAGAATGCTAAGGTTGGATCTGCCAGATAAGAGGGAAAAGAGGAAGGTATATGATAAGGTTTTTAGATGTGATGAGAGAGGACAGGCAGGTGATTGATCTGACAGAGCAAGATGCAAAGGACAGGAAGAAATGAAAACTGATGATCCACTGTGGCAACTCCTAGTGGGATCAGCCAGAAGAAAAATAAGACTGCAGACCTTTATAACACTGCACCTCCAAAGGGTCTGAAGCATGTGGATGTACTATGAACCATAACAACTCCTACCCATATGAACAAATTACAGTGATTACTCAGCCATGATACTACTACCTATTCTTGTCTCATGCATAGGTAGTGGTGCAGCAGTAGCATTGTCGCCTCACAGCAAGAGGTTCTCTGGTTTGATTCTCAGCTGGGGTGCCTTCTGTGTGGAGTCTGCATGTCCTTCCTGGGTTTCCTCCAGGTGCTCTGGTTTCCTCGCACGTTACAAAGACATGCATCTGGAACATTTCTCCCCAGGCCTCTGCTGAAAATTGTCTTCATCCCAAGTTGGACTTTCCCGGTTAACAAATGTTAAATAAATAAGTAAAATAAACATACCCAGTGCTCTCAGTCCTT
Organism: Protopterus annectens; assembly: GCF_019279795.1. Classification (NCBI taxonomy): domain Eukaryota; kingdom Metazoa; phylum Chordata; order Ceratodontiformes; family Protopteridae; genus Protopterus; species Protopterus annectens. The sequence continues at coordinate 1,123,357,115 of NC_056726.1, forward strand.
CACGTCCTTTTCCAGCATGATAACATAACCACAACAGCCAGCATAGGCTTGCCTCTCAGTGATGTTACTGTAGGATATACCGTATCATGTGTACAAATGGCACATACCATCTGCTCCCTTGCTTCAGCCAAACCAGCAATCCAGCCATGTCTACCACAATAACTCAAGCATACTATTTCTGCATATATTACTTAGCATAAACGTCCACCAATGAGTTTCCCAGAAAGCCACACTTACACATTGGAAGTACCTTTCACTTCACTTCCGTCTGCTATACTATTGCCAGTGTACTAATTGCAAATTTCCATCACTGCAAAATTATTCACCACTACAGCCATGTCCACCTTGCAAACTCGCACTCCAATCCACACTGGTACAACCACATTGTAACACCATAAACCAAGCTTATGCCACTGCCATTATAGAACTCTGGCCTTCTCTGTTTGACCTTTGAAGCCTACCTGACCAGCAGGACCCTAATCCACCACTGCAGGTCATTGTACCTATTCCTGTATTGTTGGCCAGAGCAGGATATTCCTGGAAGAGATAACCATTGATCCCCAACTCCTGACAGATGCAATTTGTTTTCCATTCTGAATTGGCAGTTGCCTGCTCTAACTTTTGCAGGTGCAATTCTTGCAGAAGGTAGAAGAAGATTTTGCACTCCTTATCAGACTAGCTTGATTTTTGACCATTGACTTTAAGAGGCATAATCCTTTTGAAGTGCCAGTATAAGAGAGAATATGTATATTTGATGCAGAGGATAAGAGGGTTCAAAACTCATCTTTGAGGACTGCCACCACTATGCCCAGCCCAAGCACCCATATTATTATTTTATTTATTTATTTATGTACATTTGTTGACCTGGAAAATCTGACTGGACACAGGTCCTTTTTCAGAGGAGGCCTGGGGAGAAAAGCTCCACAATAAAAAACAATTAAAAATAATTAATTACAAGTTACAAGAAGTATAGGTAGGTTTTGTTTAACAAAAGTAGTAAACAGTTATAGTTCAAAATGAAATTATTTAGTTAACTGGTTCATAGATTACATTTTAAGCCTAGGCAGTTACCCCATGTGAGAATCAAACCCTGCACCTTGTGTCTGCAAGGTGAACACCTTAACCATTATGCCAACCTCCTACAACACTTATCATTGGTGCCATAAAGACTAGCACATATTTTAATAGCTGAGCTAGCAGCTGTTACCCTTGAATAACAGTGGCTAAGATTACAGCTGAGATATAGGGTTGCAAGCGATGCATTTGGCTGCAATCCGAGGTAGTTAGAGGGGTGGAAGAAAGGGATTAGAGAGGTTGGTGTAGAAATGTTAGATAGGTTTGTTACAGGGGTATGTCCATTGCTCTTTTAGATGAGATTTTAGAGCAGCTTTGTAATTAGTGCGTGATGACACAGACGTTATAGTGTGAGGAAGGGTATTCCATAATTTTGCTATGGAGTAGGAGAAGAGAGCTTCTCCAGCAAAGTTCCTGGTTTTAGTTACCTGTAATTGATTTTTGTTGCTGGAGCATAGTGGTCTGGTGGTATGATAGGGTTGGAGTAGATTTTGGAGGGAGGCAACTTTTAGAGGATGATTTAATGGTTTGTGGGCAAGTGAGAGTTGGTACCACTGAAGGAGGTGAGGGAGTTCTAGCCAGCCTAGTTCAGTAAGTGAGGTGCAGTGGTGGCTATGGTAGTTTGTGCCAGTGGCAAACCTTGCTATTTTGTTGTAGCAAGCTTTGAGTTTACCTAACTCACTTTGCCTTAGGTTGGTAAATATTGGAGAGGCGTAGAGTAGGGTGGAGATAAGGTGGCTATTTGCAACTGAAATCTTGGCTGTTTTGGTGAATTGCTTATTTCTGTATAAAGCTCCTATTTTTTTTTGTACTTTTTTATGGTTAATGAGATGTGGATGTCAAACTTGAGGTTATTGTCAATTTCAACTCCAAGTAGTTTGGTGTGGTCTGTTGGAGGGATAATGGTGGTGTCATTGGTTTAATATTAAATTGGTGTGTGCCTAGATTGTGTTTGGTGGGTTGGAAGATGAGGAGTTTTGTTTTGTTTGGGTTAAGTATTAATTGTGCATCTGAAAGCCAAGTTTCAACTGATGAAAAGGCTTCCTGTGTGTTTTTTTTGAAGTTCAGGTAGGGAGTGGGCTGAACAGATGATGGTGGAATCATCTGCATACTGTATGAGAGTGGCTTGTTTGGTAGCAGAGGCTAGATTATTAGTGAATATGGAGAAGAGTAAGGGTCCAAGGATGGATCCTTGGGGAACACCTATTGAGACAGGGAGTTGGGGGGATATATCATTATACCAAACAATGGATTGATGGCAGTCAGTCAGGTAGCTCTGGAACCATAATGGTAACACCTATTGAAGTGATACTACTGTTATAGATCTATTTAATAAAATGACTGCAGCACTTCCATGCAGTTCCATTACTTTTTCAAGTCACATTGTTTTATTGTGTAAATAAATGAAAACCATCCTGTACTGTTTTAGCAGGATACATTGTTCAGCTTTTTTTCTGAAGTTTTGTTTTAATGTAAATTTGTAAGTATAAACACATACTCTCCCATTCACACATTGTTCCTCTTTGTCTACATCGCAGTTTTTATTAGCATGTGACAAGAGTTGTTATGCATGATGAATTTCACTCTTGCAGTAATTTTAGGGGGGTTACATAACTACTTCTGTAGTAGTACATCATTTCAGTATTAGTATATTTTTTCTTTTTTTCTTGGAGGTCAGTGTTTGATTTGTACCCATTGGTAGGGCTTTTTACTGGTAAGGAGTGACTGCATAGTTTAAGTAGTCATCAGTAATGTTTGAAATACATAATTACTATCCAAACGGAATAGTGTACTAGAGGTTTTTAATTTTAATTGCTGGAACCTGTGTGCTGAGAGACTGCCTTCCAGACTATCTGCAAATGTACAGAACTAAGTATATTATTTTTGGTTATAGAGTTTGTTAATTGTTGCTTAGATCTCTGTTGAAACTGTTATCTCACTGTTCTGACTGACTGATCTGCAAATATACAGAGCTGAGTATATTTTTTTGGTGATAGAGTTTGTTAATTGTTGCTTAGATCTCTGTTGAAACAGTTGTCTCACTGTTCTGACCGACTGATCTGCAAATATACAGAGCTAAGTATATTTTTTTGGTTTTAGGGTTTGTACTGTTAGTTGTTGCTTAGATCTCTGTTGAAACTGCCCCCCCCCATTTTCTGCCATGTCTTCAGTAGGTATAACTGTTTTTTACAGCTTGTGTGTTATCTAAGTCAAGGATCACTTAATTTGACCTGTTAGTAATAGCCTGCTATTAATTGCTGGAACATGTGTTCTGAGAGATTGCCTTCCAGACTATCTGCAACTATACAGAGCTGAGTATATTATTTTTGGTTATAGAGTTTGGTAATTGTTGCTTAGATCTCTGTTAAAACTGTTGTCTCACTGTTCTGAGAGACTGATCTGCAAATATACAGAGCTGAGTATATATTTTTGGTTATAGAGCTTGTTAATTGTTGCTTAGATCTCTGTTGAAACTGCTGCCTCACTGTTCTGAGAGAATGATCTGCAATTATACAGAGCTGAGTATATTTTCTTGGTTTTAGAGTTTGTACTGTTAGTTGTTGCCTAGCTGTCTGTTGAACCTGTTTTTCCCACCCACTCTCCCTATTTTTGGTTTGTAGTTTAAATTTAGTGGCTTTTGCAGTTCCCCGCCCCACTGTAGATTTGATCTGGGACACTCCCCCAGTCCCACCTCTTTACCACATTCTACCTAATAAACTCTTTCTGCACTTGCTTTTAGTCCTTTTTAATTTAATTGCATTTTTTAAACCGTGTTTGGTCTAATATTGCTACATACTCAAGTGTGCTAGCTTGCACTGCATGTGAATTGTTTTTGCTACTTTTCTGTAAAAAAAAAAAAAAAAAAAAAACTGTAAGCCTGTTTCCTACCTTTCCTGTAACTAGTGTTCCAGATACATATTTGCTGTATCCAGGACTGTATGTAAGCTTCTGAGCCCCCCAAGCCTTTCGGTGTTGGAGGGAAACCTTTTAGCTTATCAGAGGGAGTGGTAAGCACTAGGCAACCTGTCTACCACATAAGGAGTGGTTCTGGCCAAGAAAGTGTTGTTATTGGCTGTTTGGGCAATCTCTTCCATCTCTCTCAACTTTCTGATTTGAAAGCCTGCATTTGCACTTGTTTCTGTCCTGTAACTCGTCTAGTGCAGATACAGATTCTTAGTTTTAGCAGTTAAATTTGCTTATTCATGCTCAGCACTTGTTCAGAACTTGTAAGCACTAAATAAGCTACTAATTACTATTGCACTCAATCTTCCTCATTACCTACAGGAAAACAGTTTTTGTACTTACTTTTCTTACTTGCTTAGAGAAAAACAGCTCTTGTACTCACTTTCCTCACTTATCTAGATGAAAACATTTTTTTATTCAGGCATGTCAAAGGGTCAGCTCCCAGTGTTCTCTCCTGTCTATCTGATGAATCTGGGCATCTTGAGGCAATGTAGAAATTGCCTCATGTAAACAGACAACCCTCTCCTCCTGCCAGCCAACACTACAACCTGTGAGAGATGCACTTATCTAGCCAAACTGGAGGTAAAGCTCTCTCCAACCAAGACTGAACTTGACAGTCGTGAGGAGAAGGTAAACATTTGCACCACACCACACTCATCATATAGTCTCACTAAATCTACTCCACCAAAATCCACACATAGTAACACAAAAACATTCGCGGAGGCTCTCAATAATAATCTGTCTAAGCAACAGAGACCTTCAAAGCAGAAATGCAAGCAACCGCCATTCCACAACACAACCCAAATGACACATAGCCCACAGACTCAGTGTGCCACTCAACCACAGCCAATAAGGCAAAACAACATACCCGACACACTAGTCATAGGTGACTCTATAGTCAGGCACACTGATGTCCCACTCACCAGGCTAAACAAGGAGAAGGTTACTGTCAGCTGCCTGTCGGGTGCCAGGATCCGCCACATAACCCACGCACTCAGGTCATTCCACAACAAGTACAAATATGACTCTGTCATTGTCCATGTTGGTGTGAATGACCTAAGACGTATCTCCCTGGACTACATGAAAAGAGACATGGAAGAGCTATCCGATCTTGCAGCCCAGGCAGGTATGACCCTAGCCCTGAGTAGCATTCTGTTATCGCCCAGAATAATACCGCAGTACAAGGACAAAATGATTGACTTCAACAATTGGCTAAGCTTCTGGTGTCATTCTAAGGGGATCCAGTATCTGTCTGCTTGGGATGACATGGTCGACAGACCACGATGCTTTGTCACAGAATGCCTACACCTGTTGCCCCTGGGATTCTGGATACTGGCTAAGGCTCTTGCTGCCCCTATAGTGCCTTTTTTAGGCAAGGTTCAAATAACAAATTCATGACCATAACAGGAACAGGCAAGCAAAAACTGAGGGTAGTGCTACTCAATGCTAGAAGTCTAAATCTCAAAATGCACTCACTCGAGGCACACCTTAAAATGGAGAACATCGATATCTGTGCAGTGACTGAGACCTGGTTCAAGGCACCAGAGACCACCCCTGCACTACCAGACTATAACTCCTACCACACTTTTCGGCCATGTAACCTGGACCGAAACACCAAAGGCGGAGGTGTGTCCATATTCATTAAGGATATCCACACATCCAGGCTAGTTGCTCAGCATAATGCATCTAAGGTTATCCAAGTGCAACTAACTCTGGGCAAAACTGCAATCCAAATTGTAGCTTGATACAGATCCCCCACCATGCCCTAGGATTCCCACTCCTCTTTTCTTGATGCACTGGAAAATGTTATGGTTCAACCAAGCACCCTAATAATGGGCGACTTCAACTAGCCCACCATTAACTGGGAAAACTACTCGTGTACCAACTCCTTAGCTCAACGCTTTCTGGAATTCACAAACTCCAGTGCCCTGGATCAAGTTATCTACACCCCCACAAGGGGCAACAATATCCTAGACCTAGTCATTACCAACATGAGTGACTGGTGTTCCACACCTGAAGTTAACTCCTCATTGGTCCGATCCAACCATAAGCTAATTACCCTTGATATTCACATCCCAGCCCCACCCCCATTAAGGAAACCACAGTAAAATATTTCTCGAAAGCCAACTTCATGCTTCTTAAGACAGAAGTGGTGAACTTCATGACACCCACACAGATGGACAATGCAGTTACAACTGCTGAATCCTACACAAATGCACTCTATAAGCACTTACATGAGTGCATGGATCGTGCTATCCCAAACAGAACCAAGACGCTATCCTCCAAAAAAAAGGAAGCCAATCTGGTGGTCCCCTGCCATAAACAAACTGTACAACAGAAGGAAGAAACTGTTGCAAAAGAGAGTAAAATCCCATGAGTGGAGGAGCTCCCTGGTCAGCCTCAGTAAGAAGCTGAGATCCCTTATAAGATCCTCCAAAGCTAGCTACAAAAACAAAATCGCCACTAATTCCAAGGACAGCCACAAAGCATTCTATAGCTATGTCAAGAATCTTGATGGCAACACCCAGATCTGCTCTGAGTTACAGCACAAAGGCAAGAAAATTACAGAAACAACTGATATTGCCAACATCCTGGCAGATAGGTTCAGTGCTAACTTTACCTCCCTCTCACCCCCTAAAGGGCCCATATCTATACAGGAAGAATGCAGAGCCCCTGTAATCACAACTATGCAGGTAAAAGCTACACTCTCTAAAGCCAAAAACACAGCATCCATGGGACTGGAGAACATCCCAGGCTGCGTTTTACATGAACCTCAGAACGAACTGGCTCCCCACTTAAGCACCATGTTCAATAATAGCCTCGCATCAGGCTTTGTGCCCACTGAATGGTGCACAGCAACAGTTATCCCACTCCACAATGGGAAGCCACCACTGATCCCGGGAACTATCAACCTATTAGCCTGATGAGCCTGGTCTGCAAGGCCATGGAATGTATCATCATGGAACTCATAAACAATGACATTGGTAACCTCCAAACTCTGGATCCCACCCAGTTCGGGTTTGTGAAAGGCAGATCATGCCTCCTGAACCTGATAGACTTCTTTGAGACATCCTACAGAAGGGCCTCACTGAGACAGATGCCTGGTGTTAGAGCCATGGCCTCAAGCTCAATGCCAAAAAGTGCAGTGTCATCCCCTTTGGTAAAACCTCTGTACCCATGAACTACCACATAGGCAGCAATCTACTTAACACCGAATGCATGATAAGAGACCTTGGGACCCAGGTGGACAGTAGCCTCTCCTTTGATAGTCACATTGCCACAGTAGTCAGGAAGTCCTTCTACGTGGCACACCTCATCATAAAAGGGTTCTCATTCAGGAAAAAAGAGGTGATTGTTCCCCTCTACTCAACACTCATTAGACCCATTATAGAGTACAATGCCCCTTTTGGAATGTACCTCAAAAGACACCTGCAGCAGCTGGAAAGGCCACAGAAGTACTTCACAAAGAGGATTACTGGCCTCAAACAAATGCCCTACACTGACCACCTCAAAAAACTCCTAATTTACTCCGTAACATTTTGCCTACTCCGAGGTGATCTCTGCCTAACATATAAAGCTATCTCAAGCCCAGAGCTGTTGGACATGCTACACCTAAAGAAATCCCAATACCTCTGAGCTACACACTCTAGGGATCTAAACCTTGTCACCACAGTAAACAGGACATGCTGGAGGGAAAGATTCCTGTCCCAGAGACTTCCCATGCTCTGGAATAGGCTACCCATCTATATCAAGCAAAGTTCTTCATTAGCACTCTTCAAGAAAAATCTTAATGAGTGGATGGGAAATAGGAAATACACCCCAGGGATCACTTCTGTGTCTCTGCTCAACAGTGGCACAGGAAAATAACTTTTTTGGGTGGCGTAAGCCAGGGAACCTTGTTGGCTAGGCTTACGTAGGCCCTTGAGCAAATAGCCTAGTACTTACCTATGAACCTATGAACCTAAGAGGTAATTGATGTGTGCTTAGCAGCTATGCATGTTTAAGAGCTCATCTCCTGTCAGTGTAATTCACCCCCAGCCATCCAAATGCATCTGTGCATAGAAGACATGCACATCTTTAAATAATGTGATCCCTAGAGCTAAGCACAGCTGAGCTTCAATGGCATATACATTTTTTAAATCAGCCCGAAACTCATGCCATTTGCTCTCATTCCACCCTTTTTCTTAAATCAGCTCCAGACTTATGCCATTTGGTCTAATTGCACCCTTTTAAACTGCGCAGAACCATGTTCGTCACTGATAGTCTGGCAAAAGAGCAAACTAATTTAAGACAAGTTATAGAAAGAGGACTAAGTAGACATTAGGGGTAGAACACCAAAGCTAATGTAATTCATTGAGCTCTCATGAACTGTAACCATGCTGTACCAGTGAGACATGACAGTTGTACTATTTCTATGCCTCATGAATGACATGACTGGGAATGTGCATGGTACCATTTTCACTGCCACTTGCATAAATGCACGGACTTATTGCTGACAGTTTACACTGTCAGTGGTTACAGGAAAAGTTGACAGTAAAAAGAAACTGTTATGAAGTAATTCATGGCAAACTCTATCCACCACAACAACACTGTAGCAGGAAACAGTTACAGCTATGTATTTAATGATTACAGCTATATATTTAATAACTGCAGTGCAGATTAACATGATGCACAGTACTGCTAAGATGTTTGAAAACCCACAACTGTGAAGTAATCCTCAATGCAGTGGTCTGATTTATATTATGAACCTGAATGAATGAAACAATAAAAAATGACTTGCTATGAGGGGAAGAATGGTTTCATTTTAGACCTGCAGGTTACTAAATGCTGCAGCAAAAGGTACAGCAACACAAGTGGGACAATTTAGTGTGGAAGAGAACCGCATCCTGATAGCTGATCTACGGACATATGGAAAAAGCTTCTTTTGCAATGGGGGCCAAAAGGAGGCAGAAAGAGTTTAGGCATGGAAATAAGCAGTGGCTGAAATAACTGTTGTTGGGGGACTGCACCTTGGCACAGGTTAGGAAAGGATTAAAACACATAATGCATATTGAAAAAAAAAATGCCTAAAATTGTCTGTATTTATATAAGAATGCCTTAAACATTATTATAATGGAGCTTTTCAGCCCTGGGCTCTGCTGAAAAAAGGCCTTTGCCCAGCTGTACTTTCCAAGCAAAAAAATGTCAGTAAATAATAAAATACTTATGTCACAACCATATAATGACAAACCACTGGACAGATTACAAATAGGATTCCATTTAACAGAGATCTCCTCATAAAGCTTAAAAACATTTTATGCCCTCTTCATTCAGTGGCCTAGTCTGGAAATAAATAAGAGAACTTGCACCTTTTTTACTTCTAATTAGGAATAAAAAGTATATATAGAATTATAAAATGAACAGAAACATAGAATCTGTTCTCAGAGGTCCAGGCAAAGACAAAAAGCCTTGGCTGACCAAGTTTGCAGATGATTGTAAGTTGGGTGCTGTCACTGACTTTCCAAATGATGTTAACATACTGCAAGAGGGTCTCATAGCAAATAAATAACTGATGCCAAAGTCATGGCCTCAAGCTAAATGCAAAAAAATGTACCATCATACCATTCGGCAAAAACATGGCTTCTGCTAATTACCACATCAACGGCAACCCCCTAAGCACACAACCTGTGGTGAGAGACCTGGGCACTCAGGTTGACAACAACCTCACATTCGACCATCATGTAGCTGCAATGGTCAAAAAAGCCTTTTACTTGATTCATCTCACAAATAAAGGGATCACATGCAGAAAAAAATGAGGTTATTACCTTTCTATACTCCTCCCTCATTAGACCAAAAATTGAGCATAATCCCCTGTTTGGTATGTACCTCTCCAAACATCTGCACCAACTGGAAAGGCCACTGAAATACCTTACAAAGAAAATCCATGGCTTTCAACACCTGCCCTATGTGGACAGGCTCAAATCACTATCACTCTATTTGGTATCATACAGATTGCTCAGAGGTGATCTGTGTCTTGCTACAAGACAATCTAGGGCCCTACCCTACTAGAGATGCTCCATATCCGTAAGTCTAACTCCTCAAACATTACCTGCTCAAAAAGCCTGACTCTAATATGTGACATCAACAAAACCTGCTGGAAAGACATGTTTGTCTCCCAGAGACTACCCCGTCTCTGGAATAGACTTCCCATACATGTCCTCACTGACTTTCTTCAAGTAGAACCTTGATGAGTGGATGGGAAACCACAAATGTGTCCCAGGGGTTCCACCTGTGTCCTTCACTGACATGGGTGACAGTTGCTGACTGAGGTTTCTTTTTGGGGATAAACTGTTGGCTAGGCTTGTAAGGACCCCAAGGCCATTAGCCTAGTAACCTCCTATGATCCTATGATCTGAAAATAAAAATGGTTTGAAAGAAAATAAAACTTTATGTATTACAGTCACATATTTGTGTTATACACTAATCTGTTGACTGACAGCCAAATCCTTCTGTTTCATTTCCATCTGCAGACATTTCATTGGTTTACTGTCTTACATATGTAACTATTCATCCTTTTGTCATTATAAATGTGAACTAAAACATCATAAAATATAAATCAGTTACAAGTAAAGTAATTATTAAAAATGATGACCACCAAACCTCTGTGTGTCCACCACTCCATATGACAGCACTGTTATTAACAAAGAGCTGTTGGCCATGCAGACTATAAGGTTTAGACCATCCCACAATTAGACTTTTCATGGTACCATCTGGACCAAGTTGCCAGTTAACGATATCAGTGCGTACAGCTATGTCACCATTCTCATCAAAAAATAAGTCTTCTCCTTCTGATGTTTGGAAATGCACTTTTCTGAGGTGATACAGAAGCTTAAAATAACAAAAGAAGAGTGGTATTAAAATAGTTCACATTAAGTTATGGTGGAAAAAAATTACTCAATGCAGCATTAGCTTTAATAGTCACGTTTTCAACAGTTATGGAGTAAATCAAATATGGTGTCCGTATTTCCTGCAATGACAAATTCTGCAATATATATTGCGATACTTTTTCTGATATGTCGTTCTAATGCTAGAAATACTTCTTGCAGCTTTTTTGTTTATTGAATGCCATATCAAGTAAAATATGACTAACAGTAACAGAATCATCATTTCTGTTTATCTTATTTTGAGCAGTCTGGCCTACAGTATGTCATACATGACCTGTCTAGTGAAAAACATATATACTGCTGGAGAGAATAAATACAACAGAAGTATTTTTTTTCTTTTCGTGAATAAATGTTGGCAAGTAATATCAGACAAAGTAAGGAGAAACTAACACAAAATTAAATAATATTTTGCTATAACACAATATATAAACTGGAGAGTTAATATTTTTCAAACAATATTGTGAGGGGAATATGAGTAAGCAGAAATAATACATTTTGCAAATGCCTCCATATGGTTAGTTTGGTTGAGATTCCAAACACTTTTAAAGGCATCTGGACGGGAGGAAGGTGTGAGAGGTTTCTCATACAAGCTGCATTCTTGAGTCTGAGTTCTTGCATATCAAAGGCTTTGTCACCAAAATGGAGGACTGGTGAGACTAGAAAGCATCCAGAAGCCACTGGAAGACTAATGTGGAAACCAGGAGTGGGGCAAACATGTTAAGGTCTGTATGGCAGAATATTTTAAAGGTAAGTGTCTTGATGGAGTGGAAGCACAAACTTGGATTGGATGGGTCACTTGCCTTTCTAAAGAAAGTACAGCAGTATTGTCTGTTGTTGATCTTTGAAAATAAATGTCAGACTTTGTTCAGTGATAATAGATATGTAGATAAGTTTGTTTCAGCAATATTAAAGGAATAACTCACTGACTCTTGAGGATACAATGGTTAAGGTCTTTACCTCAGAGATACAAGGTACAAGGTTTGATTCTGACTTCTGGTTATTGGCATGTCTTGCAGTAGCTGCAGATAGATAGCCAATGAACCTACAAACAAATCAAATAAATGCATGATTTCAGCCTGCAAGGTTCATACCATATGGGTACCTCCATCCACTACCCAGATATTCTTAACTGAACTTCAAGCAGCTAGCCAGTACTTCAGTTTTGTAGCCAAAATGCTATTTACTACATACATCTTCTTATAGCACACATTTTTATACTTCTGCCTTGAGTAGGGTACGCGAACTGAGTAGAGCTGGAGTAGTTTGCAGTCATCTTAACTTGGTCAGCATCCAGTGTCTGGAGGTTCCCAATGTCTTTGTTTATGATTTCCATGATGATACATTCCATAGCTTTGCAGACCAGGCTAGTCAGGCTAATAGGGTTGCATCCCAGGTTTCTGACATAACTAAAGAACTTCTTTTATATAATCTGCAAAGTGGCCAGCGCATTCAGAAAAAAATATTCATGTTAGATGCCAATGACAGGTTTCAAATGATCATGTAAAATATTGATTATATAACTAAATGTAAGCTTCCTTTGGAGCACCTTACAATGTTCCATTTTAATTATTGTTATTACTAGGCTGAGAAATATAAAAAAGAAACATGACACTCCAGCAGTTTTCTAAAGCACCATGTATGGGAGCACATTGTGATTAGATAGGCATCATAATAGCAAATGCAGACATAAAAACTGGGACAAATGTCACAGTGGCACACACGTCTATTTTTACTTTATTGAGCTTTGGCTGTGGATGTTCTACTTCTATATCCTCCTGCATTCTGAAATATCCATAGTAGCTTTCAGTATCCTTTCAGTATCAGAGATGATGTTCTTCACAGCTGCTATGGCAATGAATCTGAGATATCAGTGCAAGTACAGTGTGGATAAATGAGGAATGATAGCGCACCAAGTCTAAAATCTGCACTTTTTTACATTCATAATTGTGAATTTTTAAAGGTTCTACTTCCTTAGCTAAACAGTGGAGCATGTCTCATTGCATACAGTATAAATGAGGGGATGTAGATGTGTGCAAGTTCCAGTTAGTGACTCCACAGTTCTATCACCATATGTGGGTGGACAGTAGCAATTCTATGCTATACTAAGTTGCCATGAATAGTATGATTTTCAAAGGAGGCACAAGTGCACCTTTCTTCTTTTCTTTAAGTAAAGCAATGTAATGTGTCTGGAGCATTTCTCCTGGGGCCTCCACTGAAAATTGGCTTCATTCCAAGTTGGACTTTCCCATTAAACAAATGTGAAACAAATGTTAAATAAATAAATAAATAAAATGTACATGTTCACTTCTGTTACTAATTTCTGTCTGATTGCTAAATAGCATCATTGGTATGCTATGGTGATGAGGAATGATTTTGTACTTTTGTACAGTTGTAGTCCTCTAACTTCCAACCTGTGCTTCAGAGTCATTCAAAATTAGTGGCAGCTACCAGCTGTAGGATCATCCTAGTGACACCTCTAGGCAAGAACCAGTAACATCAGATAAACCACCAAAAACAGACAGAAGCCTGGAGAGACAATCTATCACTTTAATATGAATGCACATAAGTAACAACTAAGTGCTTTCATCTACACACACAAAGGACTTCATCAGAGTTGTTATTGAAACCTCTAGGCAACTTATGTTGCTGGCTCATTCTTAAATTAATGTTTCTAAAGAACATATAATGTACAATCTTTTGAAAGATTGTTCTTAAAGGTGACACAGGGGGAGGTTGGTGTAACGGTTAAGGTGTTTACCTTACAGACCCAAGGTACAGGGTTTGATTCTCACACAAAGGGTAATTGGCTAGACTTAAAATTGTTCCTAAGGGCAGTTAGCCTAGTATGAGCCTAAGACGATGATAGGCAATATGGCTACAATGATATGTAGCTTCCATTTAGTGAAGCTAAAAAAATATTAAACATTGCTCATATGCCTAATTATTTATATTATCATCATTTTCATATTTCTGTTAACATGTAAACAACCAAGTGACACAGATAAAATAGTGGAGTGAACAATATGTCACTTCAGTGTTTAAGATAATGTAAGTTGTTTAACAAATTTATGAACAATAATGTTACTATATTTATTATGACTTATATCCATGTAAAGGCTTAGAATCTAATGAATGTGACCATTGTAAAGGGTGTTGTGTGCTGAACAGTTTGCCATTTATTCATTTTTACTGACGTTTATTGTTCTAGGGATATGGCCATGTTGGAACTGTGAGGTTATAACTTGACTTTGTCAAAAGGTCTAAGATGCAGTCACTGGAACTTACGAATATTTAATAAATGCTTGAGTTGTTCCATAGAGTTACTGTGTTCAATTTTTAGTTTTTCTTCTTTCAGCTTTTCCCGGTTAGGGGTTGCCACAGCGGATCACCTGTCCACTCATGATTGGCAGTGGAGTTTTACAGTGTCGGGTTGCCAGCCCAGTACCCAACCTTTCACAGAAGGCACACACATGCATGCACTCACACCTAGGGCCAATTTAGAGTGTCTTTCAATTTTTAGTATGACAACCTATTCCACAATTTCACCAATGATTCAGCAATAAACCTAGTTCTTATCTTGGTTTTGTGTTTATCAAATTTAAATGTTGAATGGAAATAAGAAAAAACATCACAAATATGAAGAAAAATGCTCTTTTAATGAGCGCTTTCGTCAGTAGATGCACTTGACTTCATCAGATTACATAAAACATTGACATCACTTCCTTTTAAAAGCCTTTTAAATGCCAACAACCCCCCCCCCCCCAGGTTGAATGATATTATTTCCCTCTCTAGTTATTTAAAACTGAAAGCTGAATTTTATCTTTGATAGTTTTGTAATGTTTTATCTTGCACAGCAAATAAGGAAAGTAGGGGAAAATGTGATCAATGTATGTTTATAATACATCTTTTTATACTGTCTTAGTGTATCAACAGTATGCTGGTTTGATGTTTGTTATTTATTTATACATATGGGTTACTGTGAAGAACAAACACTATTGTAGTTTGTTTTGTCTTGCAATTTTTTTGTTATTATTTCTTAATCAAGTTTCACATATATTTCAATGTTTAGTTTTAAAACATAGTGTTGCAATACAGCTTGAATCCTGTAGAGGTAACATAGCTTTAGAAACAGTGTTGCAATACAATTTGAATCCTGTAGAGGAAATTAATTGTGATCATGTGGTGGTGCCTGGCTTTTAAAAGGAAGTGATGTCAATGTTTTATGTAATCTGATGCAGTCAAGTGTATCTATCGACGAAAGCGCTCATTAAAAGAGTATTTTTCTTCATATTTGTGGCGGTATGTCTTGTTACTTTTCCTCCCCTTGAAGTAACTGTAGAATGCAGACAATTTACACTATAAATGACACATTGTCTTTAATTCCTGATTATGGATATGTCAAAAACTAAGCACAGTTGGACACAAATCTATCTAAAGCTTATTGAGTATAGTCCAGAATATTCTAATCTTTCATAAGACAGTTCATTGCATTCCTTAATTGTTTTGAACATGAATTAAACGTATTCCAGTGCACCAGGTGCTTTTATTTTGAATACAAAGTAAAGAATTATATTCCATAATAGGCCATGATAGCTAAAACTATCAAATATACATTTTCACAAGGGTGATATGTAAATAAAATTATATACTTTTCAAAAATAGGTCCCAAAAGACGTAGTGCTTTCTTTACTGAATAGAAGGACCTAGACATTTCAATCACTTGTAATTTCTAATTCAAGGGCAATGCACAGATGATGCTGAACCTAAAATGTCTGCAGATTGTAATGCTAGGTACTTATATCCTCTTACTTTCTTTTGTTTAAAATTACCTAGAGTAAATACTGCATCCCAGACAAACCCCCCCAACACCACTTTTATCAGAAATAACTTTTAAGTCATTATTTTCCAACCATTACTGTTAAATAATGATTACAATCCTCTGTACTAGAAATACATTTTCCAATTTATAATGCTTCCACATTTTGCTAATCAGTAATTTCTAGATGAAGGAATTAATGCAAAACATGCTAAATAAAGAGGACTAGTTCAAGTAACAATCCTTACGGCTCCATAAATGAACAATATGACTAGTTAGAGAAACAACCTTTAAATCTTACTCTTTGAAATCTGTTTTTCAACCAAAATGCAACCCATTCAGTTATGAATGGATTAGTAGATAACTTTAACACAGAGTCAATTATAACTTTGTCTGGAATGCTGCAAAAGCTTTGGATAGATTCAAGAAAACCATTCCAAACACTGTAGCCAGATTCCTAACTTTATTCACAGGCTCATAAAAATCAACAGGATTTGTTAAAGTTGACCTTTTCCTAGTAAAGCCATGATGATATACATCAATAAATGACATGGTTTTATTATCTTTTTTTCTAGAGAAGCTAGATGGCATCTCTTATGGCTTGTACACAGTAATGAAGTAAGACTTATCGTCCAGTAATTAGTCACCCAATTCTTTGTTTCATCTTCATGAATAGGCACAACATTAATCCATTCCTATGAGTCTGGGGCACAACATATAGAAACTAATATTTTAAACATAATAAATATACATTCAGATTAAACTTCACCCCCCATCCCCCCTCAGGCTACACCTTGTGAAATCTGTAGTAGCATACCTGCCACAGCTATTAGCAGGGATCAAGTTCTGGTGGTGCTCGCTAAGGACAAAAACACTGGCTCAATGGGCCCAGACAATATTCTTGGTTGCCTCCTGAATAGTCTGAAACATGACCTATCAGGACCACGTTAGGCAATCTGTTCCACTACAGCCTCAAAACAGGTTATGTACCAAGTGAATAGAGTATGTCAATGGTCATCTCTCTTCCTGTAGGCAGACCATTAACTGACCCCGGGAACTACAGACCCATCAGTCTGACTAGTCTAATATGCAAAATCATGGAATTAATTATCTTGGAAATAATCAAGAAGGACATTGGCAACCTACAGACACTGGACTCATCACAGTTTGGCTTTGTTAATGGATGGTCGTGCTTACTGTATCTGGTTGATTTCTTTGATAAGGTCACCAAGGGAATGGATGAGGGGAAAACAGTGCATACTGAATACCTTGACCTGGCCAAGGCATTCAGTACAATACCCCACTCATCCATTGTTGACAAACTCTCTCAATTAGGCACAAATCTTTAGATAATTCACTGGATTGCTGGCTGGTTCACTGGTAGGACCTGCAAAGTCAAATCTGATGAGACTACCTCCAGCAAGAAACTGGTAACCAGTTGAGTACTTCAAGGCTGTGTGCTGGGCCCACTCCTGTTTTGCATCTACTTCTCAGACATCAAGGGCTAATGTAAAATGCCTTTGGCTCACCAAGTTCACAGTTGACTGTAAACAGGGAGCTATTATAGATTTCCCCATTATACAAATATCTTGCAAGAGGGTTTGACACAGGCAAATGACTGGTGCCAAAACCCTGGTTTAAAACTCAACACCAAAACAATGCATCTAAGTACTGCTTGTTATAATACCAGCTCAGCAGCCCTTATGAGAGACATCATTAAATACAATGCCCCCCATTGTCATGTAGCTAATCGACACTTTGAACAGTTGGAATGCCCAAAGTTTTCTCACCAGGAGGATCCAGAACATGAATACCCTGTCCTAATACTGCTTGATTTGCTCCTGTGTAACCACACTTCAGAATATTTTGCTAATTACTTCATCCATAAATCATCATGGTCTACTTATAATTTTCCATGCAAGTGTTTGGCAGTGCTGTCTATAGATGCAGACACCTTGAGCTGACATTTTTCCTGTAAAAGCACCTTTGAAAGTTTGCCAGTAAACAACTACACACAGTGAAACTAGTTTGCAGTGACAAGCACTGCCCGCGTTGCAAACCAGATACTCCTGCTATTACTTTATATCCTCTCACCAACTGGCTAATCAATGAAAAAGTGCCTATTGCTGTGAATATGAACTTCCCCACTATCTCCATTACTAGCTTGGTGGCAATGGGCATCCTGAGGCAATGTAGAAATTACCTCATGTTTACTGACAACCAATTAATTCTGAAAGAAAGTGATATGGTATATGACAGATGTATTTATACAATATCACTGGAGGCAAAGCTCTTACATAAAAACACTCCTAATGCCACTAAGGCTGGAAGTAGCACACACACTGCATCCTTCACACACAGTTCAAAGTAGACACATAGACCCACATATGTTGAGGCACTTAAATGTAACCTTTCTAAAACCCAAAGACATTCTGGATGAAATACACTTAACAAATACCCTCAGGAGCCCCAAATGCACTGTTCCAGAACAACACCCATATCAACACATACAGCCACATCTCATGGGGCAAATACTTCTAAGCCCATAAAGCAAGCCACCATACAATCCAACATTCCAGTCATTGAAGACTCCATTGTGAGACACACTGATGTCCCTTTCACCAGGCTTAGTAAGGAGAAAGTCACTGTCAGCTACTTATCGGGGGCCAGGATCCACCACATTAGACACACACTCAGGTCTTTGGATCACAAGTGTCAGAATCACTCAGTCACAGTCACTATGGGTGTAAATTACATGACATGTGTAGATAGGGGTTCCCTACGTTACACTGACTGATTGGAAGATCAACACTCAAAACACCGACGCCAGAAGAACAAAACCTCAAAAACATGAAAGTTCAGATGCCCGACAAACTACAATCCCGACACTAAACAAAACAAAAAGTTCACTGTTACACACAACACAAGCACACCAACAACCTAAAAACCTACACTGCACCTTGCACAAAACTATCTATGCACTAACCTTAACCCAAACCCTAACCCTAAGGTCCATAACTATCGCACACTCACCTTACCTGCTCCCTAACCCTAAGGTCCATAACTATTGCACACTCACCTTACCCGCTCCCTAACCCTAAGTCCCTCACTATCGCACACTTACCTTACCTGCACCCTAACCCTAAGTCCCTCACTATCTTACACTTACCGGGTCGCGCTCACAAGTTACCCCTGTCGGTGTTTTCACAGTTGGGATTACAACTTGTCAGTCATCTGCTTCGTCGTTCTTCTGGTGTCTGTGTTTTGAGTGTCGATCTTCCGAGCTATCTGTCTAACGTAGAGAACCCGTAGATAGACATCATGGAGCTCTTGAAATATGTGCCCCAGGCTGGTATGAGCCTACCACTGAGCAACATTTTACCTTCTCCAAGGAAGATGCCACAATATGAACAGAAGATGACTGACTTTAATAATTGACTTAATTTCAGGCAGCATTCTAAGGGGTGAAATATTCCTCAGCATGGAAGGATATGTTCAACAGACCACACTGCTTTGAAAGGGATGGCCTGCACCTCTCCAATCTAGGCTTTCAAATACTAGCTAAAGCATTGTTCTCCCCCATTGTGTCTTTTTTATGCAATGCCAGACTGAAAGTAATTCCAACAAAGCAAATCAGAAAAAAAAATCAAGGTGCTACTGCTCAGTGCTAGGAGATTAAACAAACTCCACTTCTTTCAAGCTGTCCTCCCCCTAGAGAATGCTGACATCTATTCAGTCACTGAGACATGGTTTAAAGCCATGGAGAGCACATTGTCAGTGCAAGGCTATAATAAGTTACACACATTTAGACCAGCTACTACACAGAGAAGGACTAACTATGGTGGTGTCTTGCTTTACATCAAAAATATACCTCAAGGTTGGTCAAACAGGACAATGCACATGAGCTTCTTCATGTTCAATTCCATCCACCCACAACTCCTTATTCCCATTGTTGCACATGGGGTTGGGGTGTCACTTCGCAGGAAAAAATCCTTAACCACTTCCTTGCAAGTTATTGGTCTCCCTCTATGACCTAGGAAAGTCATAACATGTATATAAACTTATTGGAAACACTTGCCATCTAACCCAATACCATATTCATGGGTGACTTTAATTACCCCACTATTAACGGGCAATCAAATATGACACTAAATGGATAGGCACAGAGATTCTTGGATTTTGTAAACACAAAGTCCCTGGACCAGACTGAGACCACAAAATGGTGTACTTTGAATGAAAAATAAAGCTTTGAACCCCAGCTAACTGAAATATTTGGGAACTATTCTAAGGCTATCTTCTACTATTATGTGACAACCTTGCAAAATTTCAAGCCCCAATAAACCCTGAGAACACTGCTGCCTATGCGGAACTTTTCACATAAACCCTATTCAGGCATGTTATTAGCTGCATAGAGGCAGCTGTACCCACCAGGAATAAGTACAGAACTAACTCAAAAAACAAGCCACTCTGGTGGAATCACAGCATCAATAGGCTGTATAACAGAAAACAGAGGTAATCAAGAGGGCTTGAGTGAAGTCTGTTATTCCACCTGTGTCCCAGAGGATGACGGGACCAACAAGAAACAGAATATAAAGGATGTCCAGATAAAATCACTTTACCTACCACATCAAGGAGACTCTTCCTCTCTCTCTGATTCCCTCCCTGTGGGAGGAATAAAAACACCTTGTTGAAGTTTCCAGTAGTTTATTCAGTTAAGCAGAAAGATGGATGTGTGTTCTTGTCTAATCAGCCTGCACCAAGACAATCTGGCTAGGGGGTACAGCAATAAATTACTAAATTCCATCCTCAACCCCATCAGAATTTTAAAAGAGGCAGATGACCTCGTTTTGCGTTAAACCCACTGGGATACTCCTAGGGATCAACAGAAACCAACACCAAGATCAAGAGGAAGACAAAAAAGAAAGATGCACAACATTCACTTTTACAGTAGATTATAAAGCAATCAGGAAGATCATTACTGACAAATGGTTAATGATTGCAAACAATAAATAACTGGAAAAAACTTCTAGAACCCCATCCTTTTTTCATATTTAAGAGACCGAGAATCATTAGGGACTGAGTAGAGTGCAAATTCAGACCAGAGGAGGACAACAGAGGAACTTACCCCTGCAGCCCCCCTTTTTGCACTTAATGCAAAGACATGAGCAACAAGGACTATTTATTTTGCCCAGTACTCAGAAGATAAATCAACAGCACTTGTTCTGGTAATTGCAACACTGCTTTTGTGGTGTACAATGCATTGTGTAATGGCTGCAGTTGTTTTTACACAGGGAAAACTGTGAGCAAATTCAAAATCAGGGTAGCACACCATCTATCTGCCATCAGACTCCAGATCCTCAGAAACCAACTTGCAAAGCACTGCCGTGATTTCCCAGACCATGGAGGTTTCCACTTCCACATCCTGGACAAGCTCACTATGGGACCACTGGAAGGAAACAAACATGTGATCCTTGGGCAAATGGAATTGAGATGGCAGATCAGGCTGGACACCCACCACCACCCTGGTCTAAACTTAAGCATTTCCATTAAACGCATGCTTGCACTCCCTAAACCATAAATCATGCAGCTAAAGCTCCTAACCCAAGATTTGGTTAGAAACTGTTAATTAACCCCAGTTGCTGCTGTTAATATGAAAAAGTCAATCAAGTAATTACATTTATAAATCACTGTATAACAGAAGGAAGAAAATCATAGCAAAATTAGGGGTGCAGCACCCAGAAGATAAAAACACCATCATCAAACTAAACAAACAACTCAGAGGACAAATAAAGTCTGCCAACGCCAAATTTGAGATAAATTTTGGTTCCCAGGACAAGGGCAACCACAAGGCATTCTTTAGCTATATCTGCAACCTCAAAGGCAATCCATAATTGTGTTCAGAGCTCATTGTTAATGGAGCCAACTATACTGAGCCAGGAGATATAGCAAACCTACTGACTGACAAATTCACCTCCACCTTTACCCATCTGCCCCCTCAACTTTCCCTCACGAAATACCATTAACTGTAACTTTCCCTACTCTCACTAGGGAACAGGTCCTTAATGCTCTTTCTAAGGCCAAGAACACCACATCAATTAGCCCAGACTATATGCCAGAATGCCCTCTAAATAGCATGACACATAACTTACCAGGATCTCTGGAATTTCTCCTTCACTGTTGCCTCAAAAGAGGATTCATGCCTCCCAAATGGAAAAAAGCAACAGTAATCCCTCTGCACATAGGTGGGATATCTACAGACCCTGGAAACTAGAGACCCATAAGTCCCACTATTCTTATATGCAAAGTCCTGAAAATAGTTGTCATGGAAATGATTGATAATGACATAAGAAACTTCTAGACACTAGAGCCAAACCAGTTTGGTTTTGTAAAGGGCAGGTCATGCCTACTCAACCTGGTGGACTTCTTTGAGAATGTCACCAACTTAATGGTTGAGGACAGAATGGTTCGCACTGACTACCTTGACCTGGCCAAGGCATTTGGCACAATACCTCACATTGGCATTGTTGACAAACTCGAGAGGTTATGAATACACACTTACATCACCCAGTGGATAGCCAGCTGCCTCACAGACAAGACCCAGGAAGTTAGAAGTGGAGATTCCACCTCTACAAAGTGGAGAGTCACAAACAGAATCCCTCAGGCATCAGTCCTCGGACCTCTCCTTTTCACCATTTACATCTCTGAAATCAAGGCCAATGTCGATGGCCTCTGGCTGACTAAATTTGTAGATGACTGCAAATTAGGAGCAGTTATAGAATTCCCCACTAGTACAAATGTACTCCAGGAAAGGCTGACACAGACAAACAATTGGTATCAGAGTCACTGACTAAAAACTAAATGCCAAGACATGCATAATAGTATCATTTTGAAAGTGAACCACTGGTAACTACCATATTAACAACACACCCCTAAGTGCTGACCCATTAGTCAGGGACTTTGGGACACACGTAGACAGTAATCTAGCCTTTGAACATCATGTGTCTATAACATTGAAAAAATCATTCTCTGTTGTGCAACTTTTAAACAAAAAGGTATGGCATCTAGGTCCAAGGATATCATTGTTCTACTGAAATTCAGCATTCACTGATTACAATGCCTGCTTTGGTATGTACCTAACCAGGCACATCCAGCAATTGGATTGTCCAAAGCAGTTCCTCACGAAATGAATACCGGATGTAAGTAGCATGTCCTATGCAGACCACCTCGTGACCTTATTCTTGTATTCTGCCTTCTACAGGCTGTTAAATACAAGGTATTGTCAGATAACACCCTGATGGATGTCCTGCATGTCTGCAAAACACACAGTACCAGAATTACCCATTCTAAAGGCTTAAACCTTGCCTGTGATATAAATAGGATCTATTGGATAGACAGCTATGTATCCCAGGGACTAGCCCATCTCTAGAACAAGCTTTCCATCCATGTGAAGCAGAGGTCCTCTCTAGTCCAATTCAAGTGTAACAAAATTGGATGGGGAACAGGAAATTCCTCCCTGGTTTAGCACCTATGTATTTAATGGCTACAGGCAGCCTGTAAATGCTTCAACTTCCAGGTCCCTGCTTACACTTATCAAGGGTATGAGAACTTGTTTGAGATGTGGGATGCATGACTAGGTTTAAAAAGACCCTTTTGGTCATTAGCCTAGTAAACCCCTATTACCCTTTGAACCTATATAGGTAGGCATTCTATTAATAATTACTAAACTCATTTGAAAAGCTTCTAAATTAAAACAGATCAAGGAGCACAGTATAATTTCTATGACAAGATTAAGCCTATGAGCTCTAAACAAGATGCTTCCTGTAGTCCAGGGTTTGATTCTCTCAGTCGTTTGCCTACTGTATGACTGAGCAAGTCACTTATCCAGACAGTGCTCTGGCATGGCTAGAAAACTGAGTTATTATTTTCAGTGGTTTTGTTGACCGCATGCCTAGTAATCTCTTATGAAGCAACTAGACTACACATCATGTTGTTTAGTAATATTTCTATTTTTTTTCTTGGCAAACGTGGTCCCACATACTGGTATACAGTGCATGTACATGCATCAATAGTCTGTTCTGGTAGTTTGTTTTTATGTCATTGCACACATCCTTTATTTTTATTGTATGCAAATGAAGTTCTCAAAGTAATATCCATTCTTATTCCAGACTATTGCAATCCTTGTTCTCTAGTTTTAAAGAAGGAACTTATTAAAATAGCACCATTCTTTAGTGTTGTTCTTTGTATATAACTATCAGATAAATGTTTTCTTGTAAAATGAATTTCCCCACTTTATTGATGAAGAATGAAGATTTTCAAAAAGTCATCCTGAGTGGGATTTGTCCCATTAGAAAGTGGCAGGACTTAAGTGTTGTAGTGTGGCTTCACCAACTGCATTCAGTCTGACTACTGCTGTGGTGTAGTGTAGCTGCAGCAGCTGCAGGTAGAAGTGAACATACTGCCATGGTGCAGTGCAGCTGTAGCAGCTGCAGTTAGAAGGGCACATACTGCCATGGTGCACTGTAGCTGCAGCAGCTGCAGATAGACATGCACATATTGCTGTGGTGTGATATAGGTGCAGCAGCTGCAGTTAGACATGCACATACTGCTGTGGTGTGATATAGGTGCAGAAGCTGTAGTTAGACATGCACATACTGCTGTGGTGTGGTGTAGATGCAGCAGCTGCAGTTAGAAGTGCATATGATGCCATGGTGCAGAGTAGCTGCAGCAGCTGCAGTTAGACATGCACATACTGCCATTGTTCATTGTAGATGCAGCAGCAGCAGTTAGAAGGGCATATACTGCCATGGTGCAGAGTAGCTGCAGCAGCTGCAGTTAGACATGCACATATTGCCATGGTTCACTGTAGCTGCAGCAGCTGCAGTTAGAAGTGCATATACTGCCATGGTGTAGTGTAGCTGCAGCAGCTGCAGTTAGACATGCACATACTGCTGTGGTGTGATATAGGTGCAGCAGCTGAAGTTAGACATGCACATACTGCCATGATTCACTGTAGATGCAGCAGCTGCAGTTAGAAGTGAATATACTGCAATGGTGTTGTGTAGCTGCAGCAGCTGCAGTTAGACATACACATACTGCTGTGGTGTGGTGTAGATGCAGCAGCTGCAGTCAGAATTGCAGCATCAATAGCACACCCCTAGGTGTAGACTCAAAGGTGAGAGATCTAGGTACACAGATGGACAGTAGCCTGCACTTTGACTACCATGTGACCACAGTGGTGAGGAAGTCCTTTTATGTGAGACAAATTATAAGTAAGGGTATGGTATCCATATTCAAGGAAATTATAGCCCTGCTATTCTCAGCCCTGATTAGACCCATAATCAAGTACAATACACCATTTGGGATGTACTGGACTAGGCACTTACAGCAGCTGGAGTGACCTCAGAGGTTCCTCACAAAGAAAATACAGGGTGCGAATAACATGTCCTATTTGGATAGACTAAAACCTCCTAACCCTTTACTCTGTCTCCTACCAGCTATTAAGGGGTGACCTATGGCTGACCTAAAGGCACTCACAAATCCAGCTCTGATGGAGCTGCTACACATCCACAAGTCAAACAGCATGAGTGTCAACCAATCTAGAAATCTAAACTTAGTCGGTGACTCAAATAAAACATACTGGAGAGACTGATATGTGTCTCAGAGGTTGCCCCTTCTTTGGAACAGGCTTCCTATTCACATTAAGCAGATCCCTTCCCTGTCCCTCTTCAAACTCAGTTTGGATCAATGGATGGGGAATCTAAAATTCACACCTGGGGTAGTGCCTATGTCTCTTATGGACAAGGGTAATCTGTAAAATACTCAAGACATACACACTAATTCATACCGTCCTCTTACCCATAGAGGCCATATATTGGGTAAAATAAGGTTATATTGCTTAGGCTTGTAAGGGCTTTTAAGCTGTTAGCCTAGTAATCTCCTATGAACCTATGAACCAGACATGCACATACTGCTGTGGTGTTTTTTTTTAGCTGCAGCAGCTGCACTCACAAGCGCACATGCTGCAAGTGTAGTGTAGTTGCAGCAACTGCAGTCATAAGTGCACTTGCTGCCTGTTGTAGTGCAGCTGCAGCAGTTGCAGTCAGAAGTGCATGCATTGCTGTGATGCGGCTGCATCCAGAATATCCAATTATTGGAAATGCCAGCCTGCTGCAGGGATGCTAATGTTGTTATTTGACATTCTATGTCTAGCAGTATGTTTGTACTAATGCAGTTATGCAGACATACCCATAGTTTTCCAGTAGTACAGACATACTGGTTGGTGCTTTGACAAGCTCTTTAAGGCAAACAGCAGTGATGTGGACAAACAGACTATGAATGGATTTGGTATATGTTTCAACTTCTGAGCTGTTCTGGCCAGTTACACACTGGTCAGAACCATAATGGCAAATGTTAAATGCACAAACAATATGTCTGAAAATATCCCTCTTTTCTAATATTCTACACAAGCACCAGCCCTATGAAGTAATAACATCAGGACATCAGCACTCAGAAATCAAATAAATTCATGGGAAGAGTATGAACTGGTTAGTAATGTTCCATATACTAACTCACAGCACATGGTGGTTGACAAGATGGTCTGGGTTCTAGGTGCTGCAGAGCCTCAAATTACACAATAATGCAGAAATCACATGATCTTTAAGAATGCATTGTCCTGTTTCTTTTGATCACCTGTCTTTATTAGAATGTAGTCCACTGAAGAATATGCAAGTGTGTGTGTGTGTGTGTGTGTGTGTGTGTGTGTGTGTGTGTGTGTGTGTGTGTGTGTGTGTGTGTGTGTGTGTGTGTGTGTGTCTTGGAGTAGGGATCACTAGGGTGAGGATTGTTTTGCACTAGGAATGTATCTGTCATGAGTAAGTAAAACACTGAATATGAGGAATAAATTGCATTCCCTGTGATACTCTTTGTCAAAACAGACAGACATGCATACTGGTGTTAGGACAGTGACTTATGCACCTAGATATGTTGATGTAAGGGACCACTGTGGTGTGCAAGGAAATAGTGCTGGAGTGTGTCTCGGAGGAAAGAGCTTCACAACAACACAAAATACACAATGCACAAACTGCAAAACTCTCCTAAGTACTGAATACACATTTAAGGGATTAACATAGTACACTGTGTGGCAGTCTGCGTGTCTTGTAATATACACAAACATTATTTTTCTATGAGAGGTTCATGCAGCATTCTTGTGTCAGTGGTTTTATGAGGGGACACATACACTTAGCATGCGGACTTGTTGCTGGAGAGATAGGATATACTCTGACTGTATGTCTATCAGCACCTTGCTCGTCTCATGATTGTGGTCATTTTACATTTATTTCAGCTTGGACATGACACTGTATTTTGGGTGCCAAAAATATGATCATAATTAAAGCCTTCTACATTTGGAAGAACAGTATACAGGGATGCATATTTTGTTTTTTTACCATGAAGACAAATATGCAATCAGGTGCATGGGATACACACTGACACAGGAATACACATGTGTGTGCATGGGAGTGGAGACTGCCACTATAGACCCTATATCCAAAATGTGGTGTCCAGTAATATAGAGGGTCCTTATCCCAGCAATATCATTTTAATGAATAATGTCAATGGCTTAACTAGCATGAGGCTGGATATGGGACTTGTACATTGTTACAGGGTTGGCATGATACTGAAGATCAGTTAGGATGTTTTACTTGAAATTACCATCCTGCATTCTGATCCATTAATGCATCAATATGCAATTTTATTGGATAATGAAGACCATAACATTATAATCAGTCTGATGCAGTACTAAATGTCAATATTCAAAGAGCCGTGTGCTTGCATGTTTTTGTATTACCTGTCTCTGTTGTATACTGCATGCAACCAAATGCTGCAGATGTAAGAAAACATTTTGGGCAATACTACCATGTTTGATAAAGGTGCCTGTTGATTAAGGAAAGCCATACTGTCTAGCTGCATCCCTATGACAACTGTGATGAAACAATACAATGCTTAAGTTCCCATTATTTTTATAGCATGGGTTGTGTCCTGTAAACCTGTGTGTAGTCTGTCTCCCCTCAGTCCATTCACAGACACATGCACTCACATGCACACACACACACACACACACACACACACACACACACACACACACACACACACACATATATATATATATATATATATATATTAGGGTCGCCAACTTTCATGTAAAAAATTCTGGATATGTACATGAAAGCAAAATGCGTGTAGAATAGAAGTGTTCATTAACCTCCCCTTGAGGGGATTGTCGTACAATATTACTGTGCTCAAACATATTCTTGTGTTCTTCAATGTCAGTGACAGTGTCCCTTAATTATGGCCTGTCCAGAAAAATTCTGGACAGTTGGCAACGCTACTGTTTATGTATGTATATATATATATATATATATATATATATATATATATATATATATATGGGTGTATGTTAGATTATCGAAAACATGGTTTATCGAATCGTGTTTCTGATAACACACTTTAGCGAAAGTGCATGTTGCCGAACGATTCGATGAACCGTGTTTTCAATAATGCAACATAGACCCATATATATATATATATATATATATATATAAATACACACACACACACACACACACACACACACACACACACACACACACACCTGTGCATATATGTAAGTGTATGCAGTGCAAATGGCTGAGTTTTGTTTTTTGATAGTAATCATGGAGCACATTTTGCAATTCACAATTTATCAAATATGCTTTGTGTAGCTAGCTGAACTCTTTCCTGGACCCATGTTAAAGTGTGCAGGCATAACAAATTTCCAAAACATTTAGTCAATAGTGCTAATAGTAATACGGCACTATAGCAATACAGCACTGGGGGAGAGGTAGATGGATTTTTCATAATGGCTGGGGTCTCCATCTCATAGACATAAGGTACACAGTTTGATTCTAACCTCAGGTTATTGGCTAGGCTTAAAATGGCCCTTCAGGACAATTTTTCTAGTATTCACCTATGAACATATGAAAAGTTGTTGAACAGTAAGCACAATAAATGTGTTATTATCACAGTTAGATAAAGTAATATACTGAGCTATGCACCAAAAATTATTGTATGATGTCAAAGGAATTTAATCACAGTTAAATTTAATCTGTGATTTCAAATCTCAGTCAATGCACACAGTCACATGGTTTGGTCTTTTAGAAATAATAAACACTAGCACAGTTTTTCTCAAATGGAAAACCCAGCCTCCTTGAAGTTTCTAAGCTCTATCCAGGGTTGCCAGATTTCCAGACCCCCAGGTAGGGACAAAAAAAAAAAAGAAGGTCTCTCACGACAAGTGAAGACCAAAAAAAAAAAAAAAAAAGGTCTTCGGCGACTGAAGACCAAAAAAAAGGTCTTTAATGCGGAACACAGTTCCACATTAAAAGAACTGAGCTCACTCAGTAACTCTGCACTAAACACGGAGCTTCTCGTGTTTAATGCATTACAGTTCGCATTCAACACAAGTAGCTCCGTGTTTAGCGATTTTTGATTGGCCTGTATACCGGCGTATGGGCCAATCAAAAATCGCTAAACACGTGTTTAATGCGGAACACAAGAAGCTCCGTGTTTAGCAATTTTTGATTGGCCCGTATGCCAGGTATACGGGACAATCAAAAAAAAAAAAAAAAAACAAACAAACAAAGTGGAGGCTGGCCGGGATTTAAACCGGCAGGGCGGGACTCGGGATCAGGCTGCTGATCTCGGGACAGTCCCGCCCAAATAGGGACGTCTGGCAACCCTGGCTCTATCTCTGGCCTAGAAGTACAATATTAAAATGCACAAATTAACCCCCTCCACACACATGCGCACACGCACATGCACACATGCACTCTCTTTAATTAACCAAAACATATACTTTAGTGCGTTATCATTTAAAGATATTTGGGGATAGTGAATCAGGAAGTGCAACAGATTAGCAAGGAGGAAGTAAGGATAGCTATGAAGAGGATGAAGAATGGAAAGGCTGTTGGTCCAGATGACATACCTGTGGAAGCTTGGAGATGTTTAGGAGAAATGGGAATGGAATTTTTAACCAGATCGTTTAATGAAATCTTGGAAAGTGAGAGGATGCCTGAGGAGTGGAGAAAAAAGTATTTTGGTACCGATTGGATGCCTGAGTGGAGAAAAAGTGTTTTGGTACCGATTTTTAAGAATAAGGGTGATGTGCAGAGCTGTAGTCACTACAGAGGGATAAAATTGATCAGTCACAGCATGACATTATGGGAAAGAGTAGTGGAAGCTAGGTTAAGAAGGGAGGTGATGATTAGTGATCAGCAGTATTGCTTCATGCCAGGAAAGAGTGCTACAGATGCGATGTTTGCTCTGAGAGTGTTGATGGAGAAATACAGAGAAGGTCAGAAGGAGTTGCATTGTGTCTTTGTGGACTTAGAGAAAGCATATGACAGGGTGCCTAGAGAGTAGTTGTGGTACTGTATGAGGAAGTTGGGAGTGGCACAGAAGTATATAAGAGTGGTACAGGATATGTACAAGGTTAGTGTGACAGCAGTGATATCTGCACTGGGAGTGACAGATGCGTTTAAGGTGGAGGTGGGATTACATCAAGGAACAACTCTGAGCTCTTTCTTATTTGCAATGGTGATGGACAGGCTGACAGACGAGATCAGACAGGAGTCCCTGTGGACTATGATGTTTGCAGATGACATTGTGATATGTAGTGAGAGTAGGGAACAGGTTGAGGAGACCCTGGAGAGATGGAGATATGCTCTAGAGAGGAGAGGAATGAAGGTCAGCAGGACTAAGACAGAATATATGTGTGCAAATGAGAGGGAGGTTAGAGGAATGGTGAGGATGCAGGGAGTA
The DNA here is from genome assembly GCF_019279795.1 of Protopterus annectens. Classification (NCBI taxonomy): domain Eukaryota; kingdom Metazoa; phylum Chordata; order Ceratodontiformes; family Protopteridae; genus Protopterus; species Protopterus annectens. The sequence continues at coordinate 1,123,387,748 of NC_056726.1, forward strand.
GAGCTGGTGAAGGTGGATGAGTTTAAATACTTAGGATCAACAGTTCAGAGTAATGGTGAGTGTGGAAGGGAGGTGAAGAAGAGAGTACAGGCAGGATGGAGTGGGTGGAGAAGAGTGTCAAGAGGGATTTGTGACAGACGAGTACCAGTAAGAGTGAAAATAAGAGTGAAAGGGAAGGTCTATAAGAGGGTAGTGAGACCAGCTATGTTGTATGGTTTGGAGACAGTGGCATTGACAAAAAGGCAGGAGTCATAGCTGGATGTGGCAGAGTTAAAGATGTTAAGATTTGCAGTGGATGTGACGAAGGTAGACAGGATTAGGAATATGTACATTAGAGGGTCAGCCCAGGCTTGACGGTTTGGAGACAAAGCCTGAGAGGCGAGATTGCTTTGGTTTGGGCATGTGCTGAGGAGGGATGCTGGGTATAATGGGAAAAAGATGCTAAGGATGAAGCTGCCAGGTAAGAGGAAAAGAGGAAGGCCTAAGATAAGGATTATTGATGTGGTGAGAGAAGACATGCAGGTGGTTGGTGTGACAGAGCAAGATGCAGAGGACAAGAAGAAATGGAAACAGATGATCCGCTGTGGCAACCCCTAATGGGAACAGTTGAAAGAAAATGAACAACTCTCTTCCTGAATGCTCAACAGGAAAGAAAGGAAATGGCTAATTATGTTAGGTGCTCTTTTTTCACCAGGGCTTAATGAGCACTTGTGATTGGATAATTAAGGCGTGACATTTTTTTATAAATTCTGGAAATGGGGTCTACTGTGATTATTTATTTATTTATTTATTATTTGCTGTTGGTTAACCAGGATAGTCCACTGGGCCAAGTGAACCCTTTTTCAGTGGAGTCCTGGGGAGAAAAGCTCCTTCAAAAATTACATGTTACAGAGATTTACATTATATAACATACAAGACATAACAAGGTATAGAGGTTACAATGAGAAAAGTTAATAACAAAACATTTTTTTTTTTTTTACAGAAGGCATTCAGGATGACAGATGGTATTAAGAAATTGATTATGAGCTGAGTAGAGAAGGTGAGGGTAGTAAGAATACAGGAAGTGGAGAATGCTTATGTGGGGTGGGAGCAGGAGCATTCCCATGTGGATGTTAGGTAGGAGTGAAGTGATTTTTTAAAGGTTGGAAGGCTAGTGATGGTGCGAATGGATGGAGGGAGAGAGTTCCATAGTCGAGCTAGGGTAAAAGAGAGGCGGTTATGTCCAGGGGGACGGAGGGGTCTGTAGACTTCTATTAGGTTTTGATTAGCGGATCTGAGAAGTCTTTGAGTCAGGTGAATTTTAAAGGTAGTGGATAGGGAGGGACTGAGGGATGGTTGGAAAATGAGTCTGTGTGCATATGTGAGCTGAGTGTAGGAGAGGTAGTTGGGAAGTTCAAGCCAATTTAGTTTATGGAGTGGTGCACAGTGATGTGTTGAAGCTTTGTTACTAGTGGTGAATTTGGCTATTTTATTGTAACAGGCAGCTAGTTTAGTTTTAAGAGATGATTGTAGATTAGTTAAAAGAGGGACACCATATAGGAGAGAGGGTAAGAGAAATGTGGTAGAGAGAGTGAGTTTGGTAGCTGATGAGAGGAATCGTTTGTGTCTATAGAGCAGGCCAAGTTTTTGGTGTGTTTTTTTAATGTTTATTAGTAGATGGGATTCAAATTTAAGTTTATTATTGATTCGAACTCCTAGAAGTTTGGTTTCAGATACCAGTTAAAGTGGAGTATTATTTTGACTGGTGATGGAGAATAGTTGTCTATCAAATGTGTTGGTTTTAGAGGGGGTAAATATAATTAGTTTTGATTTAGCTGCATTAAGTTCAAGATGGTTATCTTTCATCCACTGTTCTGTGGTGGAGAATGCTTCTTGAGTGAGTTTTAGGAGGGTTGGAATGGAAAAGTCGGCACAGATGATTGTAGAATCATCTGCGTATTGAATGATGTTAGCATGGGGAATAGAGCGATAGTAATCATTTACAAAGATGTTAAAGAGGAGGTGACCTGATATGGAGCCTTGTGGGACATCTGTGGGGGTGTTTAGGAAAGAGGAGGTGGCTTTTTTCCATTTGACAGCTTGTTGCCTGTTTGAGAGATAGCTGGTGAACCAAGTGAGAGTTGAAGGTGATAGGTTAAGCTTTGACAGTTTAGTGAGTAGTAGGTTATGGGAGATAGTGTTGAATGCCTTGGAGAGATCAAGTAGGATGGTAGATACAGTGAGACCAGAGTCTCTAGCTTTATTCACAGTTTCAAGGAATGAAAGGAGGGCTGTCATAGTGCTATGATTAGGGCGGAAGCCGTGTTGAGTAGAAGTTAGTAGGTTGTTGTCTAATAGATAGGGAAGGAGTTGTAGATGGATACATTTTTCTATAATTTTTGAGATGGGGAGATGATGGCGATGGGCCGGAAGTTGGTAATGCTAGTATTATTTCCTCCTTTATGAAGGGGAATGATAATGGCCTTTTTACAGATTTGTGGAACATGACCTTCTTGAATAGAGTGGTTGATTAGGATGCAAATTGGGAGGACAATGGCATCTGCAGATATGCTGAGGAAGTGTGAAGGTATGTTATTGGGGGCATTGGTACATGGTTTTAGTTTATGCTGTAGTTTTTTTATGGTGGAAGTAGGGATTGGTTTCAGTGAGAATGTAGTGGGTTGGGAGGTAGTAGGGTGACAGAGTGGAGAAGAGGGGGGTGTAGGGGGGACAGGTGGAAGTAGGAGGTTGATGGTTGCATGAGAAGGAAGAGGTTAGTTTGTTGATACAATCAATGAAAAAGGAGTTAAATTTGGTGGCAAGTTCATTGTCTTTCACATTTGGGTTGGGATTTGGGTTTTCAGTTGTACCAGGTTTTAGGAGGGAGGTTATACCTTTCCAGAATTTTTGCGGATCAGTTTTGTATTTACTTTGAAGAGAAGAGTAGTAGTTTTGATTTTCAGCTGAAATAAGCTTTTTTACTGTGTTGCGAAAAGTTTTGTACTCATTAAGGGTAGTGGGAGATTTGTGCTTGTGATAGAGTGTCCAGACTTTATCTCTTAACTGCATGATTGTTAGTGTGCTTTTAGTTAACCAAGGGGTAGTTTTGTTGTTTATTCTTTTGGTTTTTAATGGAGCATGAATATCTAAAAGATTTAGGAAAGTAGTATTAAAGTGAGTGATTGCACTTTCTAGGGGAAGAGTTTTTAGGGAGTTCCAGTTAAGTGATTTTAAGGAGTTGGAGAAGGCTTCTGGGTTGAAGTTTTTTTGGTATCTGAAAGTTATTTAATTATGGGTAGCTTGTGAGGGAGAAGGAAGGCATGTAACAAAGATGGGAAGGTGGTCGCTTAATGAATCAGGAAGAATTCCACTATCATGGTAGTAGTGGGGGTGAGAGACTAAGATCCAATCTATAATACTGCCAGTAGTGAAGTCTTTAGAGGGCCTAGTAGTGGAGTTGATGAGTTGTGAGAAGTTATATAGGTTGATGTTAATGGAGGGGGTATGGGATTGAGTGGAGGACCAATTGATGTTGGTATCTCCCATAATGATGGTTTCATTAGATATATTGGTTGAGAACCAGGAGATGATATCCTCAAGAGTAGAGATATTGTCTCCAGGGGGAATGTAGAGTGAGGCTATACATATATTTTTGTGTTTATTTAATTGAGGTTGGGATATTATTAATTCTGCATTGTTGAATTAAGGAATAGCTTTATTGTAGGGAGTAATGTATAGAGAGGATGAGTAGATTAGGGCTACTCCACCACCTTTTTTGGGTTCTGTCTGCCCTGATAATGGAGTAGGTAGGTGGTACTATCTCCACATCTTTTATATGAGGTTTTAACCAGGTTTCGGATATGCCTAAGACATCTGGTTTGTTATGGTGTAGCCAGGCTTGGCGGTTAGGTACTTTGTTAGCTAAACTTTGTGCGTTAAGGGATGCTAATTGAATGGATTTAGAGGTAGAGGGGGAGGTGTTTGGGCCTGGGTTAGGGTGAACATCTCCAGATAATAGTAGAGATGATAGAATCTGCTTTATGTAGTAGGGGCTTTTGGGTTTTCTTTCATAAGTGATATGAGATGTTGGGGGAAGTTTTGGTAGGGTGTGTGTTGAAGTTTTGTAAGGTGAGATAAGTTTGTAGAGAAAGCATAGATTGTGTTTGATGGGATAAAGTGTAGGAGATATTGGTATGGCTGAGTAGGAGTGGGATAAGTTGAGAGAGCTGGTTGTGTGGAAGAGTGGGGTGTGAGATAGGGTGTTAGGCTGGGTGAGGTAATAGATGAAGGTTAGCTTCATAAAGAGAATTAGTTGAGTGGAGAAGAATATATATTTTGGAGGCATGTTTTGTTTTCAATGGTTAGTATACAGACAGAAGAGGGATGTGTGGTGTTTTGAATGAGAATGATGTTTGAATTGTGGTGGAGGGAAGATATGAAGGGGAGGGAAATAGGAAGAGGAAGGGGTGGGGTTAATTAGTAAGAGAGGAAGTGGGTGTGGTTATGAGGGTATAAGTTTAGATGTAGTGGGGGTGGCTGGGAATTGGGGGTAGGGTAGGAGAGTGGAGTGAGCCCGAAGGGCGAACGGAGCGGGGAAGAACAGAACAGAAAGGAGAACCAGCAGCTGAAAAAGTATCAGCCACTGCAGCAGATATAGCAGATAAGAAGGTATGGTCGATGAGTATATAGGTAAGGATAAATGGATATCAGGAAAGGGAATAAAGAGTTACAAGGTTTAGGAATGGGGTTCTGTTCAGGATAGAAGTACCAGGGTATAGGCAGTGATAATACTGGCTCTATGAGCTACTTGGACAGCTTCAATTGAGAGGGGCCAAGTATAATAAAAGAAATGCTGCCTTTTGGTTGGCAGGTGCTGCCACCTGGTGGTGAGATAGAAGAAAACAGGCTGGAAGTGTGAGGAGGACACCTGACCTTTACTGAGGGAAATATCAAGGACTAAGTTGGTCTGAGGGTGGGAGTATTTTCATATGGTCTGTGGTAGGCTGCTGTATCACTTGCAAGGCAAGTTACTAAAAAAGAATACAAGAGTTATTAATTAGGTAGTTGCAAGGACAGTAGTTGGTGTAAGGCTACCTACATTCACAGTATTTACTTTAGGATAGTCTTCACAGTAAGTCCTTAGTCCAAAAATCGACCAGCTGCTCCAGGGAAATGTCAGAGGTATTAGGAGGAGGTATTCTTTAGGCTTTTGACGTGGGAAGGGACCTCTGGAGGGAGCTTTATGGTGAGGATATTCACAGTATTTACTTTAGGACAGTCTTCACAGTAAGTCCTTAGTCCAAAAATCGACCGGCTGTTCCAGGGAAATGTCAGAGGTATTAGCAGGAGGTATCCTTTAGGCTTTTGAGGTGGGAAAGGACCTCTGGAGGGAGCTTTATGGTGAGGATATTCACAGTATTTATTTTAGGACAGTCTTCCTTTTGAGGTGGGAAGGGACCTCTGGAGGGAGCTTTATGGTGAGGATATTTACAGTATTTACTTTAGGACAGTCTTCACAGTAAGTCCTTAGTCCAAAAATCGACCAGCTGCTCCAGGGAAATGTCAGAGTTATTAGCAGGAGGTATTCTTTAGGCTTTTGAGGTGGGAAGGGACCTCTGGAGGGAGCTTTATGGTGAGGATATTCACAGTATTTACTTTAGGACAGTCTTCATAGTAAGTCCTTAGTCCAAAAATCGACCGGCTGCTCCAGGGAAATGTCAGAGGTATTAGCAGGAGGTATTCTTTAGGCTTTTGAGGTGGGAAGGGACCTCTGGAGGGAGCTTTATGGTGAGGATATTCACAGTATTTACTTTAGGACAGTCTTCACAGTCTTCACAAAAATCGACCGACTGCTCCAGGGAAATGTCAGAGGTATTAGCAGGAGGTATTCACACACTGATTATCACACACTGATGAAGGTTTGTGAGCCAAAGCTGGTCTGTTTGCCTTGTATTATGATATCCTAATAAAAGGAAGTATTTGGATGCTGATTGTTGGTGCTGGCTTCTTGTTTGCATAAGAATTTATGGCGCCCCTGGACTCATCAAGGTTCCTCTTGAACAGTGTCATAGAGCTGCTCTGTTTCACATGAATTGTTAGCCTGTTCCAAAGACATGGCAGTTACTGGGAGATTAATCTGTCCCTCCAACATGTCCTATTTAAGACTCAGGCCATTTTTAAGTCCCTGGAATGGATAGCTCAAGACACATTTGATTTACAGATATGCTGTAAGTTCATTAGGTTTGGTTCTTGGGTTTCTGTAGGCCAGGCATAAGTCTCCCCTAAGAAGTCTATATGATACAGAGTATAGTGACAGGGATTTTAGTCAGTCTGTGTAAGGCACATGCTGGAGGTCCATGATCTTCTTTGTTAGAAACTCTTGAGGTCTCTCTAATTGCTGTAGATGCTTAGTACGGTACATACTGAATGTAGCATTATACTCAATTATGGGCTGGATAAGTGCCGAGTATAGGGGAGTTATAACTTTTGTTCTAGACTCGCTGCCTTTACTAATCAAGTGAGCTAGCTGGAAAGCTTTCCTTACAATGGAAGACACATGGTGGTCGAAGTTAAGGCCATGGTCAAACTGTGATCACAGGTCCCTCACTACTTTATGGGTACTTAGGGTATTGTTGTTGATTTGATTTGATATTGTAAAGGACATTGCTTACGCCAAAGGGAATGATGATGCATTTCTTTGCATTCAGTTTGAGAACATAACTAATACATCAATCACCGGTCTGTGTGAGACCCTCCTAGAGTATCTGACATCATTTGGGGAATTAATGATTATACATAGTTTGCAGTTGTCTGCAAACTTGGTCAGCCACAACTGTTTAGTTTTGACCTGAACTTCTGAGAAGTATATGCCAAATAGTAGGGGGCCCAGTACTGACTCCTTTGGCACCCCACTGGTAACAGGTCTGCTGATTGATGTGAAGTTACCTATTTTGATAATTTGCATCCCGTTTATGAGCCAGTTGGTAACCCATCTTACAACAAAGGGGTGTACATTCAGTTTTCTAAGTTTATGGGTAATGCCTGAATGTGGGATTGTATTGAAAGCCTTTGCCCAGTCAAGGTATGCTGTGTGCATAGATTGGGTCTATGTTATAACATCGAAGTCTTAAAACTTCAAATGTTATAATATTGAACCCTATACACTGAACGCTGAAAATAGCAAAGCTGCAGAATATCGAACACTTTCCTAGGGAAAGTATTCAGTGGGCTGTTTCTGCAGCTTCGCTAATTCCTCGACTGTTGAGTGAAGGTTATGGACCGGGTTAAGGTAAGTGTTCGAATGAAGGTGAGTGTGTGATAGGGACCTTATGGTTAGGGAGCGGGTAAGGTGAGTGTGTGATAGGGACTTTAGGGTTAGGGAGTGGGTAAGGTGAGTTTGTGGTGGTTATAACCTTAGGGTTAGGGTTGGGTTGGGTTAAGGTAAGTGGATAGCTAGTAGTGTATGTATGGTTTAGTGTAGGGTTTTGTGAAGTGTATGTATGTGGATTATTTATTTTGGTGTGCTTGTGTTGTGTGTATGTCGGAACAGCAGATTTTTTTCCCTGGGAAAAAAATTGCTATTCCTGAGTGTTCGATGTTATGGTCTTTCGATTGAAATGGTTCGATATTATAACATTCAAAGTTTTAAGACTTCAATGTTATAATATAGACCCAAATAGATTTGTCCTCATCAATGGCCTTGGTCATACTTTCAAAGAAATCCACCAGATGTAACAGGCAGGATCTGCCCTTCACAAAGCTGAACTGGGTAGGGTCCAGGGTTTGGAGGTCACCTATGTTTTGATTTATGAGGTCCATAATGATATGCTCCATGGCCTTACAGATGAGACTGATCAGGCTTATGTGTCTGTAATTCCCCAGATCTGTTGCTAGGCCACCTTTGTGGTGGGGAATAACTGTAGCTGTTCTCCATTCTGCAGGAACAAAGCCTGAGGTTAGGCTATGATTGAATTGAGTACTTAGTGGTAATGCTAGTTTATGTTTTAGCCTGTTTAGAAGACAGCCTGGGATGTCATTTGGTCCCATGGAGGCCGTGTTCATTGTCTTGAACATGGCTTTGAGGATCTGCTCTTCAGATATGTAAGGTTGGGGGGGGGGGTTGGGGGAGGCTTTGTTGTATGTTAGGAGGGGGAAAAGGGAGTGAAAACTTTGCCAGACCTATCCACTAGCAGGTTCACTATCTCTGTGGCACCAGTGTGTGTGTGTGATACCATCAGCCATCAGCTCTGCACATGCTTGGGTCCCACCCTTTAGGTTATGTAGGTAGCTGTAAAAGGCCTTACGGTTATCCTTGGCCGTACTTGCTAGGTTTCTCTCAAAGGGGCTCTTGGACAATTTGACAAGTTGTATGATTGTGCAGGGAACTTTAAATTTATGGGCTGACTTTATGTCTGAATAAATCCTTGAACTCTAAATAAGCATTTCTGGCACATAAAACCATGTATTTTTCTAAAAGTATGATACTGACTTGTGTTTAGCAAATTACATGGTAGGTAATATTCCTGAATGCTTAATTAAGGAACAGAGATAAGTTTGTACACCTCTATTAATTGCTTGATTGCTCAAAATGATAGTCAATACTTTAGGAGCTCCTAAGGACCTTGAAACTAAATTAAGATTTGTTTGTCATTGAACTTGTTAGTGATAATATAGCAGATGGCTAAGATAGATTTCCCAGGTGTGAACTACAGAAGCTAGCACAACACTGGAGAATAGCTTGCATGCTAAAAGATAGAGTTGGTAACACTGAAAAAAATACTAGTGGAATTGTATGAAAAACGGTCATTTCTATTATACATTAAACTTGTCACTAAGCAAATTAGTCAAAATATACCCGGTGAAATCAAATTAATAATGCTGAATATGAAACAATCCACAATAGGCAACAAACAACATAATAATCACTTACCTCAATATATCTGTACTGTCATAATTTAACAGAATGCCCAGACTTTTTGCCTTATGTTTTTGGTGTGTTCCACATAAAATTTGCATTTCTTCTGGCAAATCATTAGGGATCAAAGTCACTAAATAATGACATACATTTGAGTTTCAGGCTTCATATCATTCAGAAAATGCATGCTAATGCAAACATGCTATTCTAGCAACTTTCTATGTTTATAAGATCAATATTTAAAATCCGTCCCTGATTTTGCCTCCCCCAAGTATTTTTGCTTTTGTGTTCTGTCATTATGACATACTAACTTGTTTATGTATTTCTTATGTATATACATTTTTATATACATACATTTTTATCTACATATGTACATGTATATGTATATTTTTTATATATTTTTATATATATTTTCTAGATATTTATATATATATATCTTTTTCTATATATTTTTATACACACATGCATACATATTTATACTTACATAGATACTATTATATTTCAACATGCTTTTTCATACACATACATATTATATATTACATGGTGTTAGTGCACTTCTTCTTCTTCTTCTTTCAGCTTTTCCCGGTTAGGGGTCGCCACAGTGGATCATCTGTCCGCTCATGATTGGCAGTGGAGTTTTACGGTGTCCAGTTGCCAGCCCAGTGCCCAACCTTCCACAGAAGGCATACACATGCACGCACTCACACCTAGGGCCAATTTAGAGTGTCCAATCCACCTACTGCATGTCTTTGGGATGTGGGAGGAAACCGGAGCACCCGGAGGAAACCCACGCGACCACAGGGAGGACATGCAGACTCCGCACAGAAGGCACCCCAGCTGAACATGGTGTTAGTACACTATTTATATATATTAACTCTTTTAACTATTTATATTTATATCTATGTTGCATGCTATAGTTTAAGTTTTTTAAATTTTTTTTGCATAGTAGGACATGGTTTTAGCAATTTTAATATAGGTTCATAGATTGGTACTGGGCTGGGAGCCCTTGTGGTACTGGGCTAGGTGCCCTTGTGGACCGTTTTGAGCCTAGCCAGTTGCCCCATGTCGAACCCTGCATGTTGTGTCTGTAAGGTAGACATCTTAACCATTATGCCATTATTAACCATGACTAATATACATAATATGTGTTCTAATATTTATGAATTTTTGAACCAGATTTATGCATATTCAAGATATACTAGAGTGGACCAGGTTAAAACATTTGTATTTAACATTGTATCTTTAAGACTTAATTGATAGCAGGTGCTTCTACTATATAAGGAATGAATTGTTTTTTGTGAGTTGTCTGATGAAGGGGCACATCCCTGAAAGCATTTACCTGTTTTATAATAAACTTCCTAGCTGTGGTACAGTTGGTGCTTGTTTGCTACTTCAACTATTTTTGCTTTTGCCCAGATTTCTTGCACTTAGAGGTTGACTGGTATGTTTACCTGTCTGGTGCAATACATGGAGGCATAATCAAATCCAATTATATCTGTATCAGTTTGAGAAAAGCTATTTGATACAGATATCCCAGCATTTCAGCAAATTCTGTATGTTGCATTGGTGTTCAGAAATGTGAAATATTTGAACAGGACAATTTTGGTTCAAGTTTGTAAATTAAGTGACTTTGACTGCATATGGATTATCACACGCATTATCTTTTACTGAACCACTTTGTTTCTTGTAACTGTATGAGCTGTATTCATTTAGAAGCGCCAAGTTTGTACAATTCATTGATAGTTTTGAAACTGCAGTAAAAGTAATTAAAGAATACCTGACTGTAAGCATTACTGGGTAAATAATGGACCACCTAAGGGTGCCGTAAGGTCAGATGCCCCAGCCAGATGCTTTTATAAGCTTGAAAAGTGCATTATTTCACCTAAATGCTGAAGATGGAGGGCATCTTTGTGCTTAGACTATGGGCTGTCATTTAAATTGATTCATATTTGTCATTTATTGGTATATACATTGTTTTATGTTTTTGATAAAAAGTAGTTATCTGCCTAATGTTTTAAAGCTGCTGTAGCTTGTAGTGTTTTGCATCCAAAATAAGTTATATAAGTATTTAATGTGTACAAACACATTCACAAACATGCACTCGTATACACACACTCACAAACATGCACAGAGATGCAGACACACACACACACACACACACACGCGCGCGCGTGCACACGTGCACAGTCACACATGCACACACACACACGCATACACAGTCTCACACACACGTGCATACACAGTCTTGCACACGCGCATGCACACACACACATACACGCGCATGCACACACACGTGCATGCACACACACTGTCACACATGCGCGTGTGCATGCACACACAGACACACGCACGCGTGCACATACACAGTCTCGCACACGCACATGCACACACACACATACACACACACACACATACACACACACACACACACACACACACACACACACACACACACACACACACACACACACACACACAAACAAATGTGGCCAGCAATTAAAGTCACTGTCTTTCCTGTATATACCTCCCAACTATTCCTGATTTTGCAGAATGCTTCTGATTTCCTCATAGTGCTGCTCTGTCCAACAATAGTAGTTTATTTGGTGGTATATGGCTGATTACAATCAGCCAAGAAAGCCAAACACTGTAGGTTCAAATTTCTTTCTTATCGTTCAGATAATGTGTACTGATGGTTATTTTAGATTTGAATTCTCTTTTTTTCTGACCTGAAATCTTGAGCATAGACATGGAGATGCTCAGTCCTTGTCCTTCTCTTACTTTCTCAGTCACTCTCTCACAAAGACACACACACACACACACACACACACACACACACACACACACACACACACACACACACACACACAAACTTACACTAGCACTCCCTCAGGTAGTGGCAATGTCCTTTTTTATTTTCCCACCTCGGCAAAATGTATTTTTTTAAACTGCACCTACCAAGGGGAAATTAAAACATTAAATCCATTAAATCCTTGTAACTGCTATTGCAGATACTTTTGGTAACCATTTGCTTTTTTCCTTTTTTACTTACTATTTTTATATTTTTCAATTTTATGCTCACTAGACAGCAAAGCCACATTTATTGAGCATAAAAATGGTGGGCATTTGCTTTTTTTTTTTTTTTCAGTTCCTGCTTCTTGGCACCTTAATATGCTCCTATGAAGTGTTGGACTTGTATTATTACCAGGCGATAGCTGTGCATTACTACAAGCTGGAGAGCGTATTATTACCAGGCGATAGCTGTGCATTACTACAAGCTAGACAGCGTATTATTACCAGGCGATAGCTGTGCATTACTACAAGCTAGACAGCGTATTATTACCAGGCGATAGCTGTGCATTACTACAAGCTAGAGAGCATATTATTACCAGGCGATAGCTGTGCATTACTACAAGCTAGAGAGCGTATTATTACCAGGCGATAGCTGTGCATTACTACAAGCTAGAGAGCGTATTATTGCCAGGTGATAGCTGTGCATTACTACAAGCTAGAGAGCGAATTATTACCAGGTGATAGCTGTGCATTACTACAAGCTAGAGAGCATATTATTACCAGGTGATAGCTGTGCATTACTACAAGCTAGAGAGCGTATTATTACCAGGCGATAGCTGTGCATTACTACAAGCTAGAGAGCATATTATTACCAGGTGATAGCTGTGCATTACTACAAGTTAGAGAGCGTATTATTACCAGGGGATAGCTGTGCATTATTACAAGCTAGAGAGCCTATTATTACCAGGCGATAGTTGTGCATTACTACAAGCTAGAGAGCCTATTATTACCTGGTGATAGATGTGCATTACTACAAGCTATAGAGCATATTATTACCAGGCGATTGCTGTGCATTACTACAAGCTAGAGAGCCTATTATTACCAGGCGATAGATGTGCATTACTACAAGCTATAGAACATATTATTACCAGGTGATAGCTGGGCATTACTACAAGCTAGAGAGCCTATTATTACCAGGCGATAGCTGTGCATTACTACAAGCTAGAGAGCCTATTATTACCAGGCGATAGATGTGCATTACTACAAGCTATAGAGCGTATTATTACCAGGCGATAGCTGTGCATTACTACAAGCTAGAGAGCATATTATTACCAGGCGATAGCTGTGCATTACTACAAGCTAGAGAGCGTTCATTCTGCAATAGGGTAAAGGGGTACATTTAGTCCATTATCAATCAAACTATCATTTTTGCAGTTGTGACTTGATGCAATGCTTTCAGCATGCAAACATACATTTCATATCCTTAGCTTGCATCTCTTAATGGGCAACTATTCTTTAAGGTAAACTGCTCTCTTTACTCTGTTCTACTTTTTAAATGATGCACTCCCAGTGATATCTCAATACCATTTCAAGGGTATCTGGTAAGTAATTACTCTCAGGTGGTTTACTGTTTGCAAAAATCACTTTCAGGTGGTTCTTTAATTCATTATGAGACAAGTTTACAAAATGTGTTACCCATACTTCCTTGGGTTTTATTTTGTTTGGTTACTTTATACTTGAATATTATTTTCATTAGTTGCCTGTAGTGCTAGTCTACATGGGGGGGGGGGGGGTCACACTGACAGGGAGAAAGAGCAGAGCAGAAAAAATGTACTTTAAAGCATGTTTTGTTCATTCTCCAAGTCAGTCCCCAGGATACAGAAAGACACCTTGCAGGAATAGCTTAATCCTGCATGGAGGCGACTGTTTAAGAGCAGTACAGCAGCACGCCATGCATAGTAATGAAGGCACACTGCCTCTGCCCCTAAACAGGCACAGAGCGTGGATGAGTGCAGGGAGTGTGTCTGAGAGCAGAGCTGTTATAATACACATGCCCCTTGCACTCCAGGATTGTCTTTTGGGAATTAAAAATGAGCAACAACACTCGTAACACCCCCAACACATCAGGAAAATAAAAGTAGACAAACACAAAAGGGACAACTGTACCTACCAAGCATGCCTCTCAACTGTACAGATTTCCACAGAATGCCCACGTTTGCCTCATAGTATGGTGTTGCCCCTAAAATGTGTACCTGTCTGGCAAGTAGCTGAAGATTGCAGTCATTAAATAATGACAGAACATTGGCGTATAAGACCCCACACATCCATCAGAAAATATATGCTAATATAAAACCTATTATACTATCAACTTCATAAGTTTGTAAGAACAACATTTAAAATCCACCCATATGTGTCCTCCCATCATGTGTAGCATTAGCAGGTATATGCTGAAGGGTATAGAGAAAATAACACAACAAACCCCCCCCCCTTTTTTTTTATAAATCCGAAAACGTTTAAGAGTAACTGTGTGGGTTTGCCCATTGCTTAGCTATGATTACTCCAGCTTAAATGGCACAAGAATTTAAATAGCAAGATTCACTCAATAGAAGCAATACTGCTATAGTGTAGTGGTCAGAGTGTTCACTTTGCTAGCAGTCATTCCTGGTGTGTTCCTCACTGTAGTAAATTCCATTCTCCATGTGAAATCGATTTATGAACATTATTTTTGCTGTATAACCTACTAAATAACATATATTTGTGAACTGTGGTACTGCATTAAATGCAGATGTGAGGTGTCATTGTAATAATGTTGTAAAATCCACAAATAAACACAAGTGCACCATACAGTCATTGTAATAAAGTGTAGAAATCCCCCAATAAACACAAGGATCCCATACAGTTGTACGTACACATGAATCATATATACCAAACACATATATAACATGTAATGAATGATAATTCAATGCCAAACAACAAATAGTGTGCAAATTAAAAATTAAGCATTGCTAAGCATTGCACACCCCTGCTTACTAGGTGTAAGCAATGTGTAGGCCAGCTAAATCAGTTTGCCCATTGGTATACCATTTTAAGCAATACCAACCTTAAGTAAGCAGGTTTGCCCATAGCTTAGCATTTTCAAAATCGTCCAGTCATGGGAATGTGTGGGAAATCAGCCCTATTTAAACCCCACAGGCAGGAATACATCCCATAACTGGTTGCAGCTTCCTTCTGTAGGCACAATGGCCGGAGCTGGGGAAGGATCACGCTTCCAGGCACAGCTCTGGAGCATCCAGGAGTACAAAGTCATAGCAGGACTCCTTGTTTAAGAACATGACCAGAGACTGTTACAGGGCCAGTGCCAGGGTTCCCAATATAAAGCAGAAGCCTGGGACCGTCTCACCTGTGACCTCATCAGTGCCACTGGCATCCCCCATACTGGTGAGCAGGTCAGGCATCACTATGCCGACCTGAAACAGAGAAAGGGGGACCTCTTGGAAAAGTGAATCCAAGAGGCTAGCCAGACAGGTGCTGTCCCAGACGTGCATCAGTCTACTACCTTTTTAATAATTGCCAGCTCATGTATATTATGGAAAGGTATAGCTGAATAGTCCTCTTATGTGTTTGACAGCGGCAGATGAGCGAGCTGTGAATCGGGAAGCCCATACCTGTAGACAGCAGAGGTTTTGTCACGAGGCAGGTTAGTAATAATCTTGCATGTACTGTCATAAGAAATAAATCTAACAGTAGTAGAAAGTTAATTGCCAGTATAAAACCTGTATTGTGTATGGAAAAAAAAAATAATAAACCTGACAATATGGCAGGAAGAGTCTCATATAGGTTGTATGTAAATAAAAGGTTAACAGCCTGACAATAAAGGTTTACCTCCTGGACTGCTTGTGTTTACTCTATCATATGGTAATGTAGTGTTGCAATCTCTTAATAGTACTGTTGTAGTAAACACTGTTACCCACACTGTGCAACATAAATAAAATGTGTAGGAAAGTCTGTATAGGACTGTTGTCATCACGTCATATTGTACAACTGAGAGAGACTTAAACAGAAAACAGTGAAAAGATCGATAACGTAATCCAAATAGCACTCACAACTGAGATGTCAGGTGTTGTGTATTTAGCACACACAGCCATGGTTTGAATCCTGGGAGTGGTAGTAAGCTGTATGCAGAATCATAACCCTCAACTGTACAGATCTGCCTGAAATGTCCAGAGAATTGGCCCATATCTGCTGGCTGTTACCCTGTCCCCCTGGCATATCAGTGTGCCAATCTCTGACATTTAGGCAGCATTTAATGTCATATAACTGACTGTCAGGCCTGTAAATATTTGGAAAATGTCTACAAAAACAAACCTGTCATTGTACAACTCACCAAAGGGTTATGAGGGCAATAGTCAAAATATGTCCCAGCTTCACCTGCATGTTGTCAAGACATGCCCAGAGTGTGTGCAATAACAGATGGATAGGTATGTGCACAACATCAACCTGGAATCTGGGAATATGTGTAGAAACAGTCAATGTTAACAAACAATACCTTCACAGGTATACCAGGTAAGAGGTGTATACTACAGGTAAAATGCAGTTCATGTATATAGTTGTCCACAGCCATACCACTGTCCAAACTAAGGCCATAGGGTAGTGTAATAATACCTGTAAGGTACAGATCACAGCACTGACTAGGAAATTAATGAAAACTACAGGGATATACAAGTTGTTAATTGACATCACCCCCCCCCCCCACACACACACACACACCATATCTGCAACAATAAACTAAATACACAACTCAATCGGTATGTGTACTATTAAATCTACTGTTGGGACATATGTCTTATCATTTAATCAGTGTTGTAATTTGTTTCTATGCATCTGCCCTGTTGAAATACCCCCACTATTGATGGCATCCTGCCATCAATGTACCTGCATGCTGTTGTAATGGCCACTGTAGTTCTATATATGAATGTATTCTGTTTGCTATGCAACTGTTCCATATCTGGTGTTGCGGGTTAATGGGAATATCTATGCATGCTGTTATACCTAATCCTGGAATGTGTTGACTATTACTAACCCACGTATATTTTAAAATTGAAACACCATAGCACTTTTGGGAACGCTGGTCCAAATGGACCCACCTCTCCCATCTTATCTGGCCATAGCACCGGGCACCAGCACATCTTGGGGCACAACCTGCAACCTCCTCATCCGCTGGTTCTGCACGACCTTTGGGTGGAACCACCTCAGGGGATGGGGCTTGCCCCCCCTGGGGAGTGGGCATGGACAGGATACTGTCACCCATCATCAGGTCCGGGGTCTGGTGCATAGTGAGCTCCGCAGAGAGCTTGGAGATCAGCTACGCCAGCTTGAGGGTTGTGTGGCGCAACTAGAGGGTCAGCCTGCCTCTAATACTCAGCCCTCAGCATAGCCACCTTAGGGGCCGTGAAGGTGCAGTGGTGACTGCCCATGGGTGGGGACCTCAGTCCCACTGTTTCCACTAGGGGGGTCATGGGTTTCTAACTTCCAAACACCCCTCCCCATCCAAGGTGTTTATCCCCCACATATGTCATATACTGCCCTTGTATGCTCTCTTGTCTGTCTTGTCTGTCATCCTACCCAACTTACCTCCCCAAATATACTTACTATCCTTCCCCAACATCCCACTCTCACCTTAAAAAAAATAAAAAAGGGCAATCTGTTCCCACAAACAAATCTCACCCCATATATAGCTGTCCATTTCGCACATGTGTCTGGTCTAATTGCCTTCATAACATATTATTGTCGTCCTCACCCCTCTCTCAGGGGTTTGAGTGTCCAAATCTACCTCCAAATTCAGTGTATATGTACAGCTGTTGCTGTAGAAGAAATGAGCAGCTATGGACCTTCCCTACACCCGTCCTGCACATCCCTAGCTATATTCCCTATTGTCTTTCCCTATTTGTGCCCCCTTTTTCACCACTTTCCTATCAACCCTTTTTCTTTTCTTTTCTTTTAAAGAAATTAGCATGGGGGTAAGTGGGAGTAAGCACTTTTAAGCATCAGTAAGTGGGTTTTAGCCTCTTTGCTCGGGGGTAAGCAATACGCACACAGGTTTAGCAATATTGAAGCTAACTCTCTGTAAGCATATTTAACCGGAAGTTAGCATTGCTTACCACCACACAAACCCACGCAAACCTGCTTACAACTGCTTAAAAGTGCCTTAGTTACTCTGTATCCAACAGACCTTGTTCTGCCCAGCAACAAAATAATCAGCCCTTGCAAGTTTCGGACCCAGGACCCTACACATTATAGCCAAAGTGATTTACCACTAAGCCATAGCAGGTATATATAAATTTGATGTTATCCCAAACATAACACCCAGCATACTCATTCAACAGTAGAGGAGATGTATGTATATATGTAGATGCATGTATGTATGTATGTATGTAGGTAGGTATATAATATATATATATATATATATATATATATATATATATATATATATATATATATATATATAGATACATACATATATATATATATATATATATATATATATATATATATATATATATATATATATATATATATATATATATATATATATATATATATATATATATATATATATATATATATATATATATATATATATATATATATATATATATATATATATATATGCAGATATATATATATATATATATATATATATATATATATATATATATATATATCTATATGTATATAGATACATACATACACACACACACACATATATATATATATATATATATATATATATATATATATATATATATATATATATAGACAGATACACACACACACACACACACACACACACACACATATATATATATATATATATATATACACACACACACACACACATATATATATATATATATATATATATATATATATATATATATATATAAACTAAGAAATGAACTTTGTGACAATAAAAGCATTCAATAAAATAGTAAATAACACCAACACCTCTTGTAGAACTTTAGCGCTTTCATCTTATTTATTATCAAGACTTCTTTAGAAAGACATGTTTCATAAGTATGAGCAACCATTTTCACTTCCTTTATATACATTAGTTCTAGCAGGCCATTTAAATTAACAACAGTTCCTTTCCAACAGAAAAGTGTGAACAAGCAGGGTGCTGTGTGCATTTTCATTAACATTGCAATTGCAGTTACATAAGGCAAATTGGTCAGACAGTAATAGCCTTGTGGTGCCGTGTGTATACTAAAAGGGATAGTGTGCAAAAAGGGATCGTGTGCAAAAAAGGGATTGTGTGCAAAAGGATTGTGTGCAAAAAGGGATTGTGTGCAAAAGGGACTGAGTGCAAAAGATTGTGTGAAAAAAAAACCAGGAAGATGACAGTCATGCTGTGATGATTCTAATATAAACACGTAACTTATGAGTGTTTGCCTCCAAAGGTAAGTAAAGAAGGAAGGTGGAGGAGTCAGGTAGAGAGTCCTACTATGCTTTGGCATCGTGTGTAGAAATGTGTGGGTATGCCACCTGATGGGAGTGGGAGGAATGTGGTGTGGACTTGAGGGGGCTGGGGGCGCCCATGACAAGGAGCCTATGAATAACAGTGTCCCCAGAAGACTGTCAGTGCAGATGGTACCACCCATGGGCTGGTTTGGATGGTATCACCCTTGAATGGCTGCGTGAAAATGTGAGACCGGGGGTATAGTTGGTGGTGTCAGCGGGGCTAGCCTGGTGATTGGGAGCATGTGTGTAGGGGGTATGGGGAGTCAAAAGTCAGAGAGAGGGAGCATGTGTGCAGGGGTATGGGGAGTCAAAAGTCAGAGAGAGAGAGAGAGGAAACACATTATATTCACTTGCACAGTTGTAAATCCATAAACACATTAAATCTACTTGCACAATTCTTCAAACCCTCTTGCACAGTTCTTCAAACCCTATTACATTTCAATCTCTATACCATTTAAGTGCACATTTAATGTTCAGTGTCTCGTTGAGACCTGGATAGACATCAGCTCTCAGTTCTATCTGCCATTTTAATTCCCGGACTTGCAGGAATGTGTCCATGTCCCCTACAAATTTTGTTATTTTTTCCAGCACTGTGAATTTGAATCCTGTGAAGTTTGGGCAAATAGTACGGGTGGTGCCATCTGCACTGACAGTCTTCTGGGGGACACTGTTATTCATAGGCTCCTTGTCATGGGCGGCCCCCTAATAGCCCCTCCTCAAGTCCACACCACATTCCTCCCACTCCCCCATCAGGTGGCATACCCACACATTTCTCTACACACACACCGATGCCAAAGCATAGTAGGACTCTCTACCTGACTCATCCACCTTCCTCCGTTCCCTTCTTTACTTACCTTTGGAGGCAAACACTCATAAGTTACGTGTTTATATTAGAATCATCACAGCATGACTGTCATCTTTCCTGGTCTCCCCCCCCCCCCCCCCCCCCTTTTTTTTTTTTTTTCACACCACACACTTTTGCACACCTTCACACTTTTGCACAATTTTTTTTGCCCCTTGCCTTTTTAATCCTTTTTTTTACACGATCCCTTTTTGCACACTATCCAATTACTGTCTGACCAATTTGCCTTATGTAACTGCAATTGTAATGTTAATGAAAATGCACACACCCTGCTGCTTTCACACTTTTCTATTGGAAAGGAACTGTTGTTAATTTAAATGGCCTGCTAGAACTAATGTATATAAAGGAAGTGAAAATGGTTGCTCATACTTATGAAACATGTCTTTCTGAAGAAGTCTTGATAATAAATAAAAGGCGCTAAAAAGTTCTACAAGAGTTGTTGGTGTTATTTACTATTTTATTGAATGCTTTATGTCACGAAAGTTCATTCTTAGTTAAAATTTCTTCTCTTCGTTCAATTTTTTGTTGCGGTTAATTTTATATATATATATATATATATATATATATATATATATATATATATATATATATATATATATATATATATATATGTATATATGTGTGTGTGTGTGTGTAAAGAGATACATACATGTATATACAGATTTATATCTATAGATATAAAAGAGAACATAAATATTCCAATCCTAGAATCTATCCTCTCTTGGTTCTCTCACAACATACCCTATGAAACTGTCATCTTAGGTGATGTTAACATAGACTGGATCAAACTTTCCACTAAATCCCCACAGCTCTGCATCAACCTCTATGGATTCCACCAACTGATAACATCCTCTACTTACCTACACAATAACATCTCTTCCACTTCAACCATAGACTGGATTCTCACTAACTCTCCCAACCTTTACCACAGTCCAACTACCTTACCAAACTCTTTGAGTGACCATCTTCCTACCAGCATACTACTCTACTCTTCACAGGCAAACAAACCTCACTCTTATAGAGATATCTTACATAACTTTAATACTACCCAATTCAACTCTATCCTCTCTATCATTGACTGGTCCATTCTTAAACAACTGCCTCTGAATGATGCTGTTCTCAAATTTAATAGCATATTCCTTGATATACTCAACTCCCTAGCCCCTATGAGGCGTATTAGAATAAACTCTAACTTTTCTCCCTGGCTTTCTAAAGAAACTAAATCACTCATGCATAACCGTGACCATACTTGGAAAGCCTGGACTAAGACAAAACAACCTTCCCTATTTCACAAGTACAAAGAACTTCAGAATCTTGTCAAAAGACATGTCTGTAAGGTCAAAAAATAATATTATAACTCTCCCCAAAATAACTGTAAAACAAATCCACAGAAATTCTGGTCCATCTTAAAGAAAATTCTCAATCCTGGGTCCCCTTCAAATCCCTCCCCTTACCTAAACAACAGCCCTCTAGAAACTGCTACCCTTCTCAATAGACACTTCATCGACACTGTCCAGAAACTTACTCCCTCAAACCACAACACAAACACCACCTATATCCCTCCCAAGCTTCAAAACGGTAATCTTTTCTCCTTCAAACCAGTTCCAACCTCATATATAAAATCACGCCTTCTGAAGCTTAAACCTTGTTCTCCCTCCTCTGACAACCTTCCACCCACTTTCCTCAAATTAGCTGCTGAATCCATAGCATATCCAGTTTCTGTCTTAATTAATAGATCTATCCAGGAAGCTACAGTACCAGATATTTGGAAATCCTTATTCACTACCCTTTTGCATAAAGGGGGGAACTCAACAGACCCATCAAACTTTCGTCCAGTTGCCATCCTCTCTCCTCTCTCCAAACTTATGAAAAAATGTGTACACTCACAACTGCTAAACTATCTCCTCCAACATAACCTCCTCACACCCTCCCAACATGGCTTCTGCCCTAACCACACCACCTCTACAGCCCTCGTGTCATTTACACACACAATAGCTGAAGCCCAAGACAAAAACCTCCTACTATCCAGCCTCTTCCTCGACCTCTCAAAAGCCATTGACACTGTCTCTCACCCTCTACTTCTGACTAAACTTTCTAACCTCCGTCTAGCTCCCTCCACCCTAACCTTCTTCTCTAGTTATCTGTCTGACAGACAACAACAATCTGTTCATTGTCTCTCCTCCTGCTCACCCTACCTCCCAGTAACTACTGGGGTGCATCAAGGCTCCATCTTTGGACCCCTCCTATTCAACATCTTTACAAATGAACTATATACCTCCTGCAAACAATCTGTACTAGTCCAATATGCTGATGATTCAACTCTCACTTGCACTTCCAACATTATCTCTGACCTTCACACACTCACCCAGGACACCTTTCTATCTGTGGAAAAATGGCTAGCTGAAAATCTATGTATCCTGAACCCCCCCACCAAAAAAAAAAACCTTCTGTTATTCTTCCCCCAGACTCTCTCTCATCTAAAATCTAACTTTCTTATCTCATCCTGCAATAACACCACCATAAAACCTGACTCCCACACAAAACCTCTAGGAGCCATCATTGATGACTAACTTAAATTTAACCTACACATCCTTCAAAGTATAAAGAGAACTCACCAAAAGCTGGGTATGCTCTACCAAAATCGTAGATTCCTGACCTATGATGCCAGGCCATCCCTGTCACAGGCTCTTCTTCTCCCCTCCCTTCTCTATGCCACCCCAGTACTAACTAATATTCAAATGACTACCCTGGCCAAACTCCAACAAACCTACCACAAAATAGCAAGGTTCATCACAAACTCCTCACATAACTCACACCACTGCCTCTCACTCAACTCACTACAATGGCTAGAACTCCCACAACAACTTCTATTATCTCAGTTACAAATTATTCACTCCATACTTTATAAACCATCATCCTGCCCTGTCCTGTCCTCCTTGGTTTCCATCTACACACCAACTCGTACACTTAATACTGCTAACCAACAACTCCTTGACATCTACCAACCAAAGAAAACTATTGGTAGATTACTTTATAAATCCACCCTTTCCCAGGCATGGAATAACCTCCCATCTCAATTACGCTTCATTACACAGCCTTCACAATTTAAGAAAGAACTCAAACTACACTTTATGAGAATCAAAAGTTGTACTTGCCATGACCCTACCTAGCTCCAGTTCTACTCTGTAGTACACACTTCATTACAACTTCACAGCATACTTTTTTATCACTCCAATACTATTACTGTTGTACCACAATATCACACAATCCCCTCAGTATCTTATCTCCCACATTTATTTCACTGACATATCATTACACGTCTAGATATCACTTCCACCCCTTTCATGAATCCTGCTTTACACCTTACCACACCAGTTATAAAACAGATACTCACACCACACACACACAGGAGAAAAAAAATAATAATAATTTTGTTTGTTTTTCTTTGCAATTCAGAATATATGTGAACTTGTAGTGTTAGTCAATTAATGATTGTTTTTAATCATACACTAAACTGTTATGCATGTTTTTAATTGTACACTAAATTGTTCTGTATACTTAATTTGTCTGTAATTGAAGCTTTTCTCCTCGGGTCTCCAGTGAAAATGGGCTCCTGGCCCAGCTGGAATAACCCAGTTAACAAATGTCAATAAATAAATAAAATAAAAAATACAGATATGACCAAAGGCGCCATTAATGAGGGTGAGGGGGTCCAAGCTAAATACCTGTTGTAAGTATTGTTATCACCCCCTCCCCTACAGCCAAACCCTGCAACACAGTACCAACTGTTGCCAGTTCCATACCCATGTTGTGTAGGGTCCTGGGTATGGAACTTACACAGTACCAGCTGTTGCAAGTTCCATACCCAGGACCCTACACAACATGGCCACAAGATGTTAACAGTATTCCATCCCACCTGTATGATGTCAGGATGGTATCAATAATATATCATGCAGTACAGTCTGGCTACCATAGGGAATGTACAATGTGGGAGCAATAAACATTTCAAAGATGCATATACACACACACATATATATGCAGATATATATATATATATATATATATATATATATATATATATATATACACACACACACACACACACACACACACACACACACACACACACACATACATATATATATATAGAGATATATATACATAGATATGTATAGGAAGATATAAATTTAGAGGGTGCACAGCATATTGAACAGCCAGTATTCCTACAATTGCCACCTTTTCAAATGGACAGTGCATGAGTCACTCATACAAAAAACAATTGTTGCCTGAAACATATACCCACAGAGAAGTCAAAGGATATGACACCACACACAGGTTTGCATACATAAGAATGTTTTATTTGTGTACTATTACAAATGCATATGCCATGTCATTTAGCTGTTAAGACTTTGAAATACATACTAACTGATTAATGCAACTCTCAAGCAGATCATTTCATATAGTAATCTGAAAGCATAACATATGTCGCTGTCCAGGCCAAGGCCTTCACGTAGTACAACAGTAAAGACTGGGCCACAGGACGACAATCAACCAACAGTAAATAATGCAGATGTATAGTCCAGCAGCCTCTTATTGCACTCTGTACTCAATCCTAGGGGGAAAAGACTTAAGTTGACACAATGAGATGTGTCTGTTACATAACAATGCATAACTGAAAACATCACACTGACAAACAGAACAGTCTGTATGGCAGTAAGCACTAGGTCACCAATGTTCCCAAGGTGAAATGTATGGTAATGTATAGCCATATACCTTAAGGCAGCTTACTAACGATATCCCTCGCATGTTGTAACAGCCTAGGTTATATATGGTGCATACCCCTCCCCCATAGACTGACTTACAGGGGCATATTACTCTGTTACATACACTGACCTCTGGACTGCAGAAGGGCACACATGTTTTGTACAGCTGAAGCCCACATATATATGGACCCTACTCCACAATATGTGTGGAGGCCACAACAGCACTGGAATGACAGCAGAAATTGCAACATGGCATACTAGCAGGCCTCTACATAACAATCCCTTACTGCATGTCATATGGACAAAGCCTGGTATGTAAGTGGAGGACATAGGCTAGAACAAAGGCGAGAGAGAGAGAGAACTCTTGGGTTCCAGAGACCACCACTTGTAGGGTACTCAACTTAACATGTAATATAGCACAGAAATGCTATAGGTGTGTAATAGGCTTACCTGCAATCTGTCCCTATATATACCTCCCTACTGTTAGGCTGTGTCCACATGTGGCACCTGTCTGTTTTATAGCAAGGCAGAACAGTGCAGCTGTGCAGGAAGGAGAGTTAGAGAGTGTGGACCTGATGTCTGAATGCACCTCATATGTACATATATATATATATATATATATCTATATA
>NC_056726.1:1123415702-1123444250 GCF_019279795.1 Protopterus annectens
ATAACACAAAACAACAGATGTGCAGCAATCACATAGCAAATGGAACACATGCATATATGGAACCATAGTGGCTCTTACAATGGCATGCAGGTGACATTGTCCGTAACAGGCCAGCAGTGATAGTGTCCCCACAGGCATCATGGCTACAAACACATAGCACAAAGTGTGGTACAATACGATATATGTCCCAATGGTAGGTATTCTGTTGCCATACCTATTGAGTTGTGTGATCAGATTATTGTTGCAGATATGGTGAGGGGGAATTAGGTGTATTAAAAACTATGATAACCTTGCTATATGGGTTGCTCAGACCTGTTACCATCTTTATGTCTTTTAGGCAAGATGTCATGTGAGAGACTTCCAGTTTATACAGTGGATGAGAACAAGGTTATCATCACACACCTGGTGCAGCACTACCAGGTGTTTTTTGGCAGAACAGCCCATGAGCCGCAGGAGCGGACCGCCCTGTGGAACAATCTTGTCCACAGCATAAATTATGTCGGCCTGCATAACTGCAGTTATGAGCAGGTCCATCTTCATTGCATTGACCTACTTCGCAATGCCCATCGGTGTGCTGCTGCAGTCAGGGGAGATCACCTTACAACAGGGAGGGTCATGCCATCCATTTCCCCCTGACACATGTTGAGGAGTTCCTTGCCAGAATTGGGGCACCTGCCTGCCCACACACACACAACTGGCGGAGAGTATAGTGGAGGTGGGTGCTACCCATACACCAGCAGATGAGCATGCAGGAAAGGCCACAGGGCACATCAGTAGACCACTATTGCATATCCATCTGCATTTGTACAGGTAGATCTTGCATATGTGAGATGACATATATATATAGTCTTGCTACGTAGTAGTAACAAACAGATGTGCATAAGCTGTAATATTGTGGGCTTGTACTTGTGATGTACTGTAATGCTGCACCCACCCTGTTCCAATGCCACATCTGTGGCTACTGACATCACATCTCTCACACACTTATGTAGGTCCCTCTGGTATATCTCCAGGGCAGCAGCCTGTACACCGGTCATGTTATGGCTATGGTATATTCCATGCACACATTTAACACACCTACCCATAATGCATGCCATACATGTTCATGTATTGTTGCTGTAAACTGCACTGCATCACCATGGTCACCATGATGGTGTATCTGAAGGGTATGTCAGACTCCTGCAATATAACTAACATCTTGTTATTGCAAAATGTGTGGACAGAGATGAACATAATGGTGGGTCAAATGGCCTACAGTAGGGACATGTGTGAAACATCACCCTCATACAGTGCTACAACAGTGTATATACCAGTATTAGAATGGCAAAAGTTACAGATATACACTACGGCATATCATAATACAGTGGTCCACAACCCTTACAACCGGCAATGTGGTCTCAACATGAGCAATTAGTGTGTAATATGGAATCGTAAGTTAGGGCAGCAAATATGGGGGAATACATACCTTCACAAAAACTGGTAGCATATGTGTGCACACACTCTAGATAAAATATAGTGGAAGCAGCTGTTGAGGTACTGACTGCATGCATATGTCATGCAAATGCACCTTCTGGCAAGTACATGTCCCCAATGTCACACCAAGTATTGGTCTGTTGTCCAAGATGTTTGGCCAGCAAATGTGCACACTTACCTGCAACAGAGGCAGCCGTGGCTTGCACACATCTTACATGAAATGACGTGGGCTCCATACCCAGCAGGTAGCACCCACGAGCTGGTCATGTAGCCATACCCCACTATTGCATATACCATGACAAACAGTGCAGACAGTCGTGTATGTGGCAAGGATGTATGGGAGAGAAATAATGTAGGAAATAAACAGATGGCCATCCAAGGCAGATGGTGTCACATAGCAAACTGGTCATGCAGGCTGCCTAGTAACATGCCACAATGCTGAGGGCATTGCAGGAATGTCTAGCAAGTACTGGATGTGCAGTACCCATGTCAGCAATTGCATGGACTCTGCAAATGTGTGGCCTATGGGTTAGGGTAATCAGATGTGACAGTTATACCACAGGAAACATCAGCCAGGCCTCTATACAGGTAGCATAAGCATAACAGAAGAGGTCCCCAAAAGGCATGCGTTGCAATGTGTACTGGTGTACCAAGAACATGTTGGAAACCTACAGATAGTATCATGTAAGATACATGTGCTGTACAACCAATGCCTCACCCCAACTCAGGCCCACCATCCCCATCTGTTCCATGCCACTTCCAGTGTACACCTCTATGTTTGCCATTCATTAGCTGGGACTAGGCTGTTACAAGTGGTGTTCATTGTTTGGGACACTGCAAACTGACACACATGTGTAGGCCATAGTTGTCAAGCATCTGCAAAACGGCTGAAGGAGGGGAGGGGGTGTCATCATGACACAACAGTGCACTGCAGCAGGGATCCAAAGGATGATATGAATGGCTGTATCTGCAAACAGTCAGGGTCAGGAATTGTGGCAGATGTAACCCTGACTCCACAGCAATAGTGACAGCAGTGTCTGAACTCCAAGGGATGTGCACATGAGTTGACCTTGCAATCATGCAGAGTTGGGGGACATGTGCAGGGCAGACTGACCATATACTGGCAAATGCAGATGGACCATGCTAGTATACCCCTACCAGGAACAGTGACTGCTGTAGTATACATAACAGTAGGTGCAACAAACCATCATGATAAGGACGTGCACACATATGCACCCACAAAGTATATGCATCTCAGTTAGCATCAGCACAACTAACACATTTGTTTGACACTGCATTTGATTGTACAGGACATATGTCACATATCAGGCTCATATAATGTTAACATATGCAATAATGTGGTCCCATGGCATATCAAGGAAGAGTGTGTCATATCAATAAGGGTGTGTACACTCCCCATATCCACGGTGAGGTGTGATGGTTGTCAGTGTAATAGTATCATATTGGTCATATATGCACTACTGATGATGACATCTGTAAATCAGACATAAGGCATTTACAAATTACATCTGTCCACATATCATGTCAGGTATGCGTCAGACAAACACATGGGGGCTGTGAGCAGCAGAGTAGACATAATTGACACAGTAATACACATTCAATAATGGTGTGTACACCTGTGAGGTATGGTGCACAGTACATGGCAGGGTGCTGAACAGATGCACAGCAATACTGTGTTCATGGGTGCAGTGTTTTCCAGGGGAAGGGGCATCACCTACTAACACAGCCCATGCATCACACATGTGTATACTGTTGCTAGCATGGATTAACTATAGCTGCACTGCATGCTGAGTACCATATGCTATGCATATTGACAGATGGGTAATGGGAGGACTGTGTGTGATATTTTCATGCTACCTCACATGTGTGTATGTGAGGGGTGGGGTGGGATGGGTTTATTTTGTCTATAAGTGCAATCTGGTGGAGTGGAGGGGGGTTGATGTATGTAGGATGTGTGTGTTTCTGTGTGTGTGTGTGTGTGTGTGTGTGTGTGTGTGTGTGTGTGTGTGTGTGTGTGTGTGTGTGTGTGTGTGTGTGTGTGTGTTTGTGTGGGTGTCCATGCATGCACATGTGTGATTGTGGGGTTGTTCATACATCACTACTTCCCTTTAGAATCATGCAGTACATGGACATGGACTGACATATGAGACACCAGGAATACTTGTCTGATATGTAATCTCAGGACAGCTGATAGTATAATAAGGTCTGTAGCATGGAACATGCATTGGGAGAGAAACTAGACACTGGGTATACTGCTAAAATTGCAATCAGCAGAAAGGTGAAAGACTACGCAGGTATGCAGCACTACAGATGCATTGGGGAATTAGTAGACAACACCAGTGAGTGTATCCAAATATTACTGTTGTCCACATAATTAGTTGATTGAGCAACATATCTTGCATCCACTGAGCAATAGTTACTTATGACACTCCAGTGTGTGCATTTTTGAGTGACCGTAGTAGCCCCTAACATATGGGGGCCATGCTCATGATGTCCATACATACCCAGGGTAAACACTGGATGACAGCAGTGAGTCCTTGTAAAACCAACTCCAATCAAGTCAAAGAAGTAATGGAGTAACAGGTCATGTTTTGTGATCACTTGTCTAGGCAATTAGAAAAATGATACGTTAATGATTGATATTAATAAGTGCAAGTTTACAAGTGTGATGCAGGATGGGGAACTTACGTGAATAAACATGTGACAGTCTGTAAACTCAGGGACAGGTAGGTATTATGGTGGAATGTCAGGGTGTGTGTGTGTGTGTATGTATATGTGTGTACTGTTAAACAATGATGTACAGGTCTTAAAGTGCATTTCTTGTTTTCCCCTCACAGGTGGCAAGGTGGGTCAGGGCCCCTCCTGCATGCAGTCTGATGTTGGTCTCCATACAGACACTGAAAATGATGATAGGTGTGTTGCAGCACAGGTGGGGTTTTCATAGGCCGAAACTGCACCATCGTTGGACATCCCCCTGTTATCCACCCCATCCCCGCACACAGTACCAGTGCCTATAGATACCCCATCACCAGTGACCATAGCAGAGGGACAGTTGGTGGTTGGTGGCAGTGCACAAGACAGTGTGGTATCTATGGCTGCTGTGTCTGGACACAGCAGCCATAGCTGGATATCCAGCAGGGTACCACATAGGCAGATGTCCCGGGATGTTCATGGGAGCGCCGCTGCTTATCATGCCCATGCCAGAAGTGCCACATCTGGTACCACCAGATGCATGTTTCAGGCTGTCATGAAGGTGCAGGCACATATGGAATGATACACCAGACAGGGTCTAAGGCTGCAGAGGGCTGCTTTTTCATCTTTAAGTGACAGCATCTGTGATCTTGCAGGTGCCCTCTGTGATTATACAGAGGTCATGGATAGATGGTTGGGTGAGATGGTGGGCCTCCTATACCATGGATTGTTTGTGCTGGAGCATGTGGTGGGACTGGTGCGATGGCCACGTAGATGTAGGCCAGCAACACCAACATCTGACGGTCGACATAGACATGCAAAGACACCAAGCTGCTCCTGTAGTGGCAGTACCAGCCCCATCACTGCAGGGGGGGTGCTGTCAACACCACATCACAGCAGGCCATGTGCACATGGCCCTGGCCAGTCCCAGAAGTGACCTGGTTCCAGCGGACATATGTCATCATCAGTGGAGAGTAGCATATCGAGTCTTGTACCTGGACATGCCCATGGAACACTTGGCAGGCAGAGTTCTCATGTCTGTGGATGGAGGCAGTGAACTGCTCATCCTGCCAGGTCATCAGATGTCCAAGAAATACCTGTATAGGGCAGCCACATGGCAGAACTCTGTGCATGCATACCCACACACAATGCAAACACACCTAGGGCAACCCCATACCTGCACACACCACATCACCACAGCCATATCAGTAACTTACACACATAGTGTCAAATGTATGGCCCACCCTAGGTCTCTGGCAAATCAACAGCACACCCTGTGCATATGATGATACCTGTGCCACATCCCTGTCATCCATAACATTGATGCAGGGACAGGCTAGTACAGTTCTGATGCACATGATGACTGTACTACAGTGTACCAATGTACTGCTATGTAACATGTTGTCAGCAGTGATGTTTAATGCTTATATATCAGTTAGTGTAGCTGTCCAACCATGATGCATTATAGCTGTTACTAACACTAAGTGATTGTGGTCTCCATAATGTTATTCATTTGTGTTGTAGGTGTACATGTGTCAGCGGGAGGATGGTCTGTTGTCATATCTCACAAGGGGTATGGCACTGTGGTGACACCATGGCTGTGCCATACTGGGTGCAGTTGAACATGTCACAGGTCTGTATAACAGTTACTGCCTGTGCCACATGGATGGATGACCCCCTGGGGCATGTATGTTCAGCAACCTGAATTAGATCCTGCCACATACACATACACTCTTACTTGGCAACACTGGGACTGGACCCCTACCTAGGTATGTAGTGCTACTTATGTGAGTGGCTTTAATTGCATGCAACACACAGCATTTAGGATGAGGTGTGTTCTAGGTTACATGTTACATGCAGAACATCCCCAGGCATGTACAGTATGGTAATGGGGGATGTAATGGTTGTATATGGACAATACATAGTGTGACAAACCATCAAATATACATTAACAAACACATAACAGTCACATCTGAGAGACCTGGGCCTATCAGTGCTAACTAACTTGTCATTTGTGTCCAATGTGTTACAGGTAGGCTGCACACAGCACATGCATAACTGGGGTGGATACTGTTATCAGTTACCTGTATGGTTGATGGTGACAGTGGGCATTGTATAGTGGTACATGATACATGTACCGCGGGTACTTTGCTGTAATGACAGTATACCCCTCACCCACACCCCACTGTGGATATTGTATGCACTAGAACCCATGATGACATACCCACCATCACACATTGAGCAGGACTGCAATACAACCCCTTGTCCATCTCAAGAGTGCTATTACAGGGATATGTATAGATTCATAGATTCATAGATTCATAGATAAGTACTAAGCTAACTGCCCTTGCGGGCCATTGTAAGCCTAGCCAATTATCCCTTGTGAGACTCAAACCCTGCACCTTGTGTTTGTAAGGCAAACACCTTAACCATTAGGCCACAGGCATAGTAGGGTGATGCATTGTCATGCCTCTCCTATGGGCAGCATCATCACTATCAATAATACTGTGTGGCAATGCATATTGTAATAGGAGTATGTGGCCTCGGAATGATGTACTCTACATATATACACACATGCACACATACACAAACTTGCCAGAACTCAGTGGGTACCTCATGCCTATCAACCCATTTGTACAACAGTGTTGTACTGGTACTGCAAGGCCCAGGTAACCCTTAGAGAGAGGAGTGTAACATGGTACATGTAATGTCCGGTACAGCAGCAGCTATAACTAACTATGGCAATGGGTCTTGTGGTGGGTGTGAAGGGCCTCAGGGTATTCCCAACTATAGGTGTAGTAACACACAGACACAGATATCCTCAGTAATGCACACATACACATTTGTCAGTATGGGGGTGCATCGATGCAGGCGTTTATAGGTGTGTACCTGACTATTGTCCATGGAGAGATGGGAAGTGTAGGGATGTGTGTACAGTGGTATCATGCCACCTGCCATGTGCCAGCAGGCAATCTATCTACAGACACCACTGTGGATACTACCACCTCAGGGTGAGAGTGACATGCATCAGCCTGTCCTCTGGGTGCCTACTGCAAATGACCAGTGAGGTGCACCAGTTGACATGTATGCAACATGTATTACAGAACATGGTTAGTGTCTGTCCTGGAGACCTGTACCCAAGCATGTTATGTTGAGGTAGTGTAGTGGAGGTATCCATGGCATGTGGTGTGAACAGGGTGTTGTGTCCTATCTGTGCCAGTTATAACACAGCTGGGCATACATGTCAGTATCAGTCAAGCATAGGTTGCCTGTACATATCCAAACTGGATACCTGGCATCTGCACATCTGTACAGGGACTGACACACATGAGCTCGCCAACTATTTATGAAGTAGGATGAATGTGTTGACAGAAGTCTGACACCGATAGGTATGTCATTACTACATGATGGCAGTCCTCACTGACATGTGCTATACAGACAGTAGTCTACAGTTCATTTCCACGTTAGATCATTATCCAGTAGGAAATATATAATGTGACACAGCTCACACACCAGGAACAAGACAGTGAGGACTCAGAGTCCATCTATGCATGCAGGGGTGTTTGCTGCCAGTATTACATTTAGCAATCTACTCTTGCTTGGGAAAGCACTGTCAACAATGGTAACGCCATGATAGACTACATGCCAGTGTGACTGCACATAACCTGGGATACTACCCTTGTATGTAACACATTCACATGGCTAAGAGTGTTATACAGGTCATATATATTCAAGTGTCCCAGACAGGAGACTCACACCCCTTGCTACTGTAATGACAGTACATCGATGCATGGTTTGTACATGGCATTACATACACCTATTACAGCTGTCATTCCCTGCTATGTTATCAGATTGGGATGTGAGCACTGATTACCACTGCTGAGCCATGCTAGGATACTACCCTAGGTATCTAACAGCCCTTGTTCTGCCCAGCAACAAGATAAACAGCCCTTGAACCCAGGATCCTGTATACTATAATCACAACAGTTAACCACTATGCCATGGCAGCTGTGAAGACAGTTGTTTTTCCAATACATCTGTCAGTAGACATATTGAATAGTATTGATCAATTGCTGTGACTTCTACAATTGTATAGTACTTGTTAGTGATATTACTGTTGCATCACGTATGTTGTTATATCTAAGTATACACATATCAAATATATACCATGTGATACATCTGGGAAGGTATACATAACAGTAATGTTTACACATGACAAGAATATGGAAATATACATATACATATGTAGATATATGTTTACATGTACATACACATATATATTCATATATATGTATTTATACACATCTGTATAGGGCATCATATATATGGCCATTTATACATTTATAGATCTCACACACACACACACACACACACACACACACACACACACACATATATATATATATATATATATATATATATATATATATATAGGGTCTATATTATAACAACGAATTATCAAATGATCGAACGTTGTTATATCAACCCCTAAAGATCGAATATATATATAGGGTCTATATTATAACAACGAATGATCAAATGATCGAACGTTGTTATATCAACCCCTAAAGATTGAATTCACAAAAGATCGAACAACCAGAACAGTGATTTTTTTTCCCAGGGAAAAACATTGTTGTTCCCAAACAAAAAAAAACCCCTAAATAAAGTGGGGGACTTCACCCACCACACCACCCCGATGTGGGGGGACTGTATCCCCCACACCCCTCCTACTTAGATATACCATCTCCGAGATCGCATTACAGTGGAGGAAATGGCAGAACCTGGACAGTTGGCCCAGCGATTTCTTTCACTAGGAAAAAATTTGCTGTTTCGGCCGTTCGCTATTTTGCCAGTTCGATAATTAGTGTTCAAACAAACAGCGTTCGATCATCTGATCATTCACTAAAATAAAGTAGACCTTATATATGTGTCTGAAATTCTCCAAGTGCAACTAACACTAGGTAAGACAGCAATCCAAATTGTAGCTTGCTACAGATCCCCCACCATACCCCAAGATTCTCACTACACCTTTCTAAACATACTGGAAAACATTAAGATAGAACCAAACACCCTAATACTGGGTGATTCTAACTACCCTGCCATTAACTGGGAAAACTACTCATATCCCAACACCTTCGTGCAACAGTTCTTGGAATTCATAAATTCCAATGCCCTGGATCAACTAATCCATAGTCCCACAAGGGGCTCCAATATCCTAGACCTGGTCATTACCAGCATGGGAAATCAATGCTCCATACCTATGGTCACCCCCTCGTTAGTCAGGTCTGACCATAAGCTAATCACCCTTAACATCCACATCCCACCCCCACCCCCACCCCCCAGTAAAGAAACCACCATAAAAAACTTCTCCAAAGCCAACTTTATGCTACTCAAGTCAGAAGTGACAAACTTCATGACACCCATGCAGACAGGAACTGAAAGTTCAACTGCTGAATCCTACACTAAGGCACTGTGTGAGCACATCCACTCATGCATGAATCATGCCATCCCAAATAGAACCAAAATGCTCTCATCCAAAAAAAGGAAGCCAGTCTGGTGGTCCCCTGCCATAAACAAACTTTACAACAAAAGGAAGAAACTTTTGCAGAAAAGAGGAAAATCCCAGGATGCAAAAAACTCCCTTACTAGCCTCAGTAAGAAACTGAGATGCCTCATAAAATCCTCCAAAGCTAGTTACGAAAATAAAATTGCCAAAGATTCCAAAGACAACCACAAAGAATTCTATAACTATGTCAAGAATCTAAATGGCAATGCTCAGATCTGCTCTGACCTAAAACAGAATGGCATTAAATATACTGATCCGAAGGATATTGCCAATATCCTGGCAGATCGATCCAGTGCCAACTTCACCCCCCTCTCACCCCCTAAATGGCCCATCTCAATACCGGAAGATTGCCAAATTCCAGTAATAACGGCCACATGGGTACAAAACGCACTTTCTAAAGCCAAGAATACAGCATCCATGGGACCAGATGACATCCCGGGCTGTGTACTACATGAACTACAATATGAACTGGCACCTCACCTAAGTGTCATATTTAATTATAGCCTCACCTCAGGTTTCATGCCCACTGAGTGGTGCAGAGCTACAGTTATCCCAATCCACAAGGGGGGATCCACCTTGGATCCCGGAAACTACCGTCCCATCAGTCTGACAAGCCTCATCTGCAAGGCCATGGAGCGTATTATCATGGAACTTATAAACAAAGACATTGGCAACCTTCAAACACTGGACCCTACCCAGTTTGGGTTTGTGAAGGGCCGATCTTGTCTCCTGAACCTGATTGACTTCTTTGAATCAGTCTCCAGAGCCATGGACAAGGGTAAGGTGGTCCACACAGCCTATCTAGACCTTGCCAAGGCCTTTGACACCATCCCCCACTCTGGAATCATAGATAAACTTACTAAGTTGGGCATTAATCCCTATGTCACCCAATGGGTTGCTAAATGGCTTACTGATAGAACCCACACTGTAAAAGTAGCCGACTCCAAATCCAGCTCCAGACAAGTGACAAGTGGAGTACCTCAGGGTTCAGTCCTGGGGCCGCTCTTGTTTGGCATCTACTTCTCTGAAGTACAGGTCAACACTAAGGGACTCTGGCTAACAACATTTGCAGATGACTGCAAACTGGGAGCCATTATTGAATCCCCAAATGATGTGGATACTCTACAAAAGGGCCTTACAGAAACAGATGCTTGGTGCCAGAGTCATGGGCTCAAGCTCAATGCCAAGAAATGTATTGTTATCCCCTTTGGGAAAAAACATGTATCCATGAATTACCATATAGGTGGCAGTACACTAAACACTGAAAGTGTGATAAGAGACTTAAGGAAACAGGTGGACAGTGGTCTCACCTTCGATAACCACATCGCCACAACAGTCAGAAAATACTTCTATGTGGCACACCTCATCACAAAGGGCTTTTCATCCAGAAAAAAAGGAGGTCATTGTCCCACTGTACTCATCCCTCATTAGACCCATTATAGAATACAACGCCCCATTTGGTATGTACCTCTCAAGACATCTGCAACAACTGGAAAGGCGTCAGAAATACCTCACTAAAAGAATCACAGGCCTAAACCAGATGCCCTACGCCGACCGCCTTAAAAAACTCCAGCTATACTCTGTCACATATCGTCTACTCAGAGGCGATCTCTGCTTAACATACAAGGCCATGTCAAACCCAGAGCTGTTGGACATGCTACACTTAAAGAAATCCCAATCCCTCAGAGCTACACGCTCCAGGGATCTAAACCATGTCATCACAATAAACAAAACATGCTGGAGGGATAGGTTCCTGACTCAGAGACTCCCCAGACTCTGGAATAGATTGCCCATACATGTCAAGCAGAGTGCCTCTTTGGACCTCTTCAAGAGGAACCTTGACAATTGGATGGGAGAAAGGAAATTCACCCCAGGGATCACGTCAGTCGCCCTGCTAGACAGGGGTCCAGGAAAGTAAATAATGTGGGAAGAAATAGCCAGGGAATTGTTATGGCTAGGCTTGTATAGGCCCTTGGGCTGATAGCCTAGTACCAACCTATGAACCTATTTATATGTATATATATATATGAATATATGTATATATATATATATATATATATATATATATATATATATATATATACGTGTGTGTGTGTGTGTGTGTGTGTGTGAGTGTGTGTGTGTGTGTCTGTGTGTGTGTGTGTGTGTGTGTGTGTGTGTGTGTGTGTGTGTGTGTGTGTATATATATATATATATATATATATATATATATATATATGTGCATATACATCATATATGTACATATATATATATGTGCATATACATCATATATGTACATATATATCTATGTCAATATATATGTAGGTATCTATAGCTATATATATATATATATATATATATATATATATATATATATATATATATATGTATATATATATATATATCTGTATATGTGTAGATATATATATATATATATATAGAGAGAGAGAGAGAGAGAGAGATGTGTATATGTGTGTATATATATATATATATATATATATATATATATATATATATAGATGTGTATATGTATATATATATATATATATATATATATATATATATATATATCTATATATATATATAAATATATATATATATATATAGATGTGTATATGTATACATATATATATATATGTGTGTGCATATGTGTGTGTGTGTGTGTGTGTGTGTGTGTGTGTGTGTGTGTATGTATATATGTATATATATATATATATATATATATATATATACATATATACACACATGTATATCCATATATGTATGTAGATATGTATATGTGTATATATCTATATAGATATATGCACATATATATATATATATATATATATATATATATATATATATATATATATATATATATATATGTTTACCATATGTCCAGAACATGGAACGGAGTCATACCTCAGCACCAATAGTCTCATCCTCTTAGTGCAAGGGGATGTCATGTATGTATAGCAGGTATATATGTAGACTGTTGCTACTGTAACGGGTTGTTCATAGGTTCATAGGCTCATAGGTTCATACTAGGCTATTTGCCCTAGGGCATTTATAAGCCTAGCCAGAATGTGTTTGGCTTTCGCCACCCATTTTAAATTAATTTTGCTATGCCCTTTTTTTGAGGTTAGTATACTGTGCCTCTGTCTAACAGTGACACAGAAGTCATACCCGGGGTAAACCTACGATCTCCCATCCACTCATCAAGATTCCTCTTGAAGAGAGTCAATGAGGGACTCTGCCTAACCTGGACTGGGATTTTATTCCAGAGTGAAGGGAGTCTCTGGGTTATGAATCTGTCCCTCCAGCATGTCCTGTTTATTTCAGTGCTGAGGTTCAAGTCTCTCGAGCATGTAGCTTGATAGGATTTGGATTTTCTGAGGTGCAGCATGTCCATTAATTCCGGGTTGGACATGGCTTTATACGTCAGGCACAGATCGCCTCTGAACAGGCGGTATGCCACTGAGTAGAGCTGGAGTTTCTTTAACCGGGCAGCATATGGCATCTGTTTGAGCCCTTTGATCCTCTTGGTGAGGTACTTTTGGGGTCTTTCCAGTTGCTGCAGGTGTCTGGTAAGGTACATCCCAAAAGTGGCATTGTACTCAATTATGGCCCTGATGAGGGATGAGTAAAGAGGCACGATGACCTCCCCTGATCTAGATGTGAATCCCTTCATGATTAGGTGGGCTATATAAAATGTTTTTCTAACCACTTTGGCCACGTGGTTGTCAAATGAGAGATTGCTATCAACTTAGGTCCCCAGGTCCCTAATTACTTCTTCTGTACTTAATGGATTACCACCTATGTGGTAATTTGTGGGCACTTTGTTTTTTCCAAAGGGGATGACTATACACTTTTTGGCGTTTAGCTTGAGGCCATGGCTCTGGCACCAGTTGTCTGTTGCTATGAGGCCGTTTTGAGGGATGCTTGTGTCGGCTGGAGAGTCGATTATGGCGCCCAGTTTGCAGTCATCTGCGAACATGGTCAGCCACAGTCCGTGTTGGCCTGTACCTCCATGAAATATATAC
The DNA here is from genome assembly GCF_019279795.1 of Protopterus annectens. NCBI lineage: Eukaryota > Metazoa > Chordata > Ceratodontiformes > Protopteridae > Protopterus > Protopterus annectens. Next base: position 1,123,429,458 of record NC_056726.1, read on the forward strand.
TGAACAAGAGAGGTCCCAGGACTGAGCCTTGTGGGATGCCACTTGTAACTGGTTTGGAGTCTGACATGGCTCCAGCAATTCTAACCATGTGGGTTCTGTCCTTGAGCCAGTTTGCAACCCATCTAGTGACATAGGGGTTTATATTTAAGCTGGAGAGCTTATCTATAATGCCCGAGTGGGGTATTGTATCGAAGGCTTTTGCGAGGTCCAGGTAGGCTGTGTGGACCACCTTCCCCTTGTCAATGGCCTTGGTGACTGTTTCAAAGAAATCAACCAGGTTTAGGAGGCAGGATCTGCCCTTAACAAAGCCGAACTGGGTAGGATCCAGTGTCTGTAGGTCCCCAATATCTTTATTTATGAGGTCCATGATTATCCTTTTCATAGCTTTGCAGACCAAGCTAATCAGGCTTATGGGGCGATAGTTTCCAGGATCCGTTGAGGCACCACATTTGTGGAGAGGGACCACAGTTGCTGTACGCCACTCTTTGGGTACATATCCTGTAGTAAGGCTGAGATTGAACAGTAGTTTTATGTTTGGGTTTAGCTCTTATTGGAGTTCATGTAGGACGCAGCCCGGGACACCGTCTGGCCCCATTGATGCTGTGTTTTTTGCTTTGGAGAAGGCGGCTCTTACCTGAGCATCCGAGATGTCAGGGGAGCAGCACTCTGCTGGAATAGATATTTGCCCTTTTGGTGGGGAGGGTCGGGGGGGAGAAGTTTGCGCTGAACCTGTCAGCTAGGATGTTGGCAATGTCTGTGGGTTCGGTGTATTTTTTGTCATTTTGGACTAATTCTGAGCATATCTGGGAATTACCACCCAGGTTCCTAACATAACTAAAGAAAGCCTTGTGATTATCCTTAGTGTCCTGTGCAATTTTTCTCTCGAAGCTGGCCTTAACCGAATTTATGAGTGCCCGTAGTTTTTTGCTAATACTGATCAGAGATGCCTTCCCTTTTTGGAATTTTGCTCTATCATTTAGTAGCTTCCTCCTTCTATTGTATAACTTGTTTATGGCTGGGGTCCACCAGACAGGATGTCTGCCTTTGGAGGATTGGATCTTGGTTTTATTTGGGATCGCATGATCCATGCATTCCTGAAGGTGTTCATAGAATGCGTTTATAAAGGATTCTGCGGTCTGGGCCGTATTTTCCACAGGCCCAGGGGCTTTGAAGGATTCCACCTCAGTTTTGAGGAGTGTGAAATTTGCTTTAGAGAAGTTTTTCACTGTGGTTTTCGGGCAGGGGGTGGTGTCGGGATGTGAACATCCAGTGAGATTAGTTTATGGTCTGATCTTACCAGTGAGGGATACACTTCTGGTCTGGAGCATAGAGTCCCCATGTTGGTGATGATCAGGTCCAGTATGTTTTCCCCTCTTGTGGGAGTGGTAACAAGTTGTTCCATAGCATTTGAGTTTATAAATTCTAGGAACCTTTGGGCTAGGGTGTTGGAGCTAGAGTAATGCTCCCAGTCTATGTTTGGGTAGTTGAAGTCACCCAATATAATGGTGTTTGGAGAGACCTTCATATTTTCCAGTGTTCTCATGAAGGCTGAGTGGGGTTCCTGGGTTAGGGAGGGTGGTCTGTAGCAGGCTATAAACTGGAAGGCAGTTTTACCCACTGTTAGTTGCACATGGATAGTCTCTGATGCAGCGTGCTGTGCCACCAACCTGGAGGTGTGGGTATCTTTGACGAATATTGATACTCCCCTCCTTTTGTGGGTCGGTCCAAGTTTGGGGCGAAAAGCATGGTATGAGGTATAACCTGGTAGTGCTGGGGTGCTCGGGAGCCTTGAACCAGGTTTCTGTTACTGCACAGATATCGATTTTCTCCATGCTAAGGAGAGTTTCGAAAAGTGCATCTTGATGTTTCGACTTCTGGCATTGAGTAGCATTACTCTTAGTTTCTTATCCCTTGTGATACCTATGGAGGTGGGTTTGTCTTTTGAGCCTTGCCTTAAAAGGCACTATGGGGTAAGAGCCTTTGCCAATATCCGAAAGCCCAGGGGTGACATGTGCAGGCCGTCCCTAGCGAAGCATCGTGGCTTGTCGAGCATGTCATCCCAGGCTGACAGGCATTGGATCCCCTTTGAATGACACCAATAATTAAGCCAATTGTTGAAATTGTCTTAACAGACATGTTGTGTGTAGGAGGTCACATCTGCTATTGACATGTATGCCATCAGTTACTGACAGACATCCTAAGGACATCATAGTACAGTACCACTGATAGCACAGTAATGATCCTGTGGACTACAGCAGAGATATGACCAATATATGTGGACAGCCTGGCACACTCTGGTCAGTCCAGAGGTATACATAGATCTTAGTGTGAGACTTGTGAACCACATCTGACAATGCGGATGTTAACAGCCATGTACATGGGTATATCACATAAATATTGGACTACATATGCCCACACAGGTTATGCATTCACACACTGTTGTCTATCCTGACACATAACTGGTGGTGCAGAGGTCACATGGCCACATACTACCCAGTAGTTAGTGACATACATCTGTACAGCACCCCACAGCTTTGTCAAGAATACACAACAGTTATGGTGGCCCAGCAGCAGTACATATTGCAAATATCTGGACATACCATCACACTGGGTAATTACACTAAGCATGTAACACAGCACTGTGCAAACTGCAGGCAGACTGCCACAACACTGGCCTATATTTCGTATGGGGGAATACACATGTACCTACAAATTTAGCAGGCTCTACTAGCATGTCACAGCACAGAGTAACAGACACCTGTGTGAAAGTGTATACCCACAACCAATGTGAACACAGCCACAGCCACATATGGTACACAAGCTTAATATCACACTATATGGACTGTCTGATCAACACCATCCTCATATGTGCCACTCACACACTAACCCTACATATACTGGGTCATGACACAGTGTGGTCCAATGCCTGTCTGTGGTATGGGACATGTGTGTGTGTTTGGCCCTACAAACATGTAAGCTGATAGGGTACCATACACTAGAGCAGCATGTAAGATCAGATAGAACAGGACCAAGAACAATGACATCTACCACAGTCTGTACACAGGCCAAGGTACATATTTGCAATACACATACTGTTGACAATCACCATAAGTACACAGACCCTACTACTGTACACACAACCACAGAATGCCCAGGTTATGTCTCAGAAATAACCCTACTATACATAACATGTCTAGCAGTCTGATATCTGACTGGCTTGTTATCAGGTATGATGTCAGTACAGAATGGTGTACAGAACATATACACCTCTTACTGCATGACATATGTACAAAGGTTGATAAACATGTGGCTGGAGCCACAAACACTGGGCCAGTATTGACATGTTGCTGTGATACCCTCAATACATTTACTGTTGTAACAAGGTTTGTTATGACATATGTCCTCTGAGGGATATGAAGTCAGTAACTCTCATGGCTGTCACCATGTACTGACTGCAGTCCTCAGACTATGCTTCTACAGTTCTAAGATAGGTGAACTGTGAGTAACACAAGACACATAAGACTCCAAACACTGGCCAGTTTGCAGATAGCCCTACAGGTGGGTGTTTCCTCAAACACATAACACTGTCATGAGAGGTATTAAATCATGTAGACCAGCCATATCCATGCAAATCCTCTTAACTCATTAACCCTGAGTACCTTCTTATGGCACCTCTGTGATTAACACCGAGTGCGCCATGAGAAGATAGGAATTTCATTATGTTAACCCCGAGTGCCTTTTAGCAGCGCAAGTACGTTTACAGCCCTAATTTAAAGCTGTTGTTGAAAAATAAGTTGAGAAAGTAACTGAATGTTGTCAGTTACCTTCTCAACATAGGATTTAAAGTGGAGTTATCTGATGGTCCTATTGGACTTTTATGATTAAATCCTATTGGAATGCTCCCGGTCTTTTCTTATGATTACAGCAAAGTGTTTCCTAAATGAAGCGGTGACAGCCAATTGGATTGTACATAACTCTTTGTGTAACCTGATTTTGATGGTTTTAATACCAGCAAACACAAACAGTTTCCTGTGTGATTTTGGAACCCAGATATTGAGAGCATAAACATCTGAGTTGTCAAGAATGCTGTAAGAGAAGAGATCTGGAAGGCACTAAGGTAGGTGATGCTCATTGGACTTCACTAAGTAATGTTTGCTTCCTCTCCGGTCAAAATTTCTGTATAGCACCATCCCTTTACTGTGTTTCATTTGATGTCGCTGGTGACAAGATTAGCGATGAAGCACATGGGCAGTCAGCGAAGTAAAAACTTTTGTAGTTTGTCAGTTAACTTCCACTTCAGCTAAACTTTGGATCACATTAGAGAATTAATGTGAAACCCAGTGTTTTGTGGATTGCGTTGCTGAACCTTTGCTATGTTGTTGTTATTTTTTAAGTTTATCCTGTTCATCTAAGTAGATTAGTCAACCTCACAAAATTCTCTCAGCTGGTGTGTTTTGGTTCTGGTGCAATGTTTATATTAATGGATCATATGTGCAAGAAAGCTTTGCTGCCTAGCCCCAGCTCAGTGAGGATGTAATTGCAATGTCAATACACTATAAAATGTTTAATATTCAACGTTTGTAACAGTAAGTTAACAGTACAGTTTTTTTTTGTATGTGTTTTCTTTATTTTGCAGGTTTTCAGTTTTAGACCGTACATGGAGTCGTAAGTTCCCCTTTGTTAATAGACCACTTAATGTGTAGGCTTGTTGCTCACATATTCTTCCTTGGTGAGCAATGATCTTGTCCAAGGATTTGAAAAATAAGAGTATTGGTAAGAAGTGTTGCTGTTTCAGTTATAGGGAGCCCTCTCATATAAGTACATCAAAATGATGCTGTCTAGCATTTTTTATTGTAACAAAACTACAAATTCTGTTTTTGATAGCCTGGAGTTTGTTAATATTTTTAAAATGCACTAAGGGAAGGTTTTGTGGATTTGGCAAAATAAAAGTGCATTCAGACAAATTTATACTCACATGGCTATTCAGGCATAACTTTTGTTGATAGTACAACATAACAGTTGTACATATACAAGACTGACTCCTGCGCAGCATCATGAAAACAAACACCTGTACTATTTCCTTACAATGTAATGCACGGCGGATGCATGGCTGCAGTGACACTTTACAGCCTGCTGCTATTTTGTAAAATATGGCAGCACTTATTGTTCACATAAACAATGACTAACAAATGAAGCACTCCTGTTACATCCATATCTAAGAACTGGTAAGGCTCTGGGCCTTGATATGGCAATGGTCAAAGAGTATATTACAAGAGATGGTACTACATTACAAGAAAACCAGTGGATTGCAGTAACAGCAAGCATCACAGTAATAAGTCCATATGAATTCAGCCTTTGATCTGCACAGATGAGTCATCCCCTCTCTTTCTGTAATTCCCTATTTTTATCAGTTGATGTATCTACATACTAATATAACATCAATGTGCTAGGTGAAAGCTGGTTATTTGTCCATTGCAGCATGACTGCTGTACAGCAGTAAAACAGTGCTTCTGCTATAGCACAGGCACTCTGCTTACGCTGCTAGAGAGAGCAATGACAAGAAACTGCAGTATGCAAATGTAAATGAACATGATTTAATGACTGTTCTAAACCATATTCCTCAATCTTTACTGTGTTATGTCTGCAATTTTTATATCCCTCAAAGTCTTGACCCACAAATCAGTGGAATTTGTTCAGAACTTGTAAGCACTAAATAACCTACTAATTACTACAGCACTCAACCTTCCTCATTACCTAGAGGAAAACAGTTTTGGTACTTACTTCCCTCACTTGCTTTGAGGAAAAACAGCTCTTGTACTCACTTTCCTCACTTATCTAGAGGAAAATAGATTTTTATTCAGGCATGTCCAAAGGTCAGCTCCCAGTGTTCTCTCCTGTCTATCTGATGAATCTGGGCATCTTGGGGCAATGTAGAAATTGCCGTATGTACACAGGCAACCCTCTCCTCCTATCACCCAACACTACAACCTGTGAGAGATGCACTTATCTAGCCAAACTGGAGGTAAAGCTCTCTCCAATCAAGACTGAACTTGACAGTCAAGAGGAGAAGGTAAACACTTGCACCACAACACACTTATCACATAGTCTCACTAAATCTACACCACCAAAATCCACACATAGAAACACAAAACATTTCACAGAGGCTCTCAATAATAATCTGCACAAGCAGCAGAGACCTCCAAAGCAGAAATGCAAGCAACCTCCACCCCCAACATAACCCAAATGACACATAGCCCGCAGACTCAGTGTGCCACTCAACCACAGCCAATAAGGCAAAACAACGTACCCAACACACTAGTCATAGGTGACTCTATAGTCAGGCACACTGATGTCCCACTCACCAGACTAAACATGGAGAAGGTTACTGTCAGCTGCCTGTTGGGTACCAGGATCCGCCACATAACCCACGCACTCAGGACACTCCACAACAAGTACAAATAGGACTCTGTCATTGTCCATGTTGGTTTGAATGACCTGAGATGTACCTCCCTGGACTACATGAAAGAGCTCTCCAATCTTGTAACCCAGGCAGGTGTGACCCTAGCCGTGAGTAGCATTCTATCATCACCCAGAAAGAAGCCGCAGTACAAGGACAAAATGATTGACTTCAACAATTGGCTAAATTTCTGGTACCATTCTAAAGGGATCCAGTATCTGTCTGCCTGGGATGACATGGTCGACAGACCATGATGTTTTGCCAGAGATGGCCTGGACCTGTCACCCCTGGGATTCCGGATACTGGCTAAGGTTCTTGCCACCCCTATAGTGCCTTCTTTAGGCAAGGTTCAAATGACAAATTCACCACAGTAACAGGAACAGGCAAGCAAAAACTGAGGGTGATGCTACTCAATGCTAGAAGTCTAAATCTCAAAATGCACTCACTCGAGGCACTCCTTAAAATGGACATCGATATCTGTGCAGTGACTGGGACCTGGTTCAAAGCTCCAGAAAGCACCCCTGCACTACCAGGCTATAACTCATACCACACTTTTCGGCCATGTAACCCGGACCGGAACACCAAAGGCGGAGGTGTGTCCATATTCATTAAGGATATCAACACCTCCAGGCTAGTTGCTCAGCATAATGCAGCCGAGGTTATCCAAGTGCAACTAACTCTGGGCAAAACTGCAATCCAAATTGTAGCTTGCTACCGATCATCCACCATGCCCCAGGATTCCCACTCCTCTTTTCTTGATGTGCTGGAAAATATTAGGGTTCAACCAAATACCCTAATAATGGGAGATTTCAACTACCCCACCATTAACTGGGAAAACTACTCATGTACCAACTTCTTCACTCAACGCTTTCTGGAATTCATAAACTCCAATGTCCTGGACCAACTTATCCACACCCCCACCAGGGGCAACAATATCCTAGATCAAGTCATTACCAACATGAGTGACCGGTGTTCCACACCTGAAGTCAATGCCTCATTGGTCCGATCCGACCATTAGCTAATTACCCTAGATATCCACATCCTGCTCCCACCCCCCATTAAGGAAACCATGGTAAAAAAATTTCTCCAAAGCCAACTTCATGCTTCTTAAGACAGAAGTGGTGAACTTTATGACACCCATACAGATGGACAATACAGTTACGACTACTGAATCCTACACAATTGCACTTTATAAGCACTTACATGAGTGCATGGATCGTGCTATCCCAAACAGAACCAAGACACTATCCTCCAAAAAAAGGAAGCCAATCTGGTGGTCCCCTGCCATAAACAAACTGTACAACAGAAGGAAGCAACTGTTGCAAAAGAGAGTAAAATCCCATGAGTGGAGGAGCTCCCTGGTCAGCCTCAGTAAGAAGCTGCAATCCCTGATAAAATCCTCCAAAGCTAGTTATGAAAACAAAATTGCCACTGATTCTAAAGACAACCACAAAGCATTCTATAGCTATGTCAAGAATCTCAATGGCAACACTCAGATCTGCTATGAGTTACAGCACAATGGCACTAAATATACAGACCCAACTGATATTATCAACATCCTGGCAGATAGGTTCAGTGCTAACCTTACCCCCCTCTCACCCATTAAAGAGCCCATCTCTATACCGGAAGAATGCAAAGTTCCTGTAATCACGGCTGCATAGGTAAAAACCACACTCTCCAAAGCCAAGAACACAGCATCCATGGGACTTGACAACATCCCAGGCTGCGTTCTACATGAACTACAGAATGAACTGGCACCCCACCTAAGTACCATGTTCAATCATAGCCTCACCTCAGGCTTTGTGCCTGCTGAATGGTGCACAGCGACGGTTATCCCACTCCACAAGGGGGGAGCCACCACGGACCCCGGGAACTACCGACCCATTAGTCTGATGAGCCTGGTCTGCAAGGCCATGGAACGTATCATCATGGAACGTATAAACAAAGACATTGGTAATCTCCAAACTCTGGACCCCACCCAGCTCAGGTTTGTAAAAGGCAGATCATGTCTCCTAAACCTGAAAGACTTCTTTGAAGCAGTCACCAAAGCTGTAGACAAGGGTAAGGTGGTTCACACAGCCTATCTAGATCTTGCCAAGGCTTTCAATACCATCCCCCACTCTGGAATTATAGATAAACTCACTAAACTAGGTATAAATCCCTATGTCACAAGATGGGCTGCCAACTGGCTCAATGACAGAACCCACACTGTGAAAGTAGCAGACTCCAAATCCGACTTCAGACCAATGACAAGTGGTGTACCACAGGGTTCAGTCCTGGGCCCTCTCCTATTTGGTATCTACTTCTCTGAAGTACAGGCTAACACAGAAGGTCTTTGGCTAATGAAGTTCGCAGATGAGTGCAAACTAGGAACCATAATCAAAACTCCTAATGATGTGGACATCCTACAAAAGGGCCTCACTGAGACAGATGCCTGGTGTCAAAGCCATGGCCTCAAGCTCAATGCCAAAAAGTGCATTGTCATCCCCTTTGGTAAAAACTCTGTACCCATGAACTATAACATAGGCGGGAGTATACCTAACACCGAAAGTGTGATAAGAGACCTTGGGACAGAGGTGGACAGTAATCTCTCCTTTGATAATCACATCGCCCCAGTAGTCAGGAAATCCTTCTACATGGCACGGAAATCCTTCTACGTGGCACACCTCATCACAAAAGGTTTCTTATCTAGAAAAAAAAGAGGTCATTGTTCCCCTCTACTCATCACTCATCAGACCGATTATAGAGTACAACGCCCCTTTTAGTATGTACCTCACAAGACATCTACAAAAACTGGAAAGGCCACAGAAATACCTCGCAAAGAGGATTACTGGCCTCAAATAGATGCCCTACGCAGACTGTCTCAAAAAACTCCAGCTTTACTCTGTCACATATCACCTACTCAGAGGTGATCTCTGCCTAACATACAAAGCTATGTCAAACCCAGAGCTATTGGACATGCTCCATTTAAAGAAATCCCAATCCCTCTGAGCTACACTCTCTAGGGACCTAAACCTTGTCACCACAATAAACAGAACATGCCAGAGGGATAGATTCCTGTCCCGGTGTCTTCCCATACTCTAAAATAAACTACCTATTTATATCAAACAAAGCTACTCATTAGCCCTCCTCAAGAAAAAACTTGATGATTGGATGGGAAATAAGAAATGTACCCCGGGGATCACCTCTGTGGCTCTGCTGGACAGTGGCACAAGAAGATAATTTTCTTGGGTGGCAAAAGCCAGGGTACCTTTTTGGCTGGGTTTGTACAGGCCCTAGGGCCTATAGCCTAGTACCTACCTATGAACCTATGAACATATGAATAATATCAAAATGTGGGGAAGCCCTAACACATGGACAGATTTGAGAGGTATGATTTTGTCTGTATCATGTACTTGTGTGTGTGACTCCAGTAATCAACGTATGCACACATTTGTATGCCATGCATGTTTATAAGTGTTTGTGTGCAGCAGAATCTATGACTCTCTTTCACTCTCTGTATGGATATGTGCACACTAATTGTTTATTATCTCATTATGTATGTCATGCTATGAAAGATTACAAAACTCAATGTGAACACAATCTTGCTGCCAAAGTTTACACATGTATTGTGATTGTAAATTCAATAGCACCAATCTCTTTTCTCATTGAAGATGTGTCATAAACCACTGACTTTTGGCTTACACAAATAATGTAGAATTCAGGTGATTTCCCACATAGAAACCTCAAAAAATACTATGACAAAGTTTTAATATTCATGTTTAGCAGCATCACCCTCAAGGCTGCCAAAAGCAGTAGTTTCACAAAAGAAGTTGTGCATTAATTACATAAAATGCATAAATCTGACTGTGCAAACTACATTTAAATATAATTGGAAATGGGTAAAAGAACTGTGTCTACATGTTGTATGCATGTACATTTATTAGAGTTTGTTTAGGACTTGGGTTATGGAAATTATGATTTTTTTTCATAATTTGGTAAATAACTTTGCAAGGGAGCATGTCATTATGCTAGATGACTGCAACTCAATTTTTGGAACACTGTTTCGGGGAAATCTTTCATTCTGGTGTCTGAGCATACATTATATTGAAGGGCTCGCATGGGTGAATAATATCCATAATTGATATGGCCTAACTCATATCACCAATTATAGCAATACAAGTTGCATTTTACCTTTGTCAATACATATAACTTCCATTACCATTTCAAGTGAAAAGTTTCAGTGTGCACTTTCTTCCAAAATTTGAAAATAATGAAACAGGAAAATCGTCTTGTTTAACCTAACACTTTGAGGCAGAATATGCAATATCCAAAAATAGACTTCTCTATCATATGGTGTAGATGTCCATGATGTACTCGTAATCTTGTCCAAAGTCTAGTCCCAAATCTTTTTTTACTTTCCTGCATTTCCACACCATGTATGCATAATTAGCTTGAAGCATACCACATTAGCAGCAGCTAGGCACAACAGTTATTTTGGAGTATCTAAATCTGTACAGGACAAAATAACATGAGTGAAATACTTTCATATAGGTGTGCTGTGTAATAAGACAAAGGACATTATTATCTGCATAGCTGTGTCAAACCTTTTTCCACTCTATATCCAGAAGGGTGGAGTACAAAATATTCTCCCAGTAAAGATAATTTGTGTAAGTGGATTCTGTTCATATCCATAATAAACTTGCATAGTTGTTTGATTTTAGGAATGGTATATGATCTTTCTGTCTAATGTATATCTCCCTTGCTATTCTTAATCCATGTAGTCTGCTACCTTAATATTTTTCCCAATACATAACATATTCTATAAGTATTGTCACCAGGAAACTTTATTTATACTGTGAAACCTATGCTGTATTGCCCACAAAGTGATAGATGATAGCTTATTTAACATCCCATATATCAAAAACATGATGCATCTCCTTTCTTATTTAGTTCTTCCAACCCACTAATCCCACGTTTATTTCAGTTTTGGGATTAGACCATATTGTGGTTTTTATCATATAGTTTTTCTTGATTTTCTTGCAATTTGGTTCATGCCAAATTTCTGATCAAACCACTCCTCCCATCCCTACCCTTGGTCCCATACAGTGTTAGGTACAGTTTGCACCTCTCATGGAAAAGTAGTAGGCTAGCTAGCCTTATGGGCCATATTTGTTATTTGTGGTCCCTGGTGTTAAAATTTAACTGTAAATTTTTTATATGCATACCTCTCAACTGTCCAGATCTTTGCACAATGTCCAGATTTTTGCCTTGTATTTTTGGTCTGTTCCTCATAAAGTTTGTGGTTTTCTGGCAGATCACTGAGGCTAAAGTCACTAAATGACTTGCATTCGAGTTTCAGATTTCATGTCCTTCAGAAAAATGTATGCTAACACAAATCCTTATTATTCTAGCAATTGCAAAATTTTGTAAGAGCAATATTTAAAATCTGTCCCTATTTTTGGACCTTTGTCCCCATTATTTTAGGCTTTGTCCTAACAGATGGTAATGACTCTGTCTTATATTACATCTGTACAAGGAATATGATACATGTCTACTCAGCAGACAATGTGATGCAATTTCCCACCTGCACATTAGGTGTTCCATTTCTGAATTTTTTATTTTGGTGCTTGTACATACCAGAAATTATTACTGAACGGTTGTTTCAGGGAAATTTTTCATTCTGGTGCCTGTGCATGCATTATATTGAAGGGCTTGCATGGGTGAATGCTTCATTTTGGTGGTTTAATACTAGAAAATCTTACAGATGTTTCATTTGGGGAAGTGTTTAATTTTGGACTTTGTGCAACCCTCAACATTCTACTGAAGGGGTTGCTTGGGTGAAGTGTTCATACTGGTGGTTGCACATACTAGGAAATGTTACTGAAGGCTTGTTTGTGGAAACATTTCATTTTGGGTGCATGTATACCTGGACATAATTATGAGGACGTTGCTTGTGGAAATAATTCATTGTGTATTAGGGAAGTGCTTATGCATACATGGTCTCACTGCTGAAGTGACTACAGGGCCAATTTGTGTCATTTTGGTGCCTGTGCATACAGAATGCAAATAACTCAAGGGATTACTGGGAACATACAGAAAGTCAGTCTGCAAATTACATTGGATTACATCACTTCTGCTTGTATTATTCTATTTGTGATTATACTGCCTGAGTGAGATAAAGGTTATCACTAGGTGACGACTGACAGTATGGAGCTACCATACTTTTTGTGCATTTCTCCTGGCTTTGTCAGTCATGTGTGAAATTTAGGTGGGAGGAAGGGCTCAGTAATAACTAAGTGCTATACTATTTGACTGAATGTCTCCAGTCTTCTTCTTACTGCTGATACTGAGTCTGTCTTACATAACAGCTGCACAATGTACTATAATGAATGCCTACTCAACAGGTTATGTGCAGCAGTTATCACCTGTGCCTTAGCATGCATACCTTTGCAGTAATGAAAAGAAGGTCATTATCACATTAGCAATACATGCAGTTACAGTATAGCAGTTAGTTATTGTCACTTTTCTGGGAAAACTCTTACCTGCTGTCACTGTTATTCACATAAGCAGAAGTCATTATCACTTTAATGAATGCACAAGCCAGGTTGTGTTTTTTCTCTGCTTGGAGTCATTGCAAGTACCCCCCCCCCCCCATTCTTAATCAACTGCCTACCCTCCTAAAACCCTGATATATATATATATATATATATATATATATATATATATATATTTTTTTTTTTTTTTTTTATTTTACATTTGTTGACCAGGCTAGTCTAGCTGGATATATGTCCATTTTCAGTAGAGGCCCGGGGAGAAAAGCTCCACATAGAAAACTAACACAAACAGTACATTAAAACATTCATTACAAGAATATTATGCGATGATTACATGTGTTCCAAGGTAACAAAACATATAAAAGCATTTTTTTTTATTTTTTTTAACTATGAGAAGAGGGAGAAGGATTTAGAAGTAAGTGGAAGACACACAAAGCAAAGTGATGAGCAGGAATAAGAGAACTAAGTAGTTAAAACTGGTATAGTAAGAATTAGGTGTAGGGTAGTAAGTGGTTGATGAGAAAGTAAGATGGCCAATTCAGTTGTTCCTGGTTACAGTAAGTCAGCCTAAATGGTAGTGGATTTAAAGTAACAGAAAGAGAGATGCAAAAAAAAGAAGCTGTTGGACAAGACTAACAGTGGGAGATGCATTAGTCAGGGTTAGTACATGGACATAGCCAGTGAGTTGTAAGGTATGATTTAAGTTTCTTTTTAAATAGTGAAGTTGAAGAAAGAGATGTAAGTTCAACAGGAAGTATGTTCCAGCGTCTGCCTACAGTGTTAGTGAAGAGGGATTCTCCTGCATTGTTGTTAGATTTATGAGTAGAGATGAGTAATTTGTTTGCAGAGCGTAGGTTTGTAAGATTTTTATATGGGCAGATTAGACTTTTGAGGATTGGTGTGTTGCTTGGATGATACAGGGTTTTATGGGTAATAGTTAGCTGGTGAAGTAGAATATGGTTCTGTAGTTCCAGCCAACCCAGATGTTTCAGATTTTGGCAGTGGTGGGATCTAGCAGGAGAGCCTGTAGCAAATCTGGCAATGTTGTTGTAAGCCACTGACAACTTGTTGAGGTTGCTTTTTGATAGGTTAGTATATATAGGAGATGCATAAAAGAGTGTTGAGATGAGATGGGTGTGGGCAATAGAAGTTCTTGTTATGGGAGTAAAGAAAGGTTTAATTCTATAGAGGGAGCCTAGTTTTCGGTTAACTGATTTTATTGTGGTGTTAATATGAGTATCAAAGTTAAGGCTGTGGTCAATTGTCACTCCCAAGAGTTTAGTGGTAGTTTCAGGGGATATAACTGTGTTATTTTTAGATTTAATAGTGAAGTAAAGTGGGGGTGACTTGAGTGTGGGAGTAAACAGTAGAAGTTTAGTCTTTTTAGGGTTAAGGAGGAGGCAGCGCTGTAAAAACCAATCTTCGACAAGTTCAAAGACTTTTTGGGTGAGTGACTGTAGTTCAGATGATTCAGTAGCTGAGGAAATTAAGGTAGAGTCATCTGCGTATTGAATGGATACAGCATGTGGGATGCTAGTAGACAGATCATTTATAGAGATAGAGAATAGAAGAGGGCCCAGAATAGAACGCTGGGGTACACCAAGAGAGACAGGAAGGTGGGAAGATAGAGTATTGTTCCAGAGTACTGCCTGTTGCCTGTTGTGTAAGTAGGACTTGAACCACTGTACAGTTTGACTATCAAGTGAAAGGGACTTTAGTATACTCAGTAGAAGGTGATGGTTAACCATATCAAATGCTTTTGAAAGATCTATGAAGATAGCAGAGGACAGGGTGGGGTAG
>NC_056726.1:1123444750-1123462250 GCF_019279795.1 Protopterus annectens
TGGGCACTGCACACATATTACGTGGACACCTGTACATGCATGTGTTGTGCTACATACATCTGCTACTCAGCACTGTACGGGTGTTGACAACCTGCCACGCACGCCTGTATTGCACATGTGATACACATGGGACAATGTCAATCATATGACATTAGCAGGGATGGTCATACATAGTACGCACGCACGCTTGTACACACTGACACACAGCACTTGTGACACCACAAGGTAATAGTGCCACATTACTGATCCGGTCAGTTGATAGTGCAAGTGCTGGGCGTGGCCATCGCATCATGTATGATCTTCAGGATGCAGCCTTGCTGGAAAGGGCTGTATGGTATGGCAGGGTATATTATATACATGGCACAGGGGATGTGTCCCCTACTGTGAGACCCTACCAGTATTGGGAGGGTGGCTGACCATTCTATATGTAATTTCTATGGGTATATGGATTACATGTTGCACGTCCATCATCATGGTGTGTGGACAACGTGGCCTTCTGCAAGCGTAGGCAGCATGCTGCTTGGGTGGGGTAATGTATGGTGCATGCTGCCGCATCGCGACATCCATACATACACATTACCCCTGACAGGTGCTATGTGCTGTGATATTGTTTAACACAGTACCTTGTATGTGCCCGCGACGGGTGATATCCCATGCAATACGGATGGTACCCGGGCTGACATGGGTACCACATATGTCTACATCCAGTGCCTGCTGTCACCTCACCATGTCGTGCGTGGTGCACCGCGACAGCACCATCCCTCCTTACGTGACCATGGTGTTGAGCACTTTGCCTAGGTATTCATTTATGGGACGTGGGATGTTCCGCATAGCAGGGGCACTGCTGGTATCATCCATCAGACCATACCTACGTATGACGACACCTCACACACACAGCCTCCATTCAGTATGTTGTTGCGCGAACACTGACACAGCTATACTGCTAGTCCAGGGCCATTCCCAGCCGTACATACACAGATGCCATAACACGCCTGTCTACCCAGTGGTGCATGGGCTACAATGATGGTGGGGAGTTCAACACACGCACCGTGTTTCGACTGTAATGGCTGGCGCTGGATGTTCTGTGCACATGTCACCCATAGTAACCACACTGTTCCTACTGTAGTTAGCGGTGATGTGTTGTGCACGCATGTCAATGCTGCACATTGTGTTGGTGCCTCTGTCTCTGTCAACAGGCCAGTGGTGGAACACGCAAGGGTATTTGTAATCAAATATGCATGCCGCCCTGTACAGCTGTACTGCTAACATCTCAGGTGCTAATGTGTCATGGACATGCACACCTTACACCTGAAAAGAAAGATAGTGGATTGCCACCCGCATTCATCACCTCCTTGTGGGTTGCTATTATCCAACACCCTATTTGTATTGTATGTTCAGGCTATGCACCTGTGCAGCAGTGACATGTGGGCATGTAATCGCGCGCTACTGCATACCTTTTGCACCATTGCACAACGCTATGTCACACAGTGGTACACTGGCAGCCATACACTTCACAGCTTGATGAAGGTAATACAGGAGGTTGTACACCGTAACACATATCCTGTGGGACAGTGCGTCGTGACATGTACAGGCATGTCCGGACAGTCACTGCACTAGTACTCTATATGCGATGGATATGCTATACATGGGTAATACAGCAATACAACTGTCACATGTAACTTGTGCAATGCCCCCTACCAACATGGGTGGTACTGCCTGTGGGGGATGTGCTTCTGCATCCATATGATGAGGCCCATAGCTGCCAGTTGTACATCAGCTTCGTGCCGTAAAACACGTGTACCTTCATTTTGTGTTCTTAACGGGTGCATGTTCATCACGGCTCCACATTGGTTGGGTCTGTCCACACAGTCATTGTTGTACCACGGTTTACATGCCAGCCATGAAAGTTTACTATATGTGAATCAATGTAATTCATTGGGATACCATAATTATATACATTAGAGCAGCGTATCTCCAGCCATCATATAGCCTTCCTAGATGACACTGTTAGCCAGCCAGTAGTAGGTGTTCCGCCATCTGCACATTAGTCACACAGTGCCACAAAGGGCTACTGTTACCCATTCTGGGGACAGGGTGCTGATTAGCTGTGGATGGGTGTGATGCCCATCAAACAACCATGACTGCACCGAGGGCGGTCACGTCTGGATGGGTAACTGTTCACAACACACACCTACCTTCACGTAGTACATCATCTACAACAATGGACATTCCTGCCAGAACAATGTATGCAGTATGTCTGTATGACCACTGTAGGCACCACTGGGCGGCCCCCTCAGCATGGCAGCTTCTCTCGACAGCACCGAGTGTATATCCGCAAGAGACTCCATGGGTTTACACCACTCACAACGCATCTCAGTCACGGATGACCCTGTTGTTGTGGATCACATTACAGTTCCACACATCATGTTACACAAGGCATCATGCACTGAAGGATGTTGCGGACGGGTGAACAGCTCTTGCAACTCAACATACGCACACATGTCACACATCACCTGGTACAATATATCTCCTCATACAACATGTTATTGTGACTGCCCAGATGATGGCAATACACAGACTACTACGTGTGTACTGGTGTACATGCAATGGCCTCACAGGTGTTATAGCCCACTCTGGGTGTGTGTCTAGCCAAAAAACACAGTAGGCAGTGGTCACAGGACACAGGGACACTGTACATACTGACCTACTGTGTCGCTGCACGCTGTTGCCTATGCTCCTACACCCTTATTGTACAGGCATGTATGGTATCTCGACCGCTATGTGACAGTCCTGGTCGACCACAATGCTGTGGCACCTATGACCTGCAGTCATCGGGTTCGGGGTGTGGAGCTGCACGCGGTACATCTTCACATGCTATACTGTTCTCTGTGGCAGTTTCAATATGTCCTGTCTCCGCAGGGCTGCTTAAATAGCGAGCAGGCACAGCATGGGGTCATGGGGTCATAATGGGACAATGCTTGCATCTTCCACTGTGCTGCACACAAGCCAGGCACCCACGCACTATTAAAAATTCACCTCACATATTCTCTGTGGTGACTGGGACCTGCCTCCATGCTCATGAGGCACGCCTTGCGCCTGTAGTCACAGATTGTACATCAGGATCGTACCTCCCAGGCACATACCTGGACTGGAACACCCACAGGTGAGGGGGTTCACACATCACACAGTGTTTGCACACATCCTGAGATAGTTGCCTAACACAATGCATCATAGGTGCTCCATGCAGATACCACATGTTTGTGACCGCTATACACATTGTAACACTTGCGACAGAGTTGACATTGTACAATCACAGGTTACTTACCATCTGTGTTGTTATACTGCACATTGGGCCTCAGACAGCTAATACTGCCATGTGCTGACAGCAGCCCACACTTCCCTGGAATTGACACCCATGTACCTACACATGGCTTGAGTCATGCACTCGCCAGCTGGATGACACATTACACAAATACATACCATACCTACACTACCCTTAGCATGCACAATACCTCCATGTGACTGGTGTGATGCACCTGGGTTATCCCTCTTTGGTGGATTAAACACATATGCTACACAGCCCTGCTAGCCACACCTTGGAAACACACCCATCGCAGCATACACGGAACATGTGTACTACGGCCAGTACTACTGACGTCTGCTGACAGTTAAGACGAGCAGTTAATCTACGACACCCCAGCAGATGGACAGTGCACATACATATGCTGACACATACCACAGTGCGCTTCCGTAGTATGTACACAATTGCAGACACCATGCTATTCCACACAGAGACATGGCGGTACTGACCTGTTCACAGACGCCACTGTGGTGGTCATGTTCCATGCACATATGATGTACAACCACATGTGCAGGCTGTTGCACAGTGGTGTACATTCACATGTGTGGGGTGCATCACTTGTCAGCCATGGTGGGTCCTCGAGGTCCATCATCACATATTCCAAGGCTAGCTACCTAAACATGACTGCCGCACATTGCGGTGTGGGGCCTCAGGCTTTGTGGTGGTATGTCTGTATTGTTTGGCTACATCCCATCTGATGTCACATAATCAATAGTCACCCAGGCATTGCCAGACCGAGCTAATGTTGGCAGCGTGCCAGGCGATGGCGTGCTTACTGACAATACACCCTCTCCTCACTACAGGGTCGCTTGTCCGTACATGGACATCATAGTGTCCCTGTGGACACATGCACGTACTGACATGCACACCTATATGTCCTGGGATGCTGGCCCGATGTCACCTTCGATGTCCCTGGCTGTAATGTCCCACCAAACTGTTGGTTATATGTCTCCGCACCAGGCCATTTTTCTATATTCACTGCTAGCCTGTTGTCGGACATTGTGTACCCTGACCACCTTTAGCGGCATTTCGCGACTACCCACGGGTGGCACTGCATTGCACGTGTGGGACTGTAGTCATACACCCATGACTGGACCATTCTGAATGGCAATGGGGCACATCCTCACGAATGTGATTCCCACACATTGATGGCCTCCAGGCCTTTCCTAGCACCCGTGTTGGGCTTGTGTATGCCACAGAATGGCACATACACATGCTGGCCACCTGTCATACCATTGCATGGGCGGTTGGGGTGGTAATGGAGGCTGACACATCAGGCGTTGTCCTCACATTGCCCTTCAGCACCATTCCACGTTCTGGTATTGGCAACTTACACATCCACCTGCACATCATACCCTGTGTCTCAGGATGTTATACTATGTGGCTCACGGACAGGACACACAGTGGTGCGAGCATACCATAGTACCTACTACATGTCAGGTACATATGGCATTACACAGTCCTCAGTCATGGGGCCCCTCATGTTCACTATATGCTTACATACAGAACATGCTGTCACAGAGTACTGTCCATGCCTAGATATCCCATGCCTACATACCAAGCACCATTATTGCTCCACCAGCTCATACCGATACCAGCCATATGGTTGTCAGTGTGGCGGATACATCATATGAGTATCATGGCATCAGGATGCATGACACATGGTGCATGCACATCACCTTTGCATAACAACATTCACCCACTGACTATCACATGGATACTGGTCTCGTACATACATATCACATTGTACATGGTTGCTGTACACACATATGCCACACACAGTCCTGTGGTTACCGTATACCACTGTGGCATGGATACCCTTCTGCAAGGCCACACCTATCTGTACTGTGTGTGATGCTGGTACATAGGTAGCCATTGTACACAGTCAATGGTACAATACCACATTTATGGTGTACCTTCAACAACAGCTACAGCTTTACATGGCACAATATTGTCATGCCACGATGTTTACCAGGCTCAGACGGTTTACATATGCGGCTGACATACGGACAACACATCTGTACACATCTGCATACCACATACTCAGGGGTGTCTTCTGCTCTGACACGGCCCATGTCCATCACATTACTGATGCATATACTCCTCATACATGACATCTGCGGTGGGCAGTGTGAACGGACTGCTCCTGGATATGTGCACACACGCCACACTGCATGGGCTGGGCTTCTGTGTTCCTTCCACAAACACAACACACACCATGCTGTGGAACATAGGTCCTGTGCACATCCTGCAGGGACACACAGTAGCACTGTTCATGTGATACGTCCCTTGCTGTTTGAGTGACACGTAGTCCTGGTACCACCACAGCAGCGGTACTGTGTAGACGTGCAGTTGACACCCACCTCTGCTGTTCACAGGACACTACCATGGGGAGGTGGCACTACTGTATACACTGCACATGTGTTTACACATGGACCTGCCAGACTGCATTGTTGCCCACTGTGCACCTGTGCAGCTGCTACAGGTCCTTTGGGCATGGTTACTTGGTGTCCCTTCCATTTCGGCTAGCTATCATGCTACTACTCTGTCCCATACCTACAGGCCATATGTATCCTGTTATTGTACATACCAATAGGCGATACCTGTGTTATGCATGATATGCCTGTGATACTGTATGATATCTGTCATATCTACCTAGACAGCTTTACATTACACATATTTCACATAGTATCCCCTAATGCAGGGCATACTTGCACGTCGGCCGCACCTTACATATGACATCAATGGTATATGCCCATACACATGCGTGCTGTGACAGTATACATACATGTCCTATCCCCTGCTATGGCACTTTCTTGTTGGACATCCACTGCCAGCAACGGCGTGTGGTATGGCATTGTTCTCTCTAATGCCCCCCTGTGGCATCCCTTGCGGTGTCTCCGCTGTGTACATGATGTCCCACTGCTGTACACACGGTGTCCACAAGCATTGGTATGCTCAGCAGGATATCACTACATAACTACCTTTCACCACTTCCTGCATTACGGACAAGTGTAATTAATTACAACCCCCATTCACATACAGTACAGCTTCGTCATACACATCATGCATTACACAACCGTACATATCGTGTGTTCTACATACCTTGTCGGTGTTTTGTTCCGTGTTTCGTTCCGTGTATCGTTTTTCCGTTTTCTTTCGCTTTCGGTTGTACACTGCTGGTTCGGTATGAGCATGCAGTTTGAATATCCTGAGAGTCATCCTTATATCCGTCGATACCTGCAACATGTGAATTCATCCCACCAATTGCTGTTCCTCAGTGAGTAATTACGTGCATATCACCTGTGCATCTACTCCATTTGGAAATTACGCGTCGATACTGGGGTATAATTGTATTCCTCACCTGGGCGTTGGCTATTTGCCCTACCTTCATGGAGATGGCCTGTATTGTGTTATGTTATGTGTAACTGCAACCGCTATGCGTGGCGACAGGTATATTTCGAAGTAATGTTACCCGTGGATTGTGTGTGTAGGGTGTAGTATTTGGTTCGACATGCGGGTGTCCCTGTCCTGATGACGAATTATAATGGAGTATTGCATTCAAAACTGTAACATGGCTGTTGTATTCCTTTATACAATGCATGCAAGTATGCATCCGCCTTTAATTGTGTCTCCCACGTGAGATGTTGTGGTTATGCAGATGTCATTGACTGACTGTATGTTTGTGCTGCTATTACGGTTTGTATTCCTTTAATATCTACGGTGGGGGATATCGGTGGTTGTACGTGACGGATACGGGTTGTGGGCCTTGCATCTCTACATAGACAGTATAGTTGTCTGTGTGCTCCATCCCTACCTGGAGAGTTAACAGTTAATAGTCTTTTGTTATGGGAGTGTAGCTTGGGCTGTTGTTAATTGGTTCCAATATCGTCTGCAGGTGGCCTTGCTGCATGTATACCCCCGTAACTTCTGTGGTATATCAGCGGCTATGTCTACGTGAGTAATTACGTGCATATCACCTGTGCATCTACTCCATTCGGTAATTAAGTGTTGATACTGGGGTATAATTGGATTCTCCACCTGGGCGTTGGATATTCACCCTACCTTCGTGGGGATGGTCTGTATTGTCTTATGTTATGTGTGACTGCATCTGCTATGCATGGGAACTAGTATGGTCTGCATTCATGTCACCCATGGATTGTGTGTGACAGGTGTAGTATTTGTTTCAACAAGTGGGTGTACCTGTCCTGCCGACGTATAATAACGGAGTATTGCATTCAAAACTGTAACATGGCTATTGTTTGCATTTCTACAATGCATGCAATTATGCAGCCGCTTTAATTGTGTCCCCACGATATGTTGTGGTTATGCAGATGTCATTGACCGACTGTATGTTTGTGCTGCTGTTACGGTTTGATTCCTTTATTATGTACAGTGGGGATGTCGGTGGTTGTACGCCACGGATACGGTTTGTGGGCCTTGCATCTCTACATAACCAGTATAGTTGTCTGTGTACTCAGTCCCTACTTGGAGAGTTGACAGTTAATTGTCTTTTGTTATGGGATTGTAGGTTGGGCTGTTGTCATGTGGTGTCGGTATCGCCTGCGGGTGAGCTTGATGCATGTATACCTCCGTAACATCTGTGGTATATCAGTGACAACTATCCCTTGTCATTCTGTCCCAGATATTTGCAGTCATTGTGGTCCTGTTGTTGGGATAGCCTGTTTGCCAGTGGTTGCCACATATTCAGATGGGAATTGATTGTTTGACACTTGTAGAACACACAGCGGTGTTTACGGGCCGACACGTGGCCACAGTCAGTACTGGGGTAGCACATACGTATTTCCGCGGTACATACCTATTGCTGTTTGACTTTGCCGACGTATCTTATTGCAATTAACATATCGGTGTTGTACATACAGGCTTGACTATTACATACGTCCTTTCCATTTCATATGGGGTATATTCCTGTGCTACCATCTGGGACATATTCACTTTGTATCGTTCTATGTCGCGACACACCTAGCCAGGGTGGGGCTGTCACTACTACTTTGGGACTAGTAGTGTACATATGCCTGAGGCTAATTTACCATATGCCTACACCTAATATTCCGCTCTGCCTCTAATGTGGCACCAACATACACATGTTGCAGACACACACACATTACATTCTCACAGCGACACACACGGCACCCTCACCGCACACGTACACATACTACGGCACTCACGGGGACGGTTGCACACAGTACCTACGTGGACCACAACACCGGCGGCGATGTCTACCTCTCCCTTCATATCATCATACTATTACACGCGCATGTACTATTACAGTACTGTGGTCTGGCGATCTTTCCACCTTGCGGTTATGCATATCAGTATGTTACCCGTTCCATGGTTGGCGGTATCCTATTATGTTGAACCTCCCGGATGCTCAGGTTGTCGTTTCACTATGTATACTATGTACAGATATTGCGGGTTACATCTCAGTCACCTTATATCCCTCTAATTCCCTGTCTTAACTGTAGTATATATATATATATATGTATATGTGTACATATATTTCTATATATATGTATATATATATATATGTATATAGATATATATATATATAAATGTATATATATAATTATATCTATCTACATATATATATATATATATATATATATATATATATATATATATACATATATATACATATATATATATATATATATATATATATATATATATATATATATATATATATATATATATATGTATACATCTTGCAGCTTAACGTGGCAGGCATACAGCAACGCCGTATGCTGTAGGACCCGCGTACTGTTCAGGTGTTGGCGTTACATGCTCCACTGGCTGTTGGGTGTACAGTGTTTGGGGGCTGCCTATGTTGGAGTCACACATGCGTCCACCCATACAGTACACTTTACAGGTGGTCATGTTTGTGTGCCGTCCATTTCACTGTGTGTGCAGGTAGGGAGGTGTCAGTCCAGGGGGCCTACGCTGTCAGAGTAGGTGCTATACGTTCCCTCTTTGCCAAGGCGTAGGCATATTGGGTACGCCTCCGTCTGCCTACTGGGGCTGGCACAGTGTGTTCCTGGTCTGGAACCCTCTGTGCCTGGACTGGCCTTGGCAGTTGTGGTGGGCTTTGTGGCCCTTCATCGTTATGTCCCTGCAGCAGCTGCTTCCGCAGGATCATATTATGTAGCATGGCACATACTATGAATATGTGAGCACATGTGCCTGGAGAGTACTGCAAGGCTCCACCAGATGTATCCAAGCACCGGAACTGGTATTTCAGCATGCCGAACACACGCTCTATGATTATTCTGGTTTGTGCGTGTGCCTCATTGTGGCGTTCTTGCATGTGTGTGTGTGCATTTCTGATGGGAGTCATCATCCACGGCTCCAGTGCATAGCCAGCAACCCCCACGAGATGGCCTTGTGGGATGTCCCCCCTGGCAAATACCTGATACAGCTGTGAGGCATGCCAGATATGGAAGTCGTGGTAGCTTCCAGGGCTGCCAGCACACACATCCATGATAATGCCCTGAGCATTGCACACGACCTGGCAATTGATGGAGGGAAATCCCTTACGGTTTATGTAGCGTCTACCCTGCTCGCCAGGTGGTGACTTGATTTGTATGTGCGTACAGTCTATCGCACCCAGTACCTCCGGGTATTGTGCCACACGGTGGAAGTGGCACATATTGCTAGCCAAATCCTCCTGAGATCTGGGGAAGTATATATGCTCACTGGCATGTGGTAACATGGCATCCAGGAACTGGTGTAGTATCCTGGATGCTGATGCCTGTGAGATGCCCATTATATCTCCAGTTGGCCTTTGAAAGGTACCTGTGGCCAGTATTCGCAAGCTTACACATACCTTTGTGTCCACTGGGATGGGTTCCCCTCTGTTGTTTCTTGTTCTCAGGCGTGGCCGGCACAGCTCCACTATTTGCTGTAACGTGTCCCTGTCCACCCTGTAATGCTCTACTATCTCCAGGTCTTGTAGCCCCTGGTAGGTTACCCTTGGTCTGAACACTCTCCTTCTCCTCCAAGGCCTACGGTGGTTGTTGGCACCCTCCTCCACAACACCGTCTGCCTCTAACACATGCTGATGGATCACAGCCACGTCAGCACCCAACATGTACCTTTTAAAAGTTCCCCGTGTGTTTACAGCTATGGTGCGGCATTTGGGAATACACGGCTGTGTGTTGTGTGCATTCACACTTTATACTATTGTGCTGTGCACACCGATGATGTCATAGGGTGTGTTTGTACGGCCGTATCTGGGGGTTATCTTCCGTGTTTTACCGATGGAACTACAATGCTGTTGCCTTTGGTGTTGCATTACTCTTGCCTGCCATGGATTACCTTTCGACCTTCCCTTACTATTTCTGCACGTTGTACCTACTATTTTCTGGCATGCATCCTGCAGAGCACTGTCATGTGTACTTTTGGGACATGGCATATCATGCGTTTGTGTGCTGCCATTGTGCTGCCTGTCTGCTTTGCTCTGCTGTGTCAGGTCTTCTATCTTGCAATCTGCTACCTCCCTACTTTCTTTGCATTCATATGCCTCCCCTATCCCGTTTTAAAGGTTTCTGCATGCAGAGTTGTCAGCTGCCGCCGATTGGCCTTCGTGGGTTGATTAGTGTTGATTGCTCATTAGTACTCCAATTACACTTCTTCTGCATTTCCTCATATTCTTAACATCACCTTCCTGTTTCCGATGTTGTTTGCGGGGCGAGCGTCACATGACTAGGTTAAGGGAACGTAGACATCCTCGTACACATGCATTTCTGCGTGCATTGTGTGCTCTCAGCTGAACTATTACCCCATACCCCGGTCCTGCAGCTGTGATTTGCGATGTACAGCCCAGGTTTGCTGTGCTCCAATGTGCTTCCTGCTACGGTGGCACACCCCTCTGCAGATGACATGTATTCCCTCTGAGCCACTCCTCGGCGTATTACTGCTGCGCCGTTTGGTACAGCCTTACGCCGGTGGGGGATTTGCGATTCAGTATTATCTGCCTCATTTGCATGGCATTGACTACTAATTCATAGTTACCATGCCAAACACTGCCGCGAGTCCTTGGCAACCCTTGCACCATGGTTGTGGTGTTCCATGCATACCATGGTGTATTATGCTGTGAACCTGCTGTGTATTACGCTGCTGTTTTATAACATTGTTATATTATTTCATTGTATTGCACCTTCCGCAAACATGTCCTAGGGTTCTGATGTGAGTTGCTGTGGACATGCCATTTAAGTTGTTATTTACATGTTGTGCATGTTTTCTTTTGACATTGTCTGTGTATTTCGCCATTGGCATATGGTACCAGTGTGATACCTGGGTCTGACACTCTTCTGTTACTCCTATGTTATGTTTGGGAAAATGTAAACCATTTTTTTGGTTTACATTGCCGTGGGCTTATGCTACGCCTGCGCCACTTCGTGAATCGCTATATGCCGTCATTTGCATGGTGCAACACTGCACATGGGGTGTTTAGCATACCTTTACCAGGGGCTGCACAGATCCGGCGCACGCCGGTAGTGCACGTGGGATTGGATCGTACCTGAATCGCTCGGCGGCCATATTTGGCGTTGTATTGCCTACGCTATGCGTGCGCCTGGCGCAAGGTTCATGAATCCCGGGGTGTGTCTGCATGTTGTATGCATGTACATTTATCAGAGTTTGTTTAGGACTTGGGTTATGGAAATTATGATTTTTTCATAATTTGGTAAATAACTTTGCAAGGGAGCATGTCATTATGCTAGATGACTGCAACTCAATTTTTGGAACACTGTTTCGGGGAAATCTTTCATTCTGGTGTCTGTGCATACATTATATTGAAGGGCTCGCATGGGTGAATAATATCCACAATTGATATGGCCTAACTCATATCACCAATTATAGCAATACAAGTTGCATTTTACCTTTGTCAATACATATAACTTCCATTACCATTTCAAGTGAAAAGTTTCAGTGTGCACTTTCTTCCAAAATTTGAAAATAATGAAACAGGAAAATCATCTTGTTTAACCTAACACTTTGAGGCAGAATATGCAATATCCAAAAATAGACTTCTCTATCATATGGTGTAGATGTCCATGATGTACTCGTAATCTTGTCCAAAGTCTAGTCCCAAATCTTTTTTTACTTTCCTGCATTTCCACACAATGTATGCATAATTAGCTTGAAGCATACCATATTAGCAGTAGCTAGGCACAACAGTTATTCTGGAGTATCTAAATCTGCACAGGACAAAATAACATGAGTGAAATACTTTCATATAGGTGTGCTGTGTAATAAGACAAAGGACATTATTATCTGCATAGCTGTGTCAAACCTTTTTCCACTCTATATCCAGAAGGGTGGAGTACAAAATATTCTCCCAGTAAAGATAATTTGTGTAAGTGGATTCTGTTCATATCCATAATAAACTTGCATAGTTGTTTGATTTTAGGAATGGTATATGATCTTTCTGTCCGATGTATATCACCCTTGCTATTCTTAATCCATGTAGTCTGGTACCTTAATATTTTTCCCAATACATAACATATTCTATAAGTATTGTCACCAGGAAACTTTATTTATACTGTGAAACCTATGCTGTATTGCCCACAAAGTGATAGATGATATCTTATTTAACATCCCATATATCAAAAACATGATGCATCTCCTTTCTTATTTAGTTCTTCCAACCCACTAATCCCACGTTTATTTCAGTTTTGGGATTAGACCATATTGTGGTCTTTATCATATAGTTTTTCTTGATTTTCTTGCAATTTGGTTCATGCCAAATTTCTGATCAAACCACTCCTCCTATCCCTACCCTTGGTCCCATACAGTGTTAGGTACAGTTTGCACCTCTCATGGGAAAGTAGTAGGCTAGCTAGCCTTATGGGCCATATTTGTTATTTGTGGTCCCTGGTGTTAAAAATTTAACTGTAAATTTTTTATATGCATACCTCTCAACTGTCCAGATCTTTGCACAATGTCCAGATTTTTGCCTTGTATTTTTGGTCTGTTCCTCATAAAAGTTTGTGGTTTTCTGGCAGATCACTGAGGCTAAAGTCACTAAATGACTTGCATTCAAGTTTCAGATTTCATGTCCTTCAGAAAAATGTATGCTAACACAAATCCTTGTTATTCTAGCAATTGCAAATGTTTGTAAGAGCAATATTTAAAATCTGACACTATTTTTGGACCTTTGTCCCCATTATTTTAGGCTTTGTCCTAACAGATGGTAATGACAGTCTTATATTACATCTGTACAAAGAATATGATGCATGCCTACTCAGCAGATAATGTGAAGCAATTTCCCACCTGCACATTAGGTGTTCCATTTCTGAATTTTTTATTTTGTTGCTTGTACATACCAGAAATTATTACTGAATGGTTGTTTCAGGGAAATCATTCATTCTGGTGCCCGTGCATGCATTATATTGAAGGGCTTGCATGGGTGAATGCTTCATTTTGGTGGTTTAATACTAGAAAATCTTACAGATGTTTCATTTGGGGAAGTGTTTAATTTTGGACTTTGTGCATACCTCAACATTCTACTGAAGGGGTTGCTTGGGTGAAGTGTTCATGCTGGTGGTTTTACATACTAGGAAATGTTACTGAAGGCTTGTTTGTGGAAACATTTCATTTTTGGTGCATGTATAGCTGGACATAATTATGAGGATGTTGCTTGTGGAAATAATTCATTGTGTATTAGGGAAGTGCTTATGCATACATGGTCTCACTGCTGAATTGACTACTGGGCCAATTTGTATCATTTGGGTGCCTGTGCATACAGAATGGAAATAACTCGAGGGATTACTGGGGACATATAGAAAGTCAGTCTGCAAATTACATTGCATTACATCACTTCTGCTTGTATTATTCTATTTGTGATTATACTGCCTGAGTGAGATAAAGGTTATCACTAGGTGACTACTGACAGTATGGAGCTACCATACTTTTTGTGCATTTCTCCTGGCTTTATCAGTCATGTGTGAAATTTAGGTGGGAGGAAGGGCTCAGTAATAACTAA
Organism: Protopterus annectens; assembly: GCF_019279795.1. Lineage (NCBI taxonomy): Eukaryota > Metazoa > Chordata > Ceratodontiformes > Protopteridae > Protopterus > Protopterus annectens. The sequence continues at coordinate 1,123,459,117 of NC_056726.1, forward strand.
GTGCTATACTATTTGACTGAATGTCTCCAGTCTTCTCCTTACTGATGATACTTAGTCTGTGTTACTTAACAGCTTCACAATATAATATAATGAATGCCTACTCAACAGGTTATGTGCAGCAGTTATTACCTGTGCCTTAGCATGCATACCTTTGCAGTAATGAAAAGAAGGTCATTATCGCATTAGCAATACATGCAGTTACAGTATAGCAGTGAGTCATTATCACTTTTCTGGGAAAAGTCTCACCTGCTGTCACTGTTATTCACATAAGTCATTATCATTTTAATGAATGCACAAGCCAGGTTGTGTTTTTTCTCTGCTTGGAGTCATTGCAAGTACCCCCACCCCCATTCTTAATCAACTGCCTACCCTCCTAAACCCCTGATATATATATATATATATATATATATATATATATATATATATATATATATATATATATATATATATTTTATTTTATTTTACATTTGTTGACCGGGCTAGTCTAGCTGGATCTATGACCATTTTCAGTAGAGGCCAGGGGAGAAAAGCTCCACATAGAAAACTAACACAAACAGTACATTAAAACATTCATTACAAGAATATTATGAGATGATTACATGTGTTTCAAGGTAACAAAACATATAAAAAAACATTTTTTTTTTTTACTATGAGAAGAGGGAGAAGGATTTAGAAGTAAGTGGCAGACACACAAAGCAAAGTGATGAGCAGGAATAAGAGAACTAAGTAGCTAAAACTGGTATAGTAGGAATTAGGTGTAGGGTAGTAAGTGGTTGATGAGACAGTAAGATGGCCAATTCAGTTGTTCCTGGTTACAGTAAGTCAGCCTAAATGGTAGTGGATTTAAAGTAACAGAAAGAGAGATGCAAAAAAAAGAAGCTGTTGCACAAGACTAGCAGTGGGAGATGCATTAGTCAGGGTTAGTACAGGGACATAGCCAGTGAGTTGTAAGGTATAATTTAAGTTTCTTTTTAAATAGTGAAGTTGAAGAAAGAGATGTAAGTTCAACAGTGTTAGTGAAGAGGGATTCTCCTGCTTTGTTGTTAGATTTATGAGTAGAGATGAGTAATTTGTTTGCAGAGCGTAGGTTTGTAAGATTTTTATATGAGGATTGGTGTGTTGCTTGGATGATACAGGGTTTTATGGGTAATAGTTAGCTGGTGAAGTCGAATATGGTTCTGTAGTTCCAGCCAACCCAGATGTTTCAGATTTTGGCAGTGGTGGGATCTAGCAAGAGAGCCTGTAGCAAATCTGGCAATGTTGTTGTAAGCCATTGACAGCTTGTTGAGGTTGCTTTTTGATAGGTTAGTATATATAGGAGATGCATAAAAGAGTGTTGAGATGAGATGGGTGTGGGCAATGGAAGTTTTTGCTATGGGAGTAAGGAAAGGTTTAATTCTACAGAGGGAGCCTAGTTTTCGGTTAACTGATTTTATTGTGGTGTTAATATGAGTATCAAAGTTAAGGCTGTGGTCAACTGTCACTCCCAAGAGTTTAGTTGTAGTGTCAGGGGATATAACTGTATTATTTTTAGATTTAATAGTGAAGTAAAGTGGGGGTGACTTGAGTGTGGGAGTAAACAGTAGAAGTTTAGTCTTTTTAGGGTTAAGGAGGAGGCAGCGCTGTATAAACCAATCTTCGACAAGTTCAAAGACCTTTTGGGTGAGTGACTGTAGTTCAGATGATTCAGTAGCTGAGGAAATAAAGGTAGAGTCATCTGCGTATTGAATGAATACAGCATGTGGGATGCTAGTAGACAGATCATTTATAAAGATAGAGAATAGAAGAGGGCCCATAATAGAATGTTGGGGTACACCAAGAGAGACAGGAAGGTGGGAAGATAGAGTATTGTTCCAGAGTACTGCCTGTTGCCTGTTGTGTAAGTAGGACTTGAACCACTGTACAGCTTGACTATCAAGTGAAAGGGACTTTAGTATACTCAGTAGAAGGTGATGATTAACCATATCAAATGCTTTTGAAAGATCTATGAAGATAGCAGAGGACAGGGTGTTATGGGTACGGTTCTTGTTAATATGGTCAGAGAATGATAGGAGGGCTGTAGTGGTGCTGTGGTAAGGTCAAAAGCCATGTTGCGAGTTAGCTAAAAGGTTATTTTGGAGGAGGTGGTCTAGCAGTTGACGATGGATGCACTTTTCTAAGATTTTAGCTATGGGAGAGAGTAGGGTAATTGGACGGTAGTTAGAAAGTTCTGTTGAGTTACCACCTTTGTGTAGGGAGATTATATGAGATTTTCCAGATGGATGGGATGGTGCCTTCAGTGATGGCTCTATTAATAAGGATAGAGATAGGGTAAGCAATAGGCTTTGCTGCTACTTGAAGAGACTTAGCAGGCAAGAGGTCGGCAGAGGGGGTAGAGGGTTTAAGCTTTTGAAGGAGAGTACAGATAAAGGATGTAGGCACAGGTTGGAGTTGGAAAGTGGGTGGTGGGTTCTTTAAGGTTGAAGAAAGATTAGAGGATACAGGAGGTAGAGAGTTAGCAAGTGACTGGATAGCTTCAGTGAAGAAGGTATTGAAGGAATCAGCAATTAGTTTTGGAGTATTGGTGCTGATTCCAGAGGGGGTTGGTGTTTTAGAGTTGCTGGGATGTAGTAATTTATTGATTCCTGACCAGAATTTTTGTGGACTTTGTTGGTTGGAGTGTTGAAGCTGAAAGAAGAAGTTTTTTTTGTCCAGTAGTATAGATGTTTTAGTTAAGTTTCTAAGTTGTTTAAATTTTAGGTGATCTGCTGGGGTTTAAGAGGAAAGCCATTTGGCCCAAAATTTGTTTCTTAGTAGAATCTTTTGCTTAGTTTCCTTTGTAAGCCAAGGTGCAGTTTTGGTAGTGCTCCTTCGAGTACGAAAGGGGGCATGGAAATCCAAGATTTCAAGGAACTTGGAGTTGAAGTGTGCCACTGCTTCATCTAGTTGCAGGTGTTTTAAAGATGACCAGTTGCATACTCTCAGTTCATTCTGGAAGTGTTCTGGGTTAAAATGTTTATTACAACGAGATGTTTTAAATGTAGAGGGACTGTTAATATTGGTCTTATGTCGAATTATGCATGTTAGTGAGTGATCACTAATGTCTGCTGGTAGGATACCTGTCATATATGATGTCGATAGAGTATTTATAAGAA
>NC_056726.1:1123464630-1123522352 GCF_019279795.1 Protopterus annectens
GGGTTATGGAAATTATGATTTTTATTCATATTTTGGTAAATAACTTTGCAAGGGAACATCTGAATGTGCTAAGTAATACCTTATTTTGAAGACAGTATTGATACTTCCAGCGTGGTAAAAGAACTGTTCCTGTATGTTGTACACATGTAGAGATATCAAAGTTTGTTTTGGACGTAGGTTATGGAAATTATGATTTTTTTTCATATTTTAGTAAATAAATTTGCAAGGGAGCATGTCAGTGTGCCAAGTAGTACCTCAATTTGAAGACAGTGTTACCTCTTACAACATGGTAAAAGAACTGTGTCTGTGCACTGTACACATGTACAGATATCACAGTTTGTTTAGTCTTGTAGGATTATGAAAATTATACATTTCCAATACTTTTCATTATTCTGCCCATATCTTTGCAAGGGAGCATGGTGATGACACAAATGATGCATCAGTTTGAAACTGACATTGAGAGACACAACTTCTACACTGATATGTAGGCTCTGTCTGTTACATGTGATGAGATATTATGTCTTTGTTTATTTATTAGTTATGAGAAATATTATATTAATCATATTTCTGTGAATATCTCCATAAAGGAGCATCACACAGTAATGGTTAAGGTATCATCTTAAAGCTGACATTCATACTAACAAATTAAATGCAAGTTGTATGGATCTACATGGTACATTGACCAAGATATTGTGCTTTGATTTTCCAAAAAGGTAGAAAATATGCACAATATCAACATTCCTTGCCAAATATTTAATAATGACTTTGATATACACTATTAACATTTACACTGTTGGAAAGGTCAGTGTCTACTGAACAACTTTCTCGTTTACATTTTTAGTCTAGCTTTTATAGTTAAAGAGTTATGAACATTTGTTTTCTGTATGGTATTACAAATGGATTTTCTGAAAATGAGCTCAGGCTGCACTGTTGTTCCTATGGTGGAATTAAGATGGCAGCTTTTTCTAAGCTGCTCTGGAGTGAATGAGTTAAACCAACATTATTCCAAATGCAGAAGAGAAACACTTACATTCTGTAGTCATGTCTGGAACATCACACTCCTGTTTGTTGGCCTGTCTCCACAGTGTATGTTGTTAGAGGTATAGCCCACTACCATCTGTGATGCTGTTTGCCAAACACCAACATGAAGTCCTGCTCACAGTGAATGAAAAGGGCCAACACCCACATGATGTTCCTAGTTATAGGAGTGTGTTTCCATGCAATTGGCTATGGGGATGTTACCACAGCTGTCCCACATGCAATCAGCTAGTGGGGGACTGCAATTCATGCAACAGCCATCAGCTGATCATGAACATCCCTTACAAAACACAGGCTGCTGCCTAAGCAAAGCAGGTGTAATTCTTCACATCCACCAGAGAGGGAGTGAGAAAGACAGAGACAAAGTAAGACAGGGAGGGGGTAGAAGAGTAAAACCTAAGCATGTTTGTGTCACACACTTACCAGTACAGGGTTTCAAACCCCTGCCTGACTATGTATTGCTATTACATGTCTATGCAGTTATTGCATGCACCACAGAGCTTATATGTTGGGAAGCTGTCCAAAGGTATATTTGATGGTGAGTGACATCTGCAACAGTGATAAAGAAGGGATAAGGTAGGTGTAGTACATGTGCCTGTCCACATGAACAGGTGTCAAGGTTGACACAGCCACACTCTCTCAGGGACTCACATACATTATCACTGTTGGCAGGGTCAGGATTAAACTTCTTAACTAGCTAGTTTGTCACAATACAGTAAAATGCAGGTATCACATGCACCACAGGAGTTATCAGGATGATATATGGGCAAAGGGTATGCCAGGGTGTCTGACATCAGAAGGCATGCTTCAGTAGGCCAATGGGAGGTGTAGTGAGTGTGAATGGGGTCCAAATTATTATACTCAGCACACACACTCACACACATGCACACACACACACTGACACAGGTTGCCAGTATTGACATGCATGGGTGCATTGCTTCACAGGTGTGTAATGGTTGACTGCGCCAGAAGGCTGTACAAGGCTAGGTAAAGGGTATACTTTGGCATCAGGCCACATGACAATGGTCTGCTGTGTGGCTCAGGGGTGTAGTGACTGGAGTGGCCCACACAGGTGGGTATTGTATTCACCATCCAGTCATCTGGGTTATTATTGTGGGTGGCCAGTGCTGTGCAATACTTGCCATGTATGTGTTCTATAGTCCATGATATGGATGGTTTCTGGGATGTGCACATATCCCACATGCATGTTCTGTGACATGTGGAAGTGTACCTGGGGTGACTGGGGTATGTTGTGTACACAGATTATTATCATCAGATGTGTCATTCCTGGCCTCATGTGGTGAGAACTGGCAATGAACACCAGGTTGACCCTGCACCTAGACTGACAGCATGATACAGGTATGCCCTGGTGTCAGTGGCATCTGCCCATACAGGACATGTGTATAAGGCATGGTATGTCCTTTGTGGGGTTACATTTGCTGGCTCTACAGTTGTTGTAGGCATCCAGTGGGGAACATAGTGAAGGAGCATTGTATGCAATTATGTGCCTATTGTAGGAATGGGACAGGGTGCCATGCCCTCTGTAGTCCACTGCAATCACACCATGGTTACTATTTGTGGGCAATATGCAGGGAACTACCAACATAGTGGTTGTTGCCTAGCCAAGTGTGTTTGTGTATGAGACATGGGTTGGGAGTGTTCTCTGTGTAATACAAGGGTTGCCTATATTGTTTGCCAGGCCTTGATGTCACATGTAGGGGTATGGATTGTCATCCCAAGCCTCTCTGCTGTTTGACATCTGTTAACCTTGCAAGTTGGACATTGTGACATATAATAGGCCCACCATATAAGAAATTTGCAAAACCTGCTCCACAATGAGTCCAGTTGTTACACACTCACCTCCACACAGGACATGAATTACACATGCATACGCACCAAGTCTCACAGTTGCCATGTCTGGGATTAGAACTCCTACCTAACTAGTACATCACCCTACAGTATTACTCAGTTATAGGACATGCCATGGAGATTACTGGGTTACTCCTTCCCCAAAGGTGTATTTCAAAGTGAATGATATCAGCAGGCTTGCCAAAGTAGCACAATGGAGGTTGTAGTGACTGTGAATGGCTTCAACAGCCTTGCTCCCTACACAGGGAAACAAACACACACACAAACATTTGCACTTGCCATGTCTGGGAATAGAACTCCTACCTAACTAGTATATCACACTACATCATTTCACAGTTATAGGATGTGCCACAGAGATTACTAGGCTACTCCTTCCCCAAAGGTGTATTTCAAAGTGAATGACATCAGCAGGCTTACCAAAGTAGGGCAATGGAGGTTGTAGGGACTGTGAATGTCCTCAAAAGCATGTCTCCTTACACAAGCAAACAAACACATGAACTTTTACATTTGTCATGTCTGGGAATAGAATTTATACCTAACTAGTATATCACACTAGAGCATTACACGTTTATAGGTTGTGCCACAGAAATTACTGGGCTACTCTTTCCCCAAAGGTTTATTTCAAAGTGGATGACATCAACATCCCTGCAAAGTAGAGCATTTGAAACTGTAGTGAGTGTGACTGGCCTAAAAAGTATTGATCCCTACACAGACAAGCATACACATTTGCCATGTCTGGGATTAGAACTCCTACCTAACTAGTACATCACACTACAACATTAAACAGTTATAGGACGTGCCACAGAGATTACTGGGTTACTCCTTCCCCAAAGGTGTATTTCAAAGTGAATGACATCGGCAGGCTTGCCAAAGTAGGGCAATGGAGGTTGTAGTGACTGTGAATGGACTCTAAAACATTGATCCCTACACAGACAAAGAAATACACACACAAAACACAAACCTGTACACTTGCCATGTCTGGGAGTAGAACTCCTACCTAACTAGTACATCACGCTACAGCATTATGCAGTTACAGCACATGCCACAAAGATCACTGGGCTACTCCTTTCCCAAAGGTGTATTTCAAAGTGGACGACATCAACAGCCCTGCCAAAGTAGGGCATTTTAAATTGTAGTGAGTGTGACTGGCCTAAAAAGCATTGATCCCTACACAGACAAACACACTTGCCATGTCTGGGATTAGAACTCCTACCTAACTAGTACATCACACTACAGCATTATGTAGTTATAGTACATGCCATGAAGATCACTGGGCTACTCCTTTCCCAAAGGTGTATTTCAAGGTGAAGACATCAGCAGGCTTGCCATAATTGGCCAATGGGGAGTGCAGTGTGCATGCATGGGCCATAACCCATTCATCTAGAGGCAGACACACAATACTCAAGCACACACAAGTTTATATTCTACAGGTACGTGTATACAACTACTAGATGACTACTGACTTGTACAGTCATGTTACACAGTTAGCACAAGCACCACAGACACTATAGTGCTGAGGGATACCAGAGACAAATGTCTATGGTGATTGACATTTGCACATCATGTGGTTTTAGCCAATTGGATGTGTGCTGGGTGGAACAGGCCTCATGACGGGAGGCTCTTTGTCACTGTCACTCTCTTCCACATATCTGTGTATGTGCATTTTTGTCTATTATGGTGTGTTGCCTTGGATGTATGTGTGTATTCCTATCCAATGTGTGTGCAAAGCATGACTGGTGGGTACTGAGGAGTGTATGCATTTACATCTGTGACTGACAGATATATATGGTCCACTGTTGTTGCCAGACATGGGCTTCATTTCTGTAAGTGAGTGAGCATGCCCAGTATCACCTTTCAGTATTTTGTTGTCTGACATGACCTTCATTTCTCTAATGTGGGAGCATGCCCAGTATGACCCTCTGTATTGAATGTGTGAATCCATTCCAGGTAGATTGTACTCTAGTGCAGACGTTTATGTTCTACACCTACTGCTAGCAACCTGTTTCTGCAGGATATCTGTACAAGTCCCACACTGAGCCTTCCCCCTTAGCAACCACTATTCATTGGCCATGTTGTCTTCTGCCTGCCATTGAGTATAATGGCAAAATTGTAATTTTGGATAGAATACTTATTTCACGTTTTTGTTTTTGGCCCGACCCCGTTTGTGCACCGCTGTGCTATACTTAAACAGCTGAAATTGGCTAAAAAGAGGCAAAGGTTTTTTAAGAGGAATGTTTAGGTGCTTTAAATTGAGGTGGGGTGGTTGTTTTAGGAAATTATGTCATTATTCGGTTCGTATTTAAGAACCTGGTTTTTGTTTAAAAATGTTTGAAGAAGTTTATTCATTCTAGTAAACAAAAGTGCTTACAACATTATTTTTGCCTCCAGTGTGGTGTTTTTCCATTCTTTGGTTTACCTTTCTGCACTTTGCCATTATAGTCAATGGCATGCAGAAAGTAAACATAGGGAGGTAACAGTGGTTGCTGAGTGTGAAGGCTCGTGCTTAGTGCAGTAACTAGGGCTGAAGGCAGTGGGGTATATAAATGAGGGGACTTACACTGAATCAAAAGTTAGACAGGGAAATTTCAAAGTGTCAGACTGCACCTAACTGTGTAGGTGCTCTAACACGATAGTGTAGGCAGGATGAGCAAGGAACATGAAAAGGGTGTGTGTCATGCTTGCTGTAAGCACATTGGATCTCTGTTGGCTAGGTACAGCTTAGCTAAGCACAGCTAAACGAGGGGGCGTGTTTGAAGCTATTTACTCTTATTCCATGAAATGAGGAGCATGTTCATGTGCAGGGGAGAGACATTTCATGCTGTTTACACAGCACACGGGCACAAAAAGGAATCAGAGAGGAAAAGGCCAAGAAAGTAGCAGAACAAAGGAAACACTGTACAAATCAGCAGAATGGGAGTCTGCAACCCACAATGGGCCAATGAACCCAGTCAATAACAGCTGACAGGTGGCTGCGGAGCTGAAAATGGTAGGACAGCATCAACTAAAGGTGAAATGAAGTAGAAATCAGTACTATGGGAGTCTTGCAACTCAGAATGGTCCATGTAGATAAATACAGCTGCCAGGTGGCTGCAGTGCTGAAAATGGGAGAATATGTAAAATACAATTAAAGGGCAACAGCAGCAAATAAAGGTGAAATGATGTAGAGATCGCTACCATGGGAGTCTTGCAACTGAGAATAGGCCATGCAAATATAATATAGCTGCCAGGTGGCTGCAGAGCTGTATATGGGAGGAGATGCACATAACATTTAATTACAAAAAATGGCAACAGCAGAATAAAGGCAATAATGCACAAATTACCAGTAATGCCTCAAACACTCACAGTGGCCAAAGCAAACCCATGAGTAATATAGCTGGCAGCTGGAATACATCATAGTCAGCCAATAATACAAACAGCATCAACAGAATAACAGTATAAAGTATGAAAACCCCTTACAGTCTGTTTTTTCCCCACAAACTCTGCACCACTGGTGTATACATGCAGGGGAATTTTACCTTCGAAAATGTTAGGGGTTGCCATTGCTTTGATCCATCAGTATGTGCTAGAAGCTGATGGTGGCGAGGAGGATAATGCTGACAACTGCCACAGACCAAGGAGGACGAGAAGAGTGTTCAGACCAAGGGTAACCTACCAGGGGCTACATGATCTAGAAATAGTAGAGTGCTACAGGGTGGACAGAGACATACTTCAGCAAATCACAAAGCTGCACTGGCCTCAGCACAGAGCTAGAATCAACAGAGGGGAATCCATCCCAGTGGATACGAAGGTATGTGTAGCCTTAACAATTCTAGCTATGGGTACTTTCCAAAGATCTACTGGGGACATCATGTGGGTCTCACAGGCATCTGCATCCAGGTTACTCCACCCATTCCTGGATACCATGCTAACACATGGTGGTGAGCACATTTACTTCCCAACACTTATGAGAGAGGACCAGAAATATGCGTCTTTTCCACCATGTAGCAGAATACCCGGAGGTACTGGGTGCCATACACTGCATGCACATCCACATCAAAGCACCACCTGGTAAACAGGGTATGGTCTACATAAACATGGACAATAGATGTATGACTGCTGAATCCTACACAAATGCACTTTATTCAACCAAGATTCTAACTTCCAAAAAAAGGAAGCCAATCTGGTAGTCTTCTGCCATAAACAAACTCTACAACAGAAAAAAGAAACTTGAAAAAAAGAGTAAAATTCCATGACTGGAGGAACTCCCTGGTCAGCCTCAGTAAGAAGATGAGATCCCTCATAAAATCCTCCAAAGCTAGTTATGAAAACAAAATCACCACTGATTCTAAAGCCAATCACAAAGCATTCTATAGCTATGTCAAGAATCTCAATGGCAACACTCAGATCTGCTCTGAGTTACAGCACAATGACACTAAATATACAGAACCAACTGATATTGCCAAAATCCTGGCAGAAAGGTTCAGTGCTAACTTTACCCCCCTCTCGCCCCCTAAAGGGCCCAACTTTATACCGGAAGAATGCAAAGTTCCTGTAATCACGGCTGCACAGGTAAAGACCTCACTCCCCAAAGCCAAGAACACAGCATCCATGGGACCTGACAACATCCCAGGCTGCCTTCTATATGAATTACAGAATGAACTGGCACCCCACCTAAGTACCATGTTCAATCATAGCCTCACCTCAGGCTTTGTGCCCATTGAATGGCACACCACGATGGTTATTCCGCCCCATTAGCCTGACGAGCCTGGTCTACAAGGCCATGGAACGTTTCATCATGGAACTCATAAACAAAGACATTGGAGATCTCCAAACTCTGGACCCCACACAGTTTGGGTTTGTAAAAGGTAGATCATGTCTCCTAAACCTGATAGACTTCTTTGAAGCAGTCACTAAAGCCATAGATGAGGGTAAGTTGGTTCACACAGCCTATCTAGATCTCGCCAAGGTGTCTGACACCATCCCCCACTCTGGAATTATAGATAAACTCACTAAACTAGGTATAAATCCCTATGTCACAAGATGGGTTGCCAAGTGGCTTTCTGACAGAACCCACACTGTGAAAGTAGCAGACTCGAAATTAGACTTCAGACCAGTGACAAGTGGAGTACCACAGGGTTTAGTCCTGGGTCCTCTCCTGTTTGGTATCTACTTCTCTGAAGTACAGGCTAACACAGAAGGTCTTTGGCTAATGAAGTTTGCAGATGACTGCAAACTATGAGCCATAATTGAAACTCCTAACGATGAGGACATCCTACAGAAGGGCCACACTGAAACTGATGCCTGGTGTAAAAGTTATGGCCGCAAGCTCAATGCCAAAAGGTGCATTGTCCTCCCCTTTGGTAAAAATTCTGTACCCATGAAATACCACATAGGCAGTTGTCTACTTAACACTGAAAGTGTAATAAGAGACCTTGGGACACAGGTGGACAGTAGCCTCTCCTTTGATAATCACATTGCCACAGTGGTCAGGAAATCCTTCTACATGGCATACCTCATCACAAAAGGTTTCTCACCCAGAAAAAAAGAGGTCATTGTTCCCCTCTACTCATCACTCATTAGACCCATTATAGAGTACAACGCCCCTTTTGGTATGTACCTCACAGGACATCTACAAAAACTGGAAAGGCTGCAAAAATACCTCACAAAGAGGATTACTGGCCTCAAAGAGATGCTTTACGTAGACTGACTCAAAAAATCCAGCTTTACTCCATCGCATATCGCCTACTCAGAGGTGATCTCTGCCTAGCATACAAAGCTATGTCAGACCCAAAGCTGTTGGACATGCTCCACTTAAAGAAATCCCAATCCCTCCAAGCTACATGCTCTAGGGACCTAAACCTTGTCACCACAATAAACAGAACATGCTGGAGGGATAGATTCCTGTCCCAGAGACTTCCCGTACTCTGGAACAGACTACCTATCTATGTCAAACAGAGCTCCTTATTAGCACTCTTCAAGAAAAATCTTGATGATTGGATGCGTAATAGGAAATTCACTCCAGGGATCACTTCTGTGGTTCTGCTTGACAGGGGCACAGGAAAATATTTTTCTTGGGTGGCGCAAGCCAGGGTACTTTTTTGACTAGGCGTGTATAGGCCTTGGGGCCAATAGCCTAGTACCTATCTATGAACCTATGAACTGCAAGGTATTCCCCTCCATCAACTGCCAGGTCATGTGCAATGCCCAGGGCATTATCATGAATGTGTGTGCTGGCAGACCTGGAAGCTATCACGACTCCTATATCTGGCATTTGTCACAGCTGTATCAGGCATTTGCAAGTGAGTGCATCCTATATAGCCATCTCGTGGGGGATGCCAGCTATGCACTGGCACTGTCGATGATGACACCCATCAGAAATGCACACACACCCACAAAAGAACACCATAACAAGCTACATGCACAAACCAGGATCATGATAGACCGTGTGTTTGGGATGCTCAAGTCACTGACATATGTGGTGGAGCCATGCAGTACTTCCCAGCCACATGTGCAAACATGTTCATAATATGTGCCATGCTACATAATATTATCCTGCAGAAACAGCTGCAGTAGGAACAGCACAGGGAAGGCCCACACAGCCTACCACCATTACCAAAGTTTCCACAGGCACAGAGGAACTCACAGGAGGAGGCCCCTGAGCATGCCCCCATAGGCAGACAGAGGTGTGCCCAGTATTCTCATGCCTTAGCAAAGAAGCAGCGCATAGCACACACACACTGACACTGTAGGGACACCAGGGACTGACACCTCTTACTGACTCACACACACAGTAAAATGGATGACACACACACATCACATTACCTGTAACTTACTATGTATAGACAGTGTACTATGTGCATCCAACATAGGTGGCCCTCAAGCACTGTCCTCACAACTGATGCATGCACAAGATAATTCAGTCTTCTTATCAATAAAGGAATGAAATAGTATGTTCTACTGCTGCATGCATGCAAAGGACTGGGGTGGCCTACTGGGATACCAATACACAACTGACAGCTATGTGGGACACCAGGAAATGTCTGGCCAAAACTGGCCTCCACACGCTATGCAGTAGTACCCACAATGGAAAATGTCACTGCAGTATATGTGTGGGGACAACTAACTGGGGTGCATAGGTCACAGGCATGGATGTCAGGGTGGGGGGGTCTCAAAACCACCCCTCTCACCCACACAGCACGTCAGCAGTAGAAAACCATAGTCAAATTTCTAGTAAAGGTACACAAATGGCGGCAATGTGGAATTAACCCCTTACAGACTCACACAGTCATATCACAGCAGGACCCACAGTTGCAGTAAGGCTATGAAGGGTAGGAAGTCTGAAACTCAAATGTATGCCAGTACAAACTGACCTGGCCTCTTTACTAATATGCCACCAGTCTGCAGGACAGGGCACTATAGTATGGTAAATGGAACCAAAATGTAAAGCAAATATCAGTGGTCTGTGCACATGTGTACAGTTGACAGGTGTGTCCCCCCCATATACCCATACAAATGCAGTAACATATATGTATGCATGGAAATAGCAGCATAGCACACATTGGCAGGCCTGTACCAATACACATGAAAACATGTTGCCTGTCTACAATATGCAGGGGTCAATGAGCTATGTGTATGTGTGGTTAATACTGTCTTGATCTGCCCGGCATGTTCTCCTTGTGGTTGTCTTGTACTGCCCTAGGTATAGTCCTGCCTTTGACAGCGCCATGTACAGATAACTGCAGTGCCAACAGTTAGACATGTCAGTGACACCCACTGCTCTGCCACTGACATACCTGGAAGTTGCAGTGCTATGTAGCATATACTAAACATATTAGTGACATATTGAAGGATGAGTAAGCAGAGCTGCCAGGGCTCTTGTGAATATAACTGCTTTGTGGTACTGTTGCCAGTGGCCATTCTCAATACTCCTGTTTTCTTATGTTTGCTTTTATAAAGAATGGTCATGCCTGCACAGTTGAATGCACTCTGTACCCACACCCATAACTCCCAACCTCTAACAGCAAGATGTCTGGACAAGGGCAGAAGTGAGAGTGGAACAAAGCCACAATGATAGGCATGTGTTGTAAATATTGCCCTTACATACTGAGAAAGTTGGTAGGGTGATGGGTTTGTAGAAGTGCAAATGGTTTGAAGGTAATATATTCTGAAACAGTAATATCTGTATTATCATGTAACATCACACTTCAATCATATGTAACTAACTTGCCATAAAAACACATTTATGTAGAAAGGATGAAACCTCTAGCAAAACACCTGGACAACCTGCCTAAAAATGTATAGGTCAGAGGTATGCCCACACAAGGATATGATGTCTCAGGTTAGAAAGATACCACACAAGCAGGAAATCCCCAGCCAGTACATCACCAGGCTGCTGAACTGTTTGCACAGCTGTGTGTCATTACTACCCTGCCTGTAGCCACACCTCACAAATGGCCTTGTTGTGAACAATTTACATAGCTGCCCTCATAATATTGGTCTATGCATCATACAACTAGTATTCCTCTGGTAAAGCACTGCCATGATCTGAGGATGTCTGGCATTAGGTAATGAAACAGTACATTGCATTTTCAGACTACGGATATGTCAGAAAATGTTTGCTAAACAAAACAAGTACTCTGATGAAACTGCTGTGTACTCCTTAGAGGTATGGCTGTAGCACACAAAACCCTGAGCTGGAGTACACCTATCTCTGGAATGGAGTCCCACCCTAACTATAGAAGGTCACACTGGGTATGCTCCTGCACTTAAAGAATCACAGGACATGTTGGAACCCACATTGGAATATATGACTGTATTGTGTATATCTGTCCATGCACACAGACAGCTATGTATACATCAACTGCCCCCCCCCTCACACACACACACACATCAGACAGAATTACCCTCAGCTAGCTGTAGGTGGCCCATATGTGATATATCTGCATCTGTTGTGTCAGATACACACACATACATGTGGGAAACAGATAACAACATATGCCAAGCATACACACACAAAGATGTGGGGAACTGAGAGACAGATAGTGATACAGAGACATGGGACACAGACAGAGTGAGACCCACACATGGATACCTTGAATGGCAAACAGTGATGTCCTCCTGTGGACAGTGGCATACCAGTTGTAAACAGTTGTATGTGCTAGCATAAAAGGTGAGCCCCATTGCGTAACAGTACTGAGGTTGAGTTTATAATATGACATCATCTGCCTGTGTGTGTGTGTGTGTGTGTGTGTGTGTGTGTGTGTGTGTGTGTGTGTGTGTGTGCGTGTGTGCGCGTGTGCGTGTGTGTGTGTGTGTGTCTCCATAGGTCCAAGTAGTAGGAGACTCTTCCTATCTTCCTACTCAGTACACTTCACATTGCCCTATTTCCAACATCTGCTGCTGTCATTCACCTTAGAAGTACTATTGCACACTGATCACCCCTATAAGCTCTGTAGTACATGCAATAACTGTGTAACGCTATAGTACAAATAACTAGATAGGTAGGGATTCTAATCACAATACTGGCAACTGTGTGTGGGTTAGACAGTTGTGTATGTGAGAATGAGGGTGTGTGTGTTTGATACATTTGTAGGTGAAACCGTTTTAAGCCATTCACACCCACAACACTTCCCAGTGTCCCAGTGTAGCACACCTTCTAATGTCATTCCCCTTATTGTTACCTTTGGCCAGCTGTCAGCCCAGTAAGCTCCATAGTGTGTGTGATAAGTGTGTAACACTATAGTACAAATCACTAGATAGATGGGTTCCCTTCTCATACCTGGCAAATGAGTGTGTGTATATGTGTGTAAGAAGACGTATTTTGATAAGTCCCACACGCACAAAGCTACTTTATCATGCCTGTTGATGCCATTCCCCTTATCAGCATCTTTGGCCAGTTGTCAGTCCAGCAAGCCCTCTAGTGCATGCTATAACAGCATAACACTATAGTACAAAGGGATAGATAGCCAGGGGTTCTATTCTCAGAAGTGGCAAATGTGCGTGGGGGGTATACGTATGTCTGTGTGTGTGTGTGTGTGTGTGTGTGTGTGTGTGTGTGTGTGTGTGTGTGTGTGTGTGTGTGTGTGTGTGTTTGTATGTTCCCACACAAGTCCCACACCCACTGGCCTACTTTATCATGCCTGCTGATGTGATTCCCCTTATCAGCACCTTTGACCATTTGTAAGGCCGGCAAGCTCTGTAGCACATGTGATAACTGTGTAACACTAAAGTACAAAGAACTGCATAGGTAGGGGTTCTATTCTCAAATCCAGAAAATGTGTGTGTGGGGTGTAAGTGTGTGTATGTTTGTCTGAGGAAGTATTTTGATAATTTACCCACCCACTGGCCTGCTTCATCTGTCATGCTGATGTCACCCCCCGTTATAGGTACATAAGCATGCCTCTCAACTGTACAGATTTGTGCACAATGCCCATATGTTTGACTCATATGTTTGGTCTATTTCTGACAAACTTATGTTTTTTCTGGCAAATTAGTGGCAAATCAGTAAAGATCGAAGTTAGAAAATAATGACAGACATTTGAGTGTCATACGTAATAACCTTCAGAGAATTCATGCTGATGCCAGACCTGTTATTCTATACACTGTGTATGTTTTTAGGAGCAATATTTAAAGACTGTCCCTATTTTTGTACCCTTTTCCCACTGTTCTTTATAGCTTTGTCCAGATGTCTTGCTCTAAGAGAATGAGAGGTATGTACATAGCTGTGTACTAGGCTAATGGGCCTGGAGCTATTACAAGGCTAGGCCATAGACATGCCCTAACATTGTGCCACCCCATGTTAGTTACCAGTGCCTCCAGCAGGTAGAGCCACTGTATGGATCCCTGGAGTGAACTTTGTATTACCCATCCACTCATCAAGATCTCTCTGCAACAGGGTCATCTAGGTGCTTTGCTTGACATGTATGGGAAGTCTATTCCAGGGCATTTCCAGTGTCTGGATGATAAACCTGTCCTCCCAGCATGTTGTACTGATTGTGGTAATGAGGTTGATGTCCCTGCAATGCATGGTGCAGAGATTGGGATGTGTTTAGATGTAGCAGTTGTAAAGCAGCTGGGTCAGACATGGCTTTTCAAGTCAAGCAGAGATCGCCTCTAAGTAGTTGACATGAGACACAGACACAGAATAGCTGGAGTCTTTTGGGTCTTTCTGTGTAGGACAGGTGTTGAATGCCAAAGATCTTCATTGTGAGGTACTTTTGTGGCCTCTCCTGCTGGTGCAGGTGTCTACTGATGTACATGCCAAATGGGCCATTATACATGATGAGTGGTCTAATGAGGGAAGAGTACACAGAGATGATGACCTCTTTCTTGCTGGACACAAAACCCTTGGTAATTACATATGTCACATAGAGGGATTTCCTGACCACAGTGGGAATGTGGTGGTTAAAGGACAGGTTTCTGCCAACGTGTGTACTCAGTTCTGTAATAACACCTACAGTGTTCAGTGTGCTCCCTTCGATGCGATACTTAGTGGGAACTGAGATTTTACTAAAGGGGCTGATGATGCATTCTGTGGTGTTAAGCTACAGGTCATGGTTTCAACACCGGTCAGTGGTCTCAGTGAGGCCTTTCTGTAGGATGTCTGCATCAGTTGTGTAGCTAATGATGGCTCCCAGATTGCAGTTGTCTGTGAACCTGGCCAGCCAGAGTTCTTCTGTGTTGGCCTAGAGTCCTGAGAACTACATGAGTGATCCCTGTGGGATTCCACTCGTGACTGGCTGGCAGTCTGACTTGGAGCTTGCTACTTTCACACTGTGTATTCTATCTGTGAGCCAATTTGCAACTCCCCCTAGTGATATAGCAGTTGATGCCCACTTTGGTGGGTTCAACCATAATTCCTGACTGGAGGAATGATATCAAGAGCCTTGGCCAGATTGAGGTAGGGTGTATGCTGTGCCTTACTGTGATATGCGGCCCTGGTGACTGACTCAAAGAAACCAAACAAAGCTGAACTGTGTGGGGTCCACAGTTAGGAGATTACCTATATGTTTGCCTATCAGGTCCCTGATGATGCACTCCATACTTGTATCTATCACACACATAAGGCTAGTGGACTGATAATTTCCAGGGTCTGTAGTTCCCACACCTTTATGGAGAGGGATGACTGTCGTAGTGTACCATCTGGGAAGGGCAAACCCTGAGGTGAGGCTGTGACCAAACTGAGCACACAGAGGTGTTGCCAGGTTTCTCTGTAGTACATGTAGAACTCAGCCTGGGATTATTTGGGGTCACATGGAAGCTGTATTCTCACCTGTGGACAATGCAGGTGTAACCTGGTATAAGTACCCCTGAATGCCTGGCATTCCTCTGCCATTCTGAGACAGGGGTATAGCTGACACTGACTATGTGGGCAAGATTGTTGTCAATATCTGTTGGTACAATACAGCAGGTAGCATTGTGCAATACCTCAGAGCACATCTGGGTATTGGTGTTGAGGTTCTTGATATAACTGTCAAAGTATTTGTGGTCATTGTCAGTGTCTGCTGCAATTCTGTCATCACAGTCAGCTTTAGATGATTCCATGAAGGATCTCAAGTTGTTGGTGAGGCTAATAAGGGTGTTCTACCACTCTTGGGACTCCACCTTTTTCTGCAACAGTGTCTTCCTTCTGTTGTACAGGTTATTAATGGCAGAGAACCACCTAATTGACCTCCAGTGTTTGGAGGGGTGTGTCAGGGTTCTTTTGGGTATGTCTAATTCCATGCATTGATGTACTTGTTTATACAGTGCTCTTGAGTATGATTTGCCAGTCATGCAGGTATTTTCCATTGGCATGGGTGCTGTGATGTTAACCAATCTGTTCTTATGAGTCCAGTCTCAGCTGTGGAGAAGCTGTCCAAGGTGGTTACCTTTGCAGGGGTAGTGGTTGATACGTGGATTACCATGATGATTAGTCTATGTCTTTTCTGACCAGATAGCAATTGACTACTGTTGTCAAGCAATGGTCCCATATGTTGGTAATCAACACAAGTCAAGGATGCTTCTTCCTCAACTGGGTGTCAGTATGAGCCAGTCCAGGGCATTTGAACTGATGTATTCCAGGAAGTGTTGGGCTACTGTACTGGTGCATGAGTGTCCTTCACACTTGATGGAGGGGTATTTGAACTACCCTATTATGTAAATGTTGGGTTGGACCTTGATAGATTCCAGGGTGTTGAGGAATGTGGATTGAGATATTCAAAATATGAAAACACAAAATAAATTACACCAAAAACGCCAGGTGTCCGGAAATAAGCAGCCCAAATGCGATAGATAACTTGTTATACTTTAATGGATTCTGGTACCTCGGCTTTTGCCTTCATAAGGAATAGCTACCATGAACAAATCCAATGCTTATAAACCAACAGCCATAGTCAATTAAGCAATAAAGCAATAAAGTAATTAAACAATATAAATTAATTTGGAAAAATATATATACAAACATTTAAAGGAACCTAATCAACATACATTACCTAAAATTTTATAACATTTTATTTCAAATGCAAAATAATTTATGTAATATGTTATTAAATATTATAATTATTAAGAATACTTAATACAAAATACCCCTAACATACCTACAAATATGAAAAAGTCATACTTTAATTAATAAGTCTCTAAATTTCTAAATTCATACCAAAGGGATATAAAGTATTAAACTTAATAATGCATTTAGATTCCAAGTTCAATAGACCCCTCCTTATGTCACCAATGTGTTCAAGAATTCTTGATTTCACTCTTCTCCTAGTCTGGCCAATATACCATTTTTTGGTGCACAATTGCACCCCAGTATGTAAACAACACCCAAAGAATTGCAATCAAAATGTTCTATAGCACTAAAACTAACCCCATTAATTTCAGTATTATCCAAATTTGGTGACATAAGGAAGGGTAGATTAGAAAGTCCAGTGGCCAGGCATTTTCATGAAGTAGATGGCGGAATATATAATGGTTTGACTTTTAGTATTTTGGGCAGACCCTGGGGGTTAGAGTCCAATAGTATTAATTTTACTAGGGGTCTATTGAACTTGGAATCTAAATGCATTATTAAGTTTAATACTTTATATCCCTTTGGTTTGAATTTAGAAATGTAGAGACTTATTAATTAAAGTATGAATTTTTCATATTTGTAGGTATGTTAGGGGTATTTTGTATTAAGTATTCTTAATAATTATAATATTTAATAAAATATTACATAAATTATTTTGCATTTGAAATAAAATGTTATAAAATGTTAGGTAATGTATGTTGATTAGGTTCCTTTAAATGTTTGCATATATATTTTTCCAAATGAATTTATATTGTTTAATTACTTTATTGCTTTATTGCTTAATTGACTATGGCTGTTGGTTTATAAGCGTTGGATTTGTTCACGGTAGATATTCCTAATGAAGGTGAAAGCCAAGGTACCAGAATCCATTAAAGTATAACAAGTTATCTATCGCATTTGGGCTGCTTATTTCTGGACACCTAGCATTTTTGGTGAATGTGGATTGAGATTCTAGGGACATGGCTGTGAACATATAGCAGGCTAATACCTGGATTGTACTACCACCCATTGTCAGTTGTACCTGGCGTATATCAGATGCATTATACTGAGATAGTACTCTGGATGTGTGCATATCTGTTATCAATATGGACACACCACTGTCTTTGGAGCTGTGGCCCATGTTTTAGGGCTGACAAGTGTGGAGTGAGTTGTAGGCTGGTTTTGCAGGGGTGCTGTCTGCTGCTGTAAAACACATCTCCGTTACAGCACAAATGGCAATGTTCACCATTGTGAGGAGTGCTGTGAGTGGCTGCATCTCAAGATGTAGATGTCCACTGCTGATCATCATGATGCTGTCTTTGCATATATGTGTAGCTGTTACAGTGGCAATGTGATCTGGGCCACCACTGAAAAATGCACATAGGGTTGGCAAGAGACTTTGCCAGTATCTGGAAACCCAGGGGTGAGAGATGCTAGTCATCTGTGTCAAGCCATGTCAGACTGTCATTCTTAACATCGCAAGCAGATAGATACTGGTTCCCATGAAAGTGATACCAGACACATAAGCCAATTGTTGAAGTCAATCGTTTGTTGTTTGTACTGTGGTATTATTCAGGGTGACAGTAGTATACTGCTCATGGCTACTGCCATACCTGCCTGGACCACATAATCTGATAGCTCCACCATGTCTAATTTCAGATAGACCATGGATGTGCATCTTAGATCATCCACACACACATTGACAATGACAGAGTGATACTTGTAGTTGTTGCGGAGTGACCTGACTGGGTGTGTTATGTGCTGGAGTCTGGCATGTGATAGCCGACTGTTACCTCCTCCATGTTCAAACCAGTGAGTGGCACTTCCAGCTGCCTCATAATTGAGTTACCTATGATGCTGTATCAGGCAAGGTGTCAGCCTTTGTGGCTTAGGTTGAGGGGCACACTGTGTAGGTGAGATCTGTGTCCTGTGGTTTGTGCTGTGTTGTGGTGGTTGAGTGTGTGGTTGTCTTGGTGATCTCCACTGTTTGGGTAAATGTCTATTGAGTGCTACTGTGGAGGTGGGTATGTAGTTATTATTTGTATGTCAGAGCTGTGATACTGTGTGTTCTTGAGGGGTATGCATTCCATGTGGTGTGTTGCAGGTGTTGACCCCCCCCCTTGATCAGCTAATGCAGTCTTTGATGGAGATTGCATATCTTCCAATATGGTGATATAGGGGTATCTCTCAGAAGTCTGAGTGTTGTGGGTTTAGAGGAGAGGTTTGTCTGTGTACAAGAGTCAGTTTCAAAAGCACCTCAGCATGCTCAAGTGCACCAGGTTAGTGGACAAAAGTACAGAGGGCTGGACTTTATTCATGCCAGGAGGGGGTGATCATAACTACAAAGTACTGAAGCTAATTCTGTGAGGAATGATGACTGCTGATGGCTCTCATGTGTGCTAGAATACTTGATAAATAAAGCTATTGAAGTGCAAAGCTATTAGGCTATTTCAGGTGCAGTTAAGAAACAACTAGCAAGATGTAAGGGAAAGACTGAAGGTAGACTTTCTGGCAACTGTAACAGTTCACCTCAGCTGTGCATTTATCAGCACCTTTGGCCACTTGCCAACCCAGTAAGCTCTGTAGCATGTGCAATAACTGTATAACACTATAGTATAGATACCTAGAGAGGCAGAGGTTCTAATCTCACTACCGGCAAGTGTGTGTGTGTGTGTGTGTGTGTGTGTGTGTGTGTGTGTGTGTGTGTGTGTGTGTGTGTGTGTGTGTGTGTGTGTGTCTGTGTGCCTGTGTGTGTGTGTATATGAGAGAGAGAGAGAGAATCATATACTGGTTAGGTTATACCATTTTGATTTGTGTACCATCCTGTAATTGTCCCTTCACCCTACTTCAATGGTCCTGCTGATGTCATTCACCTTAGAAGGACATTGGGACTAGGCAAAATCATGTAAGTTTTGTGGCACTTCTGATAAGTGTGTAAAACTGTAGTCAAAATAACTAGATAGACAGGAGTTCTAATCTCAGTGATGGCAACTGTGTGTGTGAGTGTGAGAATCATAAACTGTCTATGTTATAACATTTTGATTTGTGTACCACCCTGTAAATGTCCCTTCTCCCTACATTACTGGGCCTGCTGATGTCATTCACCATAGAAGGACCTTGGGATGAGGGGAAAGCATGTAAGTTCTGGGGCATGTCTGATAAGTGTGTGACACTGTAGTCAATATAACTAGATAGGCAGGAGTTCTAATCTCAGTAATGGCAACTGTGTGTGAGTGTAATAATCCTATACTGTCTAGGTTATATAATTTTGATTTGTGTACCACCCTGTAATTGTCCCCTCACCCTACTTTACTGGGCCTGCTGATGTCATTCACATTAGAAGGACCTTGGGATGAGGAGAAATCATGTAAGTTCTCTGGCATGTCTGATAAGTGTGTAATACTATAGTCAAAACAACTAGTTAGGCAGGAGTTCTAATCTCAGTAATAGCAACTGTCTATGACTGTGAGAATCATAAACTGGCTAGGTTATACCATTTTGATTTCTGTACCACCCTGAAAATGTCCCATCACCCTTTTGGACTGAAGCTCTAAAGGTGGTGGTGTTTCCATAATCATAAATGATGTGCACACCTATAGACTGGTAACCCAACATAATGCATTTGAGATACTTTAGGTGCAGCTAACATTGGGTAAGACAGTGATTCAGATTGTAGCCTACTATAGGTCCTGAACCATGTCCCAAGACTCACACTTCACATTCCTAAGTACCCTAGAGAATGTTAGGGTCCAACCTAACACTCTCATACTGGGTGACTTCAAATACCTCTCCATTAACTAGGGAAGCTACTCATGTACCAATACATGTGCCCAATGTTTCCTGGAATTCATTAATTCCAATGCCCTGGACCAGCTTATTCTTACCCCCACAAGAGGTAGCAATATCCTTGACCTGGTCATTACTAACATGGGCGACCATTGCTCTACATCAGTAGTCAATTCCCCCTGGTTATATCTGAACACAAATTAATCACCTTGGAAATCCATATCCTTCCCACCCCCCCTTGCAAAGGAAACCACCATGACAAACTTCTCAAAAGCCAATTTTGGCCTCCTAAAAACAGTGGTGGCTACCTTCATGGCCCTGTGCAAATGGAGAACAGTTGCTTAACTGCTGATTCATACACCAATGCACTGTACGAACATGAACATAAATGCATGGATCTCCCCATACCCAAAAGAACCAAGAGACTCTCCTCCAAAAAAAGGTAGCCAATCTGGCGGTCCCCTGCCATAGACAAACTCTCCAAGAGAAGGAGGGAACTGATGCAGAACAAGGTGAAGCTCCAAGACTGAAAACTCCCCTTATCAGCCTCAACAGACTGTTGAGATCTCTCATCAAATCCTCTAAAGCTTGCTATGAAAACAGAATTGCACCAGATAGTAAAGACAACCACAAGGCCTTCTATACTTATGTAATGAATCACTGTGGCAATACCCAGATTTGTTCTGAGCTACTGCACAATGGTACCTCCTATACTGAGCTTACAGATATTGCCAATATACTGGCCAACAGATTCAGTGCCAACTTTACACCCCCCAAAGGACCAATCACAATACCAGTAGATTGCCAGGCACTCAGTATTACTGCTGCACAAGTTGAAGTAGCACTGTCCAAGGCCAAGAATAGAGCTTATATTGGAGCTGACAATATCCATGCCTGTGTTTTACATGACTTACAGAGTGAACTGTCACCTCACCTGTGTGCCCTGTACAATCACAGCCTCACCTCAGGCTTTGTCCCTACAAAATGGCACACTGCTAAGGTCATCCCTCTCCAGAAAGGAGGAGCAATTACAGACCCTGGGAACTATCGCCCCATTAGCCTGATGAGTCTGATATGCAAAGCTATGGAACGCATCATCAAGGACCTAAAAAACAAGGTTATGGGGAATCTTCAAACTCAGAATCCCACATAGTTTGGTTTTGTGAAGGCTGCAACATACCTGCTCAACATGGTTGACTTCTTTGAGTCAATCACCTGAGCTGTGGATGAAGGCAAGGTGGTTCATACAGCCTATCTTGCTCTGGCCAAAGCCTTTGATACCATTCCCCACCCAGGAATCATAGACAAACTCACTAAGCTAGGCATCAGCCCCTATATCACTAGGAGGGTTGCAAACTGGCTCACAGATAGAACCCACAGTGTGAAAGTAGCTGACTGCAACTCAGACTGCCAACTAGTTACAAGTGGAGTCCTACAGGGTTAGGTTCTGGGTCCTCTCCTGTTTGGTATCTACTGCTCTGAAGTCCAGCCCAACACAAAGGGACTTTTGCTGATAAAGTTTCCAGATGATTGCAATTTGGGCACTATTATTAACTACACAAGTGATGTTGACATCCTATACAAAGTCCTCACTGAGACCAGTGACTGGTGTCAGAACCATGGCCATAAGCTCATTGCAGAACATAGTGTCATCATCTCCTTTGGGAAAAAACAGTTCCCATGAATTACCACATCAATGGTAGTACACTGAACACAGAAGGCTTTATAAAAGATCTGGGAACACAGTTTGACAGCATCCTCTCTTTTGACCACCACATTGCCACTGTGGTCAGAAAGTCCTTCTTTGTGGCACATCTCCTTACTAAGGGATTTTCAACCAGGAAGAAAGAGGTCATTGTCTTCCTGTACTCTTCCCTCGTTAGGCCAATCATTAAGTGCAATGCCCCAATCGGCATGTACCCCAGTAGACACCTGCAACAACTGGAAAGGCCACAAAGCCACCTCACAAAGAGGATCCTAGGCCTTAAACACTTGTTCAAACAACTCCAGCTATTCTCTGTGTCATATCATCTACCTAGAGGTGATCTCTGCCTGACTTACAAAGCCATGTGTGACCCAGCTCTGTAAGACATGCTATATCTAAAGAAATCCTAATCACTCCGCGCCATATGCTCCACAGACCTCAACCTCATTACAACAATCAACAGAACATGCTGGAGGGACAGGTTCATAACCCAGAAACTGCCTATGCTATGGAATAGACTTCCCATACATGTCAAGCACAGCACCTCACTGGCACTCTTCAAAGAGACATCTTGATGAGTGGATGGGAATTACTCAATTCACCCCAGGGATCACTCCAGTGGCTGTACTACACAGAGGCATTGGGAACTAAGGTCAGGTTGCATGATGTCAGGTTAATCGTATGGCCTAGGCTTGTAAAGTCTCCAGGCTTATTACCCTACTACACACCTATGGACCTTTGAACCTATGAACTATACTTTACTAGGCCTGCTGCTGTCATTCACCTTAGAAGTACCTTGGGACTAGGAGAGATCATATAAGCTCTGTGGCACATCTTATAACTGAGTAACACTATAATAGAAATAACTAAACAGGTAGGGATTCTATTCTCAGTACTGGTAGCTGTATGGGTATGTGTGTGTGTGTGCGTGTGTGTGTGTGTGTCTGTGTGTGTGTGTGTGTGTGTGTGTGTGTGTGTGTGTGTGTGTGTCTGTGTGTGTGTGTGTGTGTGTGTGTGTGTGTGTGTGTGTGTGTGTGTGTGTGTGTGTGTATGTATGTGTCTCCTTGAGCATAAATCATATCCTGTTTGGCCGATGGCATTTTGATTAGTGTACCATCCATACCTGTTTACCACCTCCCGATGGCATTACTTTATATAGTGTGGTAATGGTAGCTGCCTCACATGCAGCATGTTAAACCATTGTATAGGCCATTCCAGTCCTCTGTACAGTTGTCTCTGGAATATCCAGATGTTTAGGTTCATAAGTGTGTACCAGGCTAATAGCCCTGGATCCTTTACAAGCATAGCCAGAGGATTACCCTGGCATTGTGCCACCTGACATTATTTCCTAGTGCTTCTGTGGAGTAGAGCCACCGGAGTGATCCCTGTGGTGAATTCTCTATTTCCCATCCATTCAACAAGATGTCTCTTGAAGAGGTCCAGTGAGGTGCTCTATTTGACATGTATGGGACATCTGGTCCATAGCATGGCCAGTCCCTGGGTTATGAACCCGTCCCTTTGGCATGTTCTGTTTATTGTGGTAATGAGGTTGATGTCTCTGGAGCATGTGGTGAGGAGGGATTGAAATATCTTTTGATGTAGCATTTCTAACACAGCTGGGTCAGACATGGTTTTGTAAGTCAAGCAGAGATCGGCACTGGTAGGTGATATGAGACAGAGAATAGTTGGAGTGTTTTGAGTCTGTACATATAGGACAACTGTTTGAGGCCCAGGATCATCTTTGTGAGGTACATTTGTGGCCTCTCCAGTTGCTGGAGGTGTCCATTGAGGTACATACCACATAGGGCATTGTACTTATTTATTTTATTTATTTAACATTTGTTGACCGGGAAAGTCCGACTAGGTTCCACAGATCCTGTTTTCAGCGGAGGCCCGGGGAGAAATGCTCCAGACGCATGTCTTTAGAATGTGGGAGAAAACCGGAGTACCCGGAGGAAACCCACGCCAACTAGGGAGAACATGCAAACTCCACACAGAAGGCACCCCGAGAATCACCAGAGAACCTCTTGCTGTGAGGCGATTAGCATTGCCGCCCATCCTAATGAGGGAAGAGTAGAGGGAGGCAATGACCCCCTACTTCCTGGATGCAAAACCATTAGTAGTCAGATGTGCCATATAGAAGAACTGTCTGACCACAGTGGCAATGTAGTAGTCAACAGAGAGGCTGCTGTCAACCTGTGTTCACAGATCTCTTGTAATAACTTCTGTGTTCAGTGGACTACTATCAATGTGTTCATTTATGGGAACAGAGTTTTTCACAAAGGGGATGCTGACACATATTTGGCCATTGAGCTTCAGGCCATGCTTCTGACAACATTTGTTGGTCTCAGTGAGGCCTTGCTGCCGGATGTCATCATCACTTGGTTAGTTATTGATAGCTCCCAACATGTAATCATCTGCAAACTTTGTCAACCAGAGTCCCTTTGTGATTGCCTGGACTTCAGAGGAGTCAATACCAAACAGGAGAGGAGTCAGGACCACACACTGTGGGACCCCATTCATGACTGGTCAGCAATCTGAGTTGGAATCAGCTACTTTCACACCATGGGTTCTACTGTGAGCCAGTTTACAAGACATCTAGTGATATAGGGGTTGATGGCTACCTTAGTGGTTTCTGTGATTCCAGAGTGGGGAATGGTGTCAAAGATCTTTGCCAGATCAAGGTAGGCTGTATGACCACCTTGACATCGTGCACAGCTCTGGTGACTGACTCAAAGAAGTTGCCCAGGTTGAGCAGGCATGATCAACTCTCCAGAAAGCCAAACTTTGTGGGATCCAGAGTCTGGAGATTCCCTATATCCTTGTTTATTAGGTCCATGATGATGCGTTCCATAGCTTTGCATATCAGACTCATCAGACTAATGGGGCAATAGTTCACAGGGTCTGTAGTCACTCCTCCTTTGTGGGGAGGGATTATTGTAGCAGTGCATCATTTGGTAGGGACAAAGCCTGAGGTGAGGCTGTGATTGCATAGGGCACACAGGTTTGGTGCCAGGTCACTTTGTAATTCATGTAGAACACAGCCAGGGACATTGTCAGGTCCCATAGAAGATGTATTCCTGGCCTTGGACTGTGCTATTTTAACCTGTGCAGCAGTAATACTGGGTGTCTGGCAATCTACTTGTATTGTGATTGTTTCTTTGGGGGGAGGGGTAAGCTTGGCACTGAATCTGTCGGGCAGTATATTGGCAGTATAGGAGGTATCATTGTGCAGTAGGTCAGAGCACATCTGAGTATTGGCATGGAGATTATTTACATAACTATATTAGGCCCTGTGTTTGTCTTTACTCTCTGCTGCAATTCTGTTTTCATAGCTAGCTTTAGTGGATTTGATGATTGATGTCTACCTTTTGTTGAGGCCGATAAGGGAGTTGTTCCAGTCTTGGGACTTCACCTTATTCTGTATCAGTTTAATTATTCTGTTGTCATGTTTCTGTATGGCAGGGTACCACCACAATGGCTTCCTGTTTTGCTTGACAGTGTCTTGGTTCTGTTGGGTATGGTGAGATCCATGCATATGTGTATGCGTTTGTACAGTGCATTGGTGTATGATTTGGTGGTCATGCAACTATACTCCATTTGCATGGGTGCTGTGAATTTAGCCACCTCTGTTTTAAGGAGCCCAAGGTTAGTTTTGTAGAAGTTTGTCATGGTGATTACCTTTGCAGGGAGTGGGTAGGAGGGATATGGATTCCCAAGGTGATTAGTTTGTGTGGATCTAACCAGGGAGGATTTGACTACTGGTGTAGAGCAACAGTTGCCCATGTTAGTAATGACCAGATCAAGGATGTTGCCACCTGTAGTTGGGGTATAAATGAGCTGGTCCAGGGCATTGTAATTAATTAATTCCAGGAAACATTGGGCATGTGTATTGGTACAGGAGTAGTTTTCCCAGTTCATGGAGGGGTAGTTGTAGTCACCCAGTATGAGAGTGTTAGGTTGGACCCTAATATTCTCCTGGGTGCTAAGGAATGAGAAGTGTGAGTCTTGGGACATCAGTGGGCACCTATAGCAGGCTATGACCTGAATCGCTGTATTACCCAATGTTAGCTGCACCTGCAGTATCTCTGTTGCATTATGTTGGGCTACCAGTGTGGAGATGTGCACATCCTTTATGAGTATGAACACACCACTGCCTTGGAAGCTTTCGTCCAAGTTCTTGAATCAAAAGGTGTGAAATGAGGTATAGCCTAATAGTGCAGGGGTGCTTTCTGCTGCTTTGAACCAAGTCTCTGTTACAGCACTAATGTCGATGTATGCCATTTTAAAGGGTGCTTTGGTGAGTGCATTTTGAGTGTTGCACTTCTAGCATTGAGCAGCATGACCCTCATATTACAGTTGTTTGTAGCTGTTATGGTGGTAATGTGGTCCTTGCCACACAGCCTAAACAAGGCACTATAGGGTTGACAAGAGCCTTGGTCAATATCCAGAAGATCAGGGGTGACAGATGCAGGGCATCTCTGGCAAAGAGTTGAGGTCTGTCAATCATGTCATCCCAGGCAGACAGACACTGGACCCCTTGGAATGACACCAGAAACATAGTCAATTCTTGAAATAACCATTTTCGGCTTGTAGTGTGGTATCATTCTGGGTGATGGTAGGATGCTGCTCAGGGCTAAAGTCATACCCGTCTGGGCTACATAATCCAAGAGCACCTCCAATTCTCGCTTCATGTAGTCCAGGGAGGGACATCTCAGGTCATTCACACCCACATGTATGATGACAGAGTCATATCTGTACCTGTTGTTGAGGGATCTGAGTGCATCTGTTATGTGGCGGATACTGGCACCTGACAGGCAGCTGACTGTTAATTTCTCCTTATTCTATCTAGTGAGTATGACGTCATTGTGCCTTACTATTGTGTCACCTATGGCTAGTGCTGGGCATGATCTTTTGCCTTAGGGGCTTTGGTTGACTGGCACACTGTTTAGGAGAGTTATGTGCATCGTGATTGATGTTGTGTTGTGGTGGTTGACTGCATTTCTCCTTTGGAGGCTTCTGCTGTTTGATCAGATTTGTAATGGGAACCTCCATGAAGGTGGGTGTGTGGTGTGTGTTGTTATGTGCAGGAAGTGCTGGTGTGTGTTTTGGAGGGCTATGTGTTCCATGTGGTGTGGTGCAAGTTTTGACCTTCTCCTCTTGACCAGCTGTTCCGGTCATGGCTGGACAGTGTGTGGCCTTCAATTTGCATATATAAGTGCTCTCACATGTCTGAGTGTTGTGAGGTAAGAGGAGAGGGTTGTCAGTGTACATGAGGCAGTTGCTACATTGCCTCAGGATGCCCAACTTCACCAAATTAATAAGAGAAAGCACGGGGGTAGTTCCTTTACACATGCCTGGAGGGGTGGGTATTAATATTAAGTACATGAGTTGTTTCCTTGTAGAATGTTTAGTGCTGGTAGCCCTTTTTGTGTGTTTCAATAATTGCTACATGAAGTCTGGTAAAGTGCTAGAGTAATAAACTAGTAAATGTGCAGGAGAGGAGAGAACTAGCAGATGTAAGGGAACAATTGAAGAGCAGACCCTTGGCACTGCTCAGAGGCTTACAAACAGGCCCGGTTACAGAAAAGCTGTATGTGGACTAGACTAGGTAAAGGAAAGCAGGAAACAAGAGTAGACCTTTTATTTTAGTTTATTATTTAGGCAAACTATATGTGATCTGTGTTCCTTATCACTGCACATGTAAGTGATATTGTTGCCTAATTGTCCACAGTGAGGGTAGTGACACACATGTCAGCATCATGCCTGCCTGAAACATCATGCTGATACAAGATCTGCTACATTATCACATATCCAAACCTGTAGGTGCAATACATTACTCCACATCCTATGTGTGGTGGGCCATCTCACCATCCATGTAGGCATTCAGAACATTGCACATTGTAAGATATTGTGTGTTATGTCCCATGCTTATAATCTCTGTGGACCATGTAATGTGTATGTAGTAGAACAGTATATAATGGTGGAAATGTAGGTTTACTAATCTGTGTATTGTCAACTGTGTCGATGTTATTGTGTGCACATCCCATGTGTCAGTCCTTACTGTGTCTATGGCAAGGATATACCATTTTATTTCACTGTTCCATCTGGTGGACTCAGGGATACATACCATAGACCTATCATACACAGTGTCATGCATGCCCTCATCAACTGCACCAGGGTTGAGTGTATGTTAAAGAAATGGCTGGGCCAACAGGTGTTGATAGGTGAATCTGTTGCAGTTAATGTAATGGCTACACTTGTGAGGGACTTGATAACAGTACTGCAGTAATCTGTTCTGTATGTATGAGCCTGGGGTAGTACACAACACTCAGCTGACATGTCTGTGAGCTATCTGTCTGTGACAAGGAGTATGTGTGCAAGGTGACACTGTCTGACAACAGTGTCCGTCACACACTGTGGCATGCATACCCACCTGGTACATGTACATATGAAGCTGTACCTTACCTATGACATGGTCAATGTATTCCCAGTCTGACGTACTCCCTCTTGGGAATGTCTGCAGGGCCACAGCCTGCAGACACACAGATACCTGTGACACAAACAGACTACAGCATGTCAGACTGCATTCAGTCAGTGGAAGCAATAATGCATCCTGGCTAATATAGTACATACACTTGTATGTGTACCCATAAGAAATGCAAGCAATCAGCACCGTACATAGGATTACATACATATACTGTACTATAGTCCCCCTGTGCATCAGACCCATATTAGCATGTCCCTTCATCAATGGTATGGATGACAGGGATGTGGCACAGGTATCATCATATACACAGGGTGTTCTGTGGGTTTGCCAGAGGCTTAGTTTGGGCCATACAGTTGACATCATGTGTGTGTTTTTGGAGGGGTATCCAATAGATGAGTTGTGCAGAGGTGCTGTATGTGTCTGGAGGTGACCTGCCTGTGATAAGGATATGTGTGTCTATGTATGCACACAGTCACGCCATATGCCAGCCTTACACAGGGGTATGTTGGACAGCTGTGGACTGTACATGGCAGGGTGTCCAGGTCACCATCTCCAGACACAGACATGAGAACTGATCCTGCCAGGGGTATCACTGGCACCACCAGACCCAAGGCTAGATGCAGTACTCTTTCCTGACTGTGACAGCTGTCCACTAGATATGTGCCCCTGACAGGACTGGACAGGACCATGTGACCATGGCCTGCTCTGGTGTGATGTGGATGGCAACCCCCCTTTGGTAGTGCTGGTGTCACTGCCAATAAGGGAGTAAGAATGTGCACAGCCCCATACACTCTCAGCTGTTGTTGGTGATGAACTACATCCACATGGCCGATGCCCATCTCCCTTCACATGCTGTAACACAGACATGCCACATCTGGGGATTGCCAAGGTCTCACCCCATCATCTATTAATGACCTCAGTATTTTGATGTGTGGGCCCAACTAGGTCATGTATGTCACCACGTACATCAGGGAGAGTTGCATCCACCACCCTGAGTATTTGTGTGTTGTGGTGTTCACTATGTGCCTATGCATCCATGACAGCCTGGAATATGCATCTGATGACTCCTTCTGTGGCACTTGAAACAGTGGCCCAATGAGCAGCATTCCTCCTGCTAGCAACCCTGTCCATCTGCCTGTGTGAGACCTTGCCTGCACTCTGGCTATGGCCAGTGTCTACACTCACACTTGTCATAGTTACCACACTAGCCTGTTCAATGCTACCACCTGCCAACTGTCCATCATCTGTGGCCACTGGTGATGAGGTATGTGTGAGCATTGTCACTGTGTGCAGTGATGGAGTGCACAAGAGTGGGATGCCAACTAATGGAACAGAGTCAGCCCCTGACAACCCCACCGGTACCTCAGTATTTCTATCATCATTTTCAGAGTCTGCAGAGATAATGACATTGTTTTCCAAAAGGGGGGGACCCAAACTATATCGCCACTTGTGAGAAGAAGACAACATATGTACATTAATACCTGCACTTTGATGTTGGCTGGTACACACACACACACACACACACACACACACACACACACACACACACACACACACACACACACACACACACACACACACTTACAGCTGAGGTGGCACAAATCTGTTACACAGACCACACATTACCCACATGGTGACATGCATGACACACGTCCTTCAACATCATGCATTGCAACCAGTTTTACATGTAACTGACAATATAGAGCTCTGGGATATGTGATTAGTGTTAGTATGTGATGGCCATTTCCCAGCACAGACTGCACCCATTTACACATCATTGCTGTTCACCTGTATAGCACAATGGCAAGTACTACAGAACATAGCTCACAACTGTACATATCCTCACAGGATGTGTAAAGGTCTGGCTCATATGTTTGCTCTATTTCTCATAACCCCTGTGTTTCTCTGTTGCATACATGGGATGATCTGAGGAGTGACATCACTGATTAATGACATACATATGAGTGTCAGATTTCCAAACGAGCAGTGAATGTATGGTCACACAATTCCTGTTACACCATCAGCCTTGTAAGCTTACAGTGGATATGATAAGTGTACACAACCCTGTTAACATGCCATGTTCTTGTAATATACAAGATGAGACTGCAATAATGCATTCAAATATGTCACCCACCTTCCATGTGACATATGACTTGTGCAATGTAAGCGATAAACAAACATGTGCTACTTGCAAAATATGATGACTGCAATATGTACATTATATTGATTGCATATGTGTGCACACTCTTAAAATGATATGTTGTTGAAGCACCTTGTAAGTGGACTACAGCATTCAGTCTTCTTGTGAAGGTGTCTATCAGCATGGCATATCCTGACTTGGCATTATTTGGCCACTGTTCTATGCAAAGGTCACCCAACTCTGTCAGATTGCCAGAGCAGCTCATGCGCACAGCCCTCATCAAGTTACACTGAGATATTCTATGTTGTGTAGGTCTAGGCTCTGTCTGGGCCAGTCCATAACCACGTTTGTGTTCATGTGGAGCCATTCTTAGGTAGCCTTAGATGTATGCTTCAGTTCATTGTCATGTTGAAGGCTGACATACCTCCTCATCCTCAGCTTTCTTGCAGACACCGGATGGATTTTGGGCAGAAGTGTGTGTTATTGGGAATGTGCAGAATTCCCACCACCATGACTACAGGGCCTGTTCTGTCTGTGGATGGCAGCCCCATAGCAGGTCACTGCCACCAGTGTAATTCACCATGGGGATGTTGGTGTTCAGGTTATGAGAGGTGTTGCTTGTGACCGCACATAACTGTTGGCACTGTGGCTGTGAGGTCAATCCCTAGTCTCATTACACCATAACATATCTTCACACCTGCCTTTGGGAGACATGATGCACTGTATTGCAACTTTTATCCACCCCTGGCTGTTTTTGGTGTGTGGAAATGCTTCCATCTTCTGACACTACCCCATAGGCCAGACGTATATGGGTGAATATTATCACAGATAGTACAGAACACCAGTACTAGCAAGAGGTTCCTGCAACTCCCTCAGTGCTGCTGTATGTCCCATGGCAACCTCCCTGACCAGGTCTTGACATATGTTTTCATCATTTTTGGAGGGACATCAGGTTTTTTTCAACAGCACTGCTGCCCCATATTCAATCCACCTTTTGTCAACTGTCTCCACTGTGTTCCATGGTGTATGCAATGCTGTGGTAATGTTGTTGTACCCTACTCTTGACTGATAGCTTTCAAATATGAGATCCCTTTGCTGCTTTGTATGCTGTCTGCAAGCCATGGCTGTTGCTGTTGCAGGCAACTGAGCAAATGTCATGATTACCCCACTTGGACAGGAGACTGTTATTTGGTGTTAGTCAGAGTGCCTTTACTTGATGGCTGGTGTGTACCCAAGCAGACTGTATGCTGTCAGTAACTCACAAGCTGCTGCAATAACATATTGTTTGAAGGGTGTGCACACCTATCAATCCAACATATTGATGGTTTGTATACTCCATATCTGGTGGCCAACAGATTGATTGTTTGTACAGGGAATTGTTCATGTCATAGGTCACATTACAGTTTGGAAAAGATGAGGGCTAACATATTGTGGTCTCAATTTGTGTAGACATCACAGACACCTGGCATCTTAACAGAGGTGTGTACACTGTTTATATTCACTATATGACAGTAAGGTTTCAAGTATATCCCTACCTTCGGCCATTTGTCCACCCATTGCATTGCTCTTGTTCAGACATCTTGCAATGACAGGCCATGAGTTATGAACTGGGGTGATGCAGTCTCATCAGATAGGCCCCTGTGGTGACCACTATGATGCAATGCAGTTGACCCCAACACAAGTGAACATGCACATAAAGCAATGTGGCTATGAGTGACAGTTGTGTGCAAGGTACACTGCATGGCCTTCACATGTCTGGGGTATTGGCAAACCACAACAGTACAATTGCATACTCATCAGCTGCAGGCTGCCATCCCGCATGCAGACTGGAGGGACCTAGGTAGTTGTGTGAGGGGAGTATGGTCAGCAGACCCACATGTGGCATTGGTACAGAATGGATGCAGCATGTCTGCACATATACAGTATGACCCCCATTACTACACAATTTGCTGTCCTTCACCATAGATGTGCATGTCTGTGCATTAGAAAAACCCATCCACAACTGCAATCTGACATGACACATGCACATAGATACTCTACAATTACCAGTATGTCTGCTACACTAGTCTAGTAATCTATACTGGGGCCTTACCTGCACACTCCTTGTCCATTGTGTGGGTGCCAACCACCTCCAGTATGTGGGGGGGTCTGTACCCTGATGTTGTACTGGGATGGGTGCTCCAAGGTACCTGTTCAGCTCCCCAGGGGGGTGCCAGTGGGGCTGCAAGGCCAGGCCCATGCCTGTGGCTGTGTGGTTCCTGGCCACTGCAGTAGCTCTTTAACGGGCATGGTGTATGAGGTCACTTTCATGATGCCAGACCTGCTCGTATGTACATTCGTGCAGGCCAACATTGTTTATCCTGTGGACAAGGTCATCCCACAGTCCAGTCCTGCAGGTGTTGCTGGCTCCAGCCAAACATCATGGCATGGTTGTGTAGTATGGCTTTTATGATTATATTTGTCTGTGCCACTGAGAAAATTGACCTTTGCTGATGCGACATTGCACCTGGGAGACATAACAAGGGAGATACATCACAGGACCTCATACATTTGGCAACCATATGTATAGAACCTGCATATCTACATTAAATATCAGTAGCCACCACTCACAACCACACCATACCCCTGTACCATATCAGTGCTGTATCTGTTTGCATTGCATTAATGGCCCTGAGGTGTCATATTCCCCCCAGTGAGGGCTAGTTAATTTCCTACTCCTGTACTCCTCATTCATGTCTGTGTCAAAGGATGACATTGGCCATCTTCCATGTGGATGTAGTGTGGATGGTGCCAAGGCTTGGTGTGACTACAGTGTGTAATGGAGCTGGAAGCACATGCCTGAGTTCTTGTAGGATGCAGACAGGGATGTTATTAGGTGCCATGGATACATACATTTGTTGCCTTTCAGTAGGCAATATGCACCTGCTCACTGCTGATGAGGGGAGGGCTGTGGGTGCTGTGCATATCCATCCTGGACACAGCTGCTAGTGCCACCATATGGGATGCCCTTCATGTGGGCCTTGCCCATTTACCTGGCCTGTGCGATCTAACCAGGGAGGATTTGACTATTGGTGTAGAGCAACAGTTGCCCATGTTAGCAATGACCAGGTCAAGGATGTTGCCACCTGTAGTTGGGTTATGAATGAGCTGGTCCAGGGTCTGTGGAAATCTGCACATATGGCAGCTAACACAATGATATGGAGGTGAGGGGACTACAGCTTCACAGACAGTAGGTGGAAATACCTCACAGGGCAGAACATGTTGAAACAGCCCAACAACATTTATTTATTTATTTATTTAACATTTGTTAAGCGGGAAAGTCCAACTTGGAATGAAGCCAATTTTCAGCAGAGGCCCAGGGAGAAACGCTCCAGACAAGTCTTTGTAACGTGGGAGGAAACCAAAGCACCTGGAGGAAACCCACATGAACACAAGGAGGACATGCAGACTCCACACAGAAGGCACCCCAGCCAAGAATTGGACTGGATAACTTCTTGCTGTGAGTTTACAGCATTACTGTTGCACCATTGCTTTGTCACATGGGTGACAAAGCTTCAGAGTTTGCTACAGCTTGTATGTCATTAGTGCTGTTATACACATGGAGGGTTGCTACATTGACAGGGTTTCTCTGGACATGCATTTACTGGGTGACTTAACATCTGACAGTGATATGCCTCTGACATACCTCTCAACTGGCATGGTGTCCACAGACTGGCCAGATGTTTGCCTATTATGCTTGGTCTGTTCCTCAAACAACATCTGTTTTTGTGGGGTTGGTAGGATAATGTGAGGATTGTAGTCAGTAAGTGTTGACATACATTGGTGTTCTGGACATCATATCTTGCAGAGATGTGATTTTACAACAACACATGCAACAGCAGCTACTGTTTCAGTTTGTAACACCATTATGTGTGATATGTCTCTCTTTCCAGGCCCCTGTCCCACAAGTATGCTATGCATTGTCCGGATGTCCTAAACTATGAGGTACAGAGGTATGGTCTGTCATTAATTACCAACTGCATTCCAGTTATCATGCCAATGACCTGGCAGGCTCCTGGCCATGGTATGCAGCAGTGGCCATGGTCTGGGTCCACACCCTGGCAATTTTGTGGAAATCTGCACATATGACAGTTATGTTTGTCTGGCCATTGTGAACAGGCTGCCGAGATTGTGTAGCAGTGTTGGGTGTATATGTTTGTTTGGCTGGGTAGAGAGAGTAGCAGATGTGAGTGCCATACATCCTTTACCTATCTGACTCTGCATGCTGCTACAGCTGCTGGTGGTCTATCAGGTCTGTATGCTTGTAGGGGCGGACTGTGAAATGTCCTGTAACACTTCAGGATTCCCAGTACACTGTGTATTGGGGCAGTATATGTAGGAGTAATGTGTGAGTGGCAAACGGTATGTGGTTACTCACACAGTATTATACTGCTGTGTTTAGTTTGCTTACTGGTATGTTGCTGTGACGGTGGTGCACTTGTTTGGGGGTATGCACTTTCACACCAGTGTCTGTTTTTCACTAGTGTTACATCCCTGTAGTGCCTGTTATATTTGCTTATTCATGTGTACAGCCCCATAGCTGGACCTGGGTAGTGTTATGTCAGTCTGAGTGTAGTCTGGACATTGCTCGGTAGCTCAGTGTAGTTTCCCTAATGCTGTTTTATTTCCACATATTCATAAGATGTCCAGTTGTGTGGGCAATATCTTTGGTCTGGTTTCCATAACTGTTATGTATGCATGACACATCAGTGGGATGATATGGAGACTGAGGTTCACAGGTTCATAGGTTCATAGGTTGGTACTAGGCTATCGGCCCTAGCGCCTATACAAGCCTAGCCATAACAATTCCCCTGGCTATTTCTTCCCACACTATTTACTTCTCTGGACCCCTGTCTAGCAGGGCGACTGACATGATCCCCGAGGTGAATTTTCTATCTCCCATCCAATTGTCAAGGTTCCTTTTGAAGAGGGCCAAGGAGGCGCTCTGCATGACATGTATGGGCAGTCTATTCCAGAGTATAGGGAGTCTCTGGGTCAGGAACCCATCCCTCCAGCATGTTTTGTTCATTGTGATGACAAGGTTTAGATCCCTGGAGCATGTGGCTCTGATAGATTGGGATTTCTTTAAGTGGAGCATGTCCAACAGCTCAGGGTTTGACTTGGCCTTGTATGTTAAGCAGAGATCACCTCTGAGTAGATGATATGCCACAGAGTTTAGCTGGAGTTTTTTTAGACGGTCAGCATAGGGCATCTGCTTTAGGCCTGTGTTTTTTTTAGTGAGGTATTTCTATGGCCTTTCCAGCTGTTGCAGGTGTCTAGTGAGGTACATACCAAATGGGGCGTTGTACTCTATGATGGGTCTAATGAGGGATGAGTATAGTGGGACAATGACCTCCTTTTTTCTGGATAAAAAGCCCTTAGTGATGAGGTGTGCCACATAGAAGGATTTCCTGACTGTTGTGGCGATGTGGTTATCGAAGGTGAGACCACTGTCCACCTGTGTCCCTAAGTCTCTCATCACGCTTTCGGTGTTTAGTGTACTGCCACCTATGTGGTAATTTATGGGTACATGGTTTTTCCCAAAGGGGATAACTATACATTTCTTGGCATTAAGCTTGAGCCCATGGCTCTGACACCAAGCAGCTGTTTCTGTAAGGCCCTTTTGTAGAATATCCACATCATTTGGGGATTCAATAATAGCTCCCAGTTCGCAGTCATCTGTGAACTTTGTTAGCCAAAGTCCCTTATGCAATGACATTCATTATTTTAGAAAAACAGTATTTACCTTTCTTAAATAATGTCATTGTATCATGCCTCCGTGCTGCCCTTCTGCAGTTTTCCATTATCCTGGGGCATTTCTGATGTACTACGCATGCGTAGGGGACGTTTTTCCATGCTTACGCAGTACATGAGTGCTGTGCAAAGGTAGCAACAGAGACAGGAAGATCTCCATTGCTTTTTTTAACATATATTGGTATGTTATACGAGTTGAAGAACTCTAACATAGTGAGATATATTAAAAAACGCAAAGGAGATCTTCATTTCTCCATTGTTATCTCTGCAGAAAGAAAAAAACAACAGAAAACAGGAGATATACAAATGGAAATGGTCCTAGCAACCAGACCTTTTTCTGTTAGTACACTCTCGGATTTACAACGGGCACTCTGTTTAGGCTGTCCAGTTAACATACTCAGTTTTGTATGTTAATTGCCATTCATTGTCTAATATAAAATAATATTTACATACACAGTATAATTTTACATTTACCTTCCATGACATCCCCCTATATGCTTTCATTACATTATATTCTTGTGTGACTATACTCTATGGGGCATGTGTGTTTATATGGGGAGTTTCACATCTTTTCCACACTGGAATCTCACTTTTGGAATGGCTACACTACTCTGGTTGACAAACAAATAGTTGCTACATAATTTAAGTTTACTAAAATAATTTTAACATAAGTTGGCTGTCTTGGGACTTGAACTCCTGCATGTAGAGCTGCAACTCTAACCACTAGTCTATCCTGGCTTAGCAATTTTATCTGTCTATTTTCATTTAACTCCTATGGGATGTTAATAATGTACACACCCACTTAGCTACACTTAAATATTCCTTAGGGCATTGAAAATAAGTATATATTATTATTATAATTTTAGGTTATGTGGGTGTGTATTGTGGTGTTCTGACAACTACTTGGGACTGTATTTGTGAAATACTGGCATTTATTGAGCTTTCAGAATTCTGTGTGTGTTTTATGCTGATGCATGACATGTTCTCTATCAACTTTGTGTGTTTGTGGGGCTGTGCTTGTGCTTTTTAACTTTTGGGGGATTTATCCCGTTATGTGTGCATTTGCACACATTTCCTGCTTTTACAGGATGCTGCTGTTTTGTAGGGTGCTTTAACAATACAGGGGGTGTGTCACAGAAGCTGTGACACACCCCCTGTATTGTTTCACTCTTACCATAGCTCTCAGTCATCCCAAATTAACCGGGAGCACCTGTTTTGAAGCTTAAATAAGCTTACGTTCCCGAGTGCCCGGTTTGGGTGCAAGTACACACGAGGTCTACAGTAAAGCACACTCTGTTCTGGCTGTAGAAGTCTCAGCCAATGAGGGCATTGCTTTACTGCACCTGTTTTGCATGCAGCCAGCGAGCATCTGCCTCGAACGTTTCTGTATGCAGAAGCAGAAGTTGGGAAGTTATGCAGCTGCAGTGGACCTGGTGGATGGAGGGCTCAATTAGGTCCGCTCAGTCTGCATATAACAGCATCGATGGATGGTGGAAGACTACCAATCTCTGCGAATTGAGTGAGAGTGGTGTGCTTCGTGCTACTTGAATAGAAGGAAGGAGGAATATCGTGCGACTGTTTTTTGTGCATCCTAGAGAACAGCTAGCTAATAAAGCTAATAATTCTAGCTAATAATTCATCCTTGATCGAGAGTCGAGACTTCGAGAGTGGAGGGGGAATTTTAGAGCTCCAGCTTGCCTTGCCGTGGTACCGGTGGTTCATACGCATTCCATTTGAGGTTGCCCATTGCCACCCCCTGTTTTTGTCTAAACATCTCTCCATTAAATGGCCAAAGAAGTAACATCTGGTAGGGAGCTCAAGTATTTTCCATTATTGGGTGTTGGCCAACAGATGGTTGAGCAAAAAGAACAAGAAGAAAAGTATGATTTACACAATACTTTTATATACACATTCACTAGGGAATCTGAGCAGGTAGAACAAACTGTATTGAAATATTGGCCGGTTTTAACCTTGCAAGACGAAACACAAAATATAGTATC
Organism: Protopterus annectens; assembly: GCF_019279795.1. NCBI lineage: Eukaryota > Metazoa > Chordata > Ceratodontiformes > Protopteridae > Protopterus > Protopterus annectens. Next base: position 1,123,502,959 of record NC_056726.1, read on the forward strand.
CACAAAACCCAGTTTTGTAAGGAGGAGGGACACTAATCTGAAGGGTCTGTTTGAAAGTAAAAATTGTCACAAGATTCGAACTCCCTCTGTTTCTAAACTAGGCACGTACAAATGTGGGGCCTGTAATCAATGCCCTTTCATCTTTAACGACAGCAGTTTATATATTGTCACAACAAATTTTAAGTTTAAGGCAATTGGTTATTATAACTGTGGGACTAGAGGAGTTGTTTACTTGGGGGTATGTACCCAATGCTGCAGTTTCTACATGGGAAAAACTGAAAGACCTCTAAGACGTAGAATATACGAGCATTTATACAAGGTCTCTAAAAAGAAGGATACTAATGCCTTCTATAAGCATTTGACATTATGTCCTAGCATGCAGCTTAAGTTTTTGGTTTTGGAACAGGTTGTGCAAGATCAAAGAGGGGGTGATTGGGAAACACTCCTTGAGTATAAAGAACTTTTGTGGCAATTAAAACTTAATGCCTCAAAATTTCCTGGACTTAATGATAACGTTAGCATTATCAGTGTTCTTAGATTAAGAAGAGCTAGACTATAAGTCAAGCACATATTGATTACTTGCATATTTTAAAGGAATTGGGTATGTTATGGTCTTGAGGCTAATGTTTAATGTTTATATGCATTTGGTAGGACTTTGTATTGGTTATACATATTTATTTAGTGGCTGTAGAAAATTATATTAACTCAGTGAAATGTGGCTTTTTGATTTTTAAAAAAAAATTTTAAAAAATGTTTTTAGTATTAGTTTTTGTAGATTCAATGTGGTGTATAGTTCTTTAAGAAAAACACCACTAAATTGAAGTGCTTTAATAGGTTGATTAATTAAAAATCATGTGATCTAGTGTAAGAACATATTAAGACACTGTTTTTAATTTTCTTTATCTTTATAAAGCCTGGTAGGAACCAGGCGAAAGCGCTTGATTTTTATTACGTGTTTTTATTGCACTTTGCCTTTATTAAAGTTCATACATCAGAAGTACTACCACTGTTTGATGTTCCTTGGCCTTTGGAGTTACTTTGTTCTTTTGGTTCCTGGTCTGTGATTTTGTACTATTTTATTTTGGTTGTTATCCATGGCGGAAGGAGCTGATTCAGTGGAGTTTCAGAACACACCAATGTTGCTCCGTGATGAACCGGATGATGCTCCAGTGACGAGAGGGGAATTCAAGCAAGTTTTGGTTTTATTAACTCAATTGAATAATAACTTGTTGGTGTTGGGATCTGGTGATACTATTTCAAAACTGCCTGGTAACCAACAACAAGGTCTAAAGAAAAAACCTTTATCACCGTTAGCCCAAACATACGATGGTACGACCCGGGTGGAATTTCCTGATGAGATTCTATTGGTGGATACCGATCTGCAGGAACAGCCTGGCAAAACGCATACTAACAGAAAGAATGGGACTACCACGCAAATGAAGGACTTTAATTTTAATGCGTGGACAGAACAGCAGTTTTTATTTAAACAAGGTACATTTGCAGCTTCTATAAATCAAACTAACTGTGTTGAACAAGATTTTAAAGAGCTTAGTGATAAGTTGTATGCATTCAAAAGCATGCAGTTAGAGATTGACTATTTAAAAGAGTGCATACATGTGCAACGCGTTCCAAAAGGGTTACGTTGTTTTAAATTTACGAACAGTGCTTTACCAGGAACTGCTCTATACAACAATTTGGTTAAGTTATTTGATAGAACTGGATTAGAAATGCTTGACTTCATGGTTAAAGACTATGAAGTTAAGGCAAGTTCTTTACTAAAGGATTTAAACAACTTAAATGATTCTGTTGTTAAGGGAAAAGGTTTTCCTGGTATCAAAAGGGAATATGATGGGGTGTTTAATGAGGTAGATCAGCATTACATAAAAATTGTTAATCGTAAAATTAGAAAATTAGAGCGCGACTTGGTTGAATATAGGGATGGGTTGGCCTACCCTTTACCAGGTAAGGGGAAAATGAACACTAGTCACAATGTTGATATTGTTGATAACTCAGTATTTGCTAGTAATGAAGCAGCCCAAACAATGGAATTACCTAGAAGGAGTGAACGTTTGGCCCAAAAGGAGCATAGGAGTGTGCATCAGGGTTTTCAGTACCCCCAGGGCAGACTGAGGGGGAAGAGCATGACATACTTTCAACAGGGTTGGAGCAGGTCACGCAGATAGATGAACCAGCCCTTTTGGATGATTTTGACTCTTTTAATTTGGTTAACGAAGTAACAAACTGTAACGACAGGGTGTTAACTAAGAATAATTTTTCCATTTATAATTTTACTGACATTCAAGTTACCACCAATTTTTTGAGCTGTTTATTAGAGGTTTTCAGTTTGTTCCTTTGCGTTCATTAAATTTGTCTAAAACATTAATAGATTTTAAGTTGTTTGTGAGATGTTTAAACCTTGCATTACAATTTCAAGGGCAGGTGATGATGAAAAAACAATTTGTAAGAACAGGTATTTTAAACCCCCCCCCATTCATCCCTCTTTGAAGGTATTCGAAGAATTGGTGGAGATGGACTTAAGAAAACAATATTCAAACAATGTACAAGTCCCGCCTGACAATATGGATTCTGATTTGTGCCAACTAGTTAACTTCCTTAGATTTGAGGGGGTTAGAGTGATGAAACCAGATAAAGGTGGGGGGGGGGGGGTATTGATGTATGATTGGGATTATGAATCCCAAATGCATAGCATGTTGTAGGACATAGACCAGTACGAGGTGGTTTCCAGGAATGAGGTTAACATTTCTTATTCTAAGATTAAATTTGCATTATTTGATCATTTAATGCAGGGGGCCATTAATGAGAAGTTGTATAATTATTTGTACGTGGACAAGCCTAAGATTCCGGTGATCTTTGAATACCTAAGGTTCACAAGGGGTTAGACCCTGAAATTTAGACCTATAGTATTTGGTTCAGGTGGTATCACAGAACCACTGGATAAATTTATAGACCAGACTGTTAAGAAATTTGTGTCATCCTTAAAACATATTTGTAAAGATTCCTGGGAATTTCTTAAAGGTATTGAAAGAGATTTGTACAATCCGGCCTGTCTGATGGCAACTATAGATATTGTAGAGTTATTTCCCAGCATTCCGCATTCTGTTGGCCTGGAGTGGTTTAATGAGATTTTAGCCACGCAATCTGGTTTAGGGTCTAATACAGTTATGTTGCTAGTTGAATTTATGGAAATTGTTCTTCAAAACAACTGTATTTACTTTAATGGAGAGATGTTTAGACAAAAAAAGGGGGTGGCAATGGGCACCCCCTGTGCTACGGTATATGCAAACATTGTTTTGCATTATTGGGAGAACAAATTCATATTCAAAACTGACTGGGCCAAGCATATTATTCACTACAAACGTTTTTTGGATGACATATGTATACTTTGGGATGGTGATTTAAATGATTTCAAGGAATTTATGGCATACATTAATGCATCCACGCAATTTCTTTCTTTTATATATAATGTAAGTAATAATGATCTAAGTTATTTGGATTTAACACTTTTTAAAGATTATGTTAATAGTTGTTTTCAGTCCAAGATTTATAGAAAGGCCACCTTTTCAAACTCTTACTTGCATTTTGAAAGTGGCCACCCTTTTTACCAGAAGAAAGGAATAACAAAAGGACAATTCATCCGGGCGTCTAGAATGTCCAGTACTGATGAGTTGTTTTTAAAGGAAATAAGCTTTTTAAAAGAAGTTTTTCTGGAAAGGGGTTATCCGACACGTTTGGTCAATAAAATGGCCAAAGAAGTAACATCTGGTAGGGAGCTCAAGTATTTTCCATTATTGGGTGTTGGCCAACAGACGGTTGAGCAAAAAGAACAAGAAAAAAAGTATTATTTACACAATACTTTTATATACACATTCACTAGGGAATCTGAGCAGGTAGAACAAACTGTATTGAAATATTGGCCGGTTTTAACCTTGCAAGAGGACACACAAAATATAGTATCCACAAAACCCAGTTTTGTAAGGAGGAGGGACACTAATCTGAAGGGTCTGTTTGAAAGTAAAAATTGTCACAAGAGTCAAACTCCCTCTGTTTCTAAACTAGGCACATACAAATGTGGAGCCTGTAATCAATGCCCTTTCATCTTTAATGACAGCAGTTTATATATTCCCACAAGAAATTTTACGTTTAAGGCAACTGGTTATTATAACTGTGGGACTAGAGGAGTTGTTTACTTGGGGGTATGTACCCAATGCTGCAGTTTCTACGTGGGAAAAACTGAAAGACCTCTAAGACGTAGAATATATGAGCATTTATACGAGGTCTCTAAAAAGAAGGATACTAATGTCTTCTATAAGCATTTGACATTATGTCCTAGCATGCAGCTTAAGTTTTTGGTTTTGGAACAGGTTGTGCAAGATCAAAGAGGGGGTGATTGGGAAACACTCCTTGAGTATAAAGAACTTTTGTGGCAATTAAAACTTAATGCCTCAAAATGTCCTGGACTTAATGATAACGTTAGAATTATCAGTGTTCTTATATTAAGAAGAGCTACACTATAAGTCAAGCACATATTGATTACTTACATATTTTAAAGGAATTGGGTATGTTATGGTCTTGAGGCTAATGTTTAATGTTTATATGCATTTGGTAGGACTATGTATTGGTTATACATATTTATTTAGTGGCTGTAGAAAATTATATTAACTCAGTGAAATGTGGCTTTTTGATTTTTAAAAAAATTTTTAAAAAATATTTTTAGTATTAGTTTTTGTAGATTCAATGTGGTGTATAGTTCTTTTAGAAAAACGCCACTAAATTGAAGTGCTTTAATCAGTTGACTAATTAAAAATCATGTGATCTATTGTAAGAATATATTAAGACACTGTTTTTAATTTTCTTTATCTTGATAAAGCCTGGTAGGAACCAGGCGAAAGCGCTTGATTTTTATTACGTGTTTTTATTGCACTTTGCCTTTATTAAAGTCCGCACATCAGAAGTACTACCACTGTTTGATGTTCCTTGGCCTTTGGAGTTACTTTATTATGCCAGTACATTTATATTGAGGATGAGTAACCCACCTTTAGGTTTGGGCAGGAATGGGTGTGACCAGCCTGATTGACAAAGGGAAGGCCTGAGTTTCAAAATGCAAATGTGCCATGATTGACACAGAATGCAGATTTGCCCGTGACATTGTGCATACATTGCTTCGAGAGCAGCTTACATTCAGCTGTAGTCACTTTCATAGTATTTTGGTTGTTTCTGTTGTTTCATATCCTCTCAAGATATTTCAGACACAAAATAACCCTCTGGTAGCAAGTTCTTGTAACCATAACCCTAACCCTCTGGTAGCAAGTTCTTGTGCTACCAGAGTGACAGATATGCTTGCCATCCTGCTGTGCCACAAACGCACTAAAGGTGAGAGCAGTCAGTGACACTTAGGCAAATAAAGATGAAGAATATGAATAAATGTGTGCATACATAAGACCACTGTGTTGAAGCATTGTTATTTTCCTCAGTGCAGTGCGATGCGATCTTGGAGTTGGTATATTTAAGAAGAGGGGGTGAAGGTGATTTTGGTAATAATTGTTTTATTTTTGCTTGTAACTGTCATGTCAGTTACTTTCACCACACCCATTTCTGCACAGAAATACCGGTAGGTTAGTGATCTTATACAAAGCCTGGGTTTTAGCTAGCCACATTTCTACAACTAAGCGACAGTGTTCAATCTGATAATCCCATTACCTGCCAAGTGACTGTGATATCTATAGGGTAACAGTGGTCACATGAGAAGCTACAGCTTTAAATTCACAGCTGCAGTTATAAGATATGGTTCAGCATGCATGGCCTTTGTGGTCACTAAATGTCTCAGTCACTGTACAGTGAAACAATGCAATTATCTGTCAGCAGCTTGATGGCACTTTTGTGTGGAGATATCGGCAACACCGATCACTATTCCACAAAGACTTAGCTGCAGGCAAGGAAAATCCAATTCCGAGCAGGTGCAGGTACAGCTGTACTTCTTATGGCTGTGCTAACCCAAAGCCTAACCCTAACCCTCTGGTATCAAGTTCTTGTAACTCTAACAGTAACCTTAACCTTCTGGTAGCAAGTTCTTGTGCGACCCGACTGACGGGTATGCTTGCCATCCAGCTGTGCCGCAAACACACTAAAGGAGAGCAATCAGTGACACAGGCAAATAAACAAGCAACGAAGCAAATCTTCACTCTGACTTTTATTAGGGAAAAATAAATAGAGTGTGCCATTCGTGCTTACACTTCTTTAGTCTGAACAAGTAAAGTACAACCAAACTGTTCATTCTGATTCTATTATTATTTTTCTAACAAAAGTATTGTTTGGGATGGGAATTTGATTTCTTGTGCATTTCTTATTTTCATGATATTTGTTAACATGTATGCAGTTTGCAATGGTGTAGATGTTCTCTGTGTCACTGCACTGGAAGTACAAGTAACTGTCACCTGCACTGCATTGCAATTGTTGATGGTGCTGAATAGCTAGTAACTATAATGCGTATGTAAAAATTTGTAATCAGTGGGAACTTATTCAAGAAAGAAAACAATGTTGTGAGGAAAGAAACATTTGTGATAAACAAGTTAATAAAGGAAATCTTATGTCAGAATGCAGAGAGGAGAAACAGGGAACTGTAGGTCTAATAAAGAAAGCTGAAAGATTGGAGAGGAGGGAATGAATTTATGTTAAGTAATGCGCTAGCAATGTTTCCAGTTGGTGAATTGTTTTCTGAGCCCGTTTCTGACCTGAGCTGTAGTTATAATTTTAAACATAAGCAAGACATTAATTATCATTCTAAACAAGGTGTGCAACTCTTATTTTATTGGCTGTGTCTTGAAGTAGCACCACATCGGTGCAGTAAATAGCTCAGTAACCCAGTGGGGCAACTTGGAATGTATTTATTATTATTTATTGACATTTGATTACCGGGAAAGTCAGACTGGTTAGGAGCCCATTTTTAATAATATCCACAGCAAATACTAAATGCACTGTTTATATTTTACATAGCTAAGTAATTAATGGTGAATTAGCGCTGTGGTCATTAATTCAAATGTGAAAAGTTTGCAACTTTGTCATTTTCCAGAACTGGCAGCTTCGGCACTCTATGAATATTCATATGGCAAAGCAGGTAGAATGAGTAATTACTTGGGAGCACTTAGCTACATGGCTGTGATGCTGGGTGTGAAGCGGGGTTGGGGCGGGGCTTGCTATTGCACATCTGGTGAGTTACCGATCCTCAAAATAACCCCAGTACAGCTGTATGGCACATTCTGAGCACACGGGGCATGTTTAGTGTCCGTGCACTGCCCGGACACACTGTCTGTGCTCGTACATGGATTGTGTCCGTGTAGAGACTACAATAGCATGCCTTCATGCATGTGCATGGCACACTGCTGTCCTACACGGATACAAACCACTCCATGCAGGAATAGTGCTATTCCTGCCCGGAGTTTGTTGAATCCTGGGGATTGTCAATTATATCCATGTACAAGGAAGCATAAGCAAATATAACTAGAAGCAGTTAACACAGTCTGAACATCCTAATTGTTTCTGTTGAGTAGCAATAGCAGTTACGATATCCTGTAAACTGATATATCCAAAGGCTCAACAGGAACAAAAAATTCAAAATGACTTAAATAAAACTCTGTTTTAATGAAATGATAAAAAATTCCACATCAAGCGCTTTCGCCTGGAGGCATACCAGGCTTTTTCAAGATGAACCATGATTAAAAATTCAAGGCTTAAGTACTTTCTAGCCCAAATCATGTGACTACAATAGCAACTAATAAAATATGCAAATCAGATGTTAAAGTGCCAACAGCAATTCATTCATTCAATGAAATTATACAATGTCTAATAACCCACAAAATTGTACAAAATAATGTAAAAACGTGTTTAAATTACAACTTGTAATAAAGCATGTATGACTGTTTTATAAAGCTACAAACAAGCTTAAAAAACTTAAAAACAGTCTTAAAAAATTATTTTTATGTATAAAAAATCTATTAAGAATTATTGGTTTCTAAGACCTCTGTTAATCATATAAAAAGTTAACCAAAGTTTGAAACATCCACTCAAAACAAAATGTTGTCCAAAATAACTGGCAATGAACAACCCATCTAAAAAATTTTTTATAATGAACAAAACCATAACTTTGCCCTCCTCAGTTTTAAAACACTCATAATACTAATACTGTCATTTAAACCAGGAGGCTTAGTTGCGTTCAACTTGAGCTGCCACAACAGTTCCTTGTATTCAAGTCGGGTTTCCCAATCACCCCCTCTACTGTCATGTAGGACTTGCTCTAGAATTAAAAACTTAAGTTGCATATTAGGGCATGTGCTAAGATGCTTAAAAAAAGCATTGTTTTCCTTTTTCTTGGAAACATCATAAAGATGCTCATATATCCTTCTCCTAAGGGTTCTCCCAGTTTTACCTACGTAAAAACTGGAGCATTGAGTACAAAAACTTAAATAGACAACTCCTTTCGTACCACAGTTGTAATGGTGTTCAGCCCTGAATTTAAACCTCCTAGAGGGAATGAAAAACAAACTGTCATTATGCACATAAGGGCATTGCTTACATGAACCACACTTATACGTTCCAAGTTTTGAATAAACCCTTTTGTTGTCCACACCAGGTCTGATCTCAAAGAGACCCTTGATGTTCGTGCCCCTTTTCCTAATAAAATGGGGATGCTCCTTAACAATCTGTTTGAAATCATTATGTTGTACCAAAATTGGCCAATATTTTTTAATTGATTGTTCAATTTTTAAGAAATCACCAGAAAAGGTATACACAAAACTGTTTTTGTATTCTATCTGTTCCGATGGTTTTGAAAGAATGCCACCAGATGCCCCCTTACCTAACAGAGGGCAGTAAGTAGTCTCCCTACCAGCAGTAACCTCCTCAGCCAAATTACTTACTAAGTGTGCTGGGTAACCCCTTTCATCAAAAAGTTGCTTTAGCAAGTTAACCTCTTCAAGAAAAAGCTCCATTGTGCTACACATCCTTGAAGCACGTATAAGTTGACCCTTCACAATACCCTTCTTCTGGTGGAAGGGGTGGCCACTGTTGAAATGTAGGTAGGAATTAGAAAAGGAGTTTTTTCTATATATCTTAGATTGGAAAGTACCATTACTGACATCTTTAAGAAGGGCAACATCAAGATAATGCAAATAATCGTTATTTACTTTGTAAGTTAAAGATAGAAAGGGAGTGGTAGAATTGATGTAAACCAAAAAGTCTAAGAATTGATCTAAAGAGCCATCCCATAACAAACAAATATCATCCAGGTATCATTTATAGTGGGTGATATGTTGAACCCAATGCATGGAAAAAAACAAATTTGTTTTCCCAGTGGTGTAACACTTTGTTTGCATAACTAGAAGCACAAGCCGTGCCCATTGCTACACTCTTTTTCTGTTTGTAAGTGTCACCCTTAAAATAGATGAAATTGTTTTCTAGGACAGTCTCCATAAATTCAACCAGTAAACCAATCGTGTTAGACCCTAACCCAGATTCAGCAGCTAGAATATTGTTGAACCATTCCGGCCCTACAGCATGAGGGATACTGGGGAATAATTCAACTATGTCAATAGTGGCCATTAAAAGCTCTGGTTTATAGAGATTTTGCTGGATGCCTGAGAGAAAGTCCCATGAATCTTTGTAAACGAGGTAAAGTGGAAGCAAATTTGTTGATGGTAAAATCAATGAATTTTCCTAAGGACTCTGTTATTCCCCCAGCTCCTGAGACAATAGGTCTAAACTTCAAAGGGTCTAAGCCCTTGTGTGTCTTGGGAATTCCAAAAATTGCAGGTATCCTTGGGTTTCTAACATAGAGATAATTATATAGTTTTTCATTTATCACACCCTGTAATAAATGATCCATGAGTAAATAAGAAATTTTAGAATGTGCTAAATTCAATTCATTCCTAGAAACCAGTTCATAACGTTCAGTATCCTGCAACATATTGTGAATGTGGGTGTCGTATATCATGTTATACATTAAAACTACATCTCCACCCTTATCTGGCTTCATCACCCGAATGTCTTCATCACCAAGACTCTTGATTAACTGACCAAGTTCAGGTCTAAAATTAACCGATGGTGTGTGAGACCTGTTCAAACAAAAGTCTCTTAAATCTGCCTCCACCAAACCTTCAAATAATTTTAACAGTGGGTTTAAGGGTGGGTTAAATGTGCTAGGCCTAGAAAGCACTTCATTAGTCTGAGATTGACCTTTAAAATAAAAAGCAAGATTCAAGCGTCTAACAAAAAGCTTCAAATCAACTAAAATATTACATAAGTCAACTCTACGTGAAGGTACAAAGTGAAGCCCTTTTGTAAAAAGCTCAAAAATGTGATCAGAGATGTTGATATCAGTATAATTGTATATAACAAAATTATTCTTTTTAGTTAAAACACAATTGTCAGGAGATCTTCTGAAAGCTTCATCAACAGAAATCCTATCAAATACATCACCTAAACTTATTATCTGCATGCTCTGTTCCACATCTGCGGTTGATGCATTACATTCCTCCCCCCTGGTCTGCCTGGGGGATAGTGAAAATCCGATAGGCCACTCTGACTATTTTTCTGAGGAAGTCTCTCACTTCTTCTTGGTATCTCTAGTTCAGCACTTGGGACATTGCCATTAAAAACAATGTCACTATTCTGGTTATGAAACTGTTTGGTGTCCCGCCTATTTCTACCCAACAAAGGGTAGGCCTTACCCTCCCTGTATTCTTTGAGGTCACACTCCATTTTCCTGATTTTACGGTTCACAATTTTTAAACAATATTGATCTACTTCATTAAAAACACGATCATATTCTCTTTTAACACCTAAGAAATTCTTACTCTTCACCACAGAATCATTAAGTGATGTTACTTCTTTAAGTAATAAACCTGCTTTTTCCTCATAGTCCCTTATCATACATTCTAGCATTTCAAGCCCTGCTTTGTCAAAGATTTTAACCAAGCTGATATAAAGAGATGAACCAGCCACAGCATTGTTTGGAAATTTGTAGCAGCGTAACCCTTTCAGGACACGCTGCACACGCAAACATTCTTTCAAATAATCTATTTCTAATTGCGTGCTCTTAAATGCATACAACTTGTCATTGAAAGTTTTAAAGTCATGTTCAGCACAACTACTCATGCTGTTGTTAACAGTAACAGTACCTTGTTTGAATTGAAATTGTTTTTCAGTCCATAAAGTAAAACTGAAATCTTTTTTCACAGAATTACTCTTAGCGTTGCTGGTGCTGACCGCGTGCAATTGCTGCTCCTGTAGATTGGTGTAGCCCAATAAAATCCCGCCAGGAACTTCAGCTGTTGGGGAAACTCTGTTGTTAAGTCCCGTAGTTGCTGTAGCAAATAAACCTAGTCCATTTTGTTGGTTACCAGGCAATGAAGTCCCAGAACTTGTGGATTCAGAGTTTAGGGACTTAGTCAATTGAGTTAAAAGAAACAAAATCTGTTTAAATTCACCACGCATAACTGGTGCATCATCAGTTTCGTCCCTTAACAATAATGGTGTGTCAGAGAAACTAGATTGTTCCTTCAGCCATGGATCAGTAAAACCAGGAAACCAAAACCAAATTAGATCCGAACCAGACCAAGAACAAAATGATATATCCAAAGGCTCAACAGGAACAAAAAATTCAAAATGACAAATAAAACTCTGTTTTAATGAAATGATAAAAAATTCCACATCAAGCACTTTCGCCTGGAGGCATACCAGGTTTTTTCAAGATGAACCATGATTAAAACGAGTTGTAATTTAAACACATGTTTTTACATTATTTAGTACAATTTTGTGGGTTATTAGACATTGTATAATTTCATTGAATGAATGAATTGCTGTTGGCACTTTGACATCTGATTTGCATATTTTATTAGTTGCTATTCTAGTCAAATGATTTGGGCTAGAAAGTACTTAAGCCTTGAATTTTTTTTTTTTTCAATAATCATTTTTTATTATTTTTCACAACCATATTACAAATTCACACATTATATACAATATATACAAAATGCTTCCATTGGTTAATTTCACATATATATCAACCTCATGTATTGATCAAAGGTACAGCACTAACAATCAAAAGGAAAATAATAAAAAAAAAAAATCCAACATTAACAAATCCAAGCCAACAATCTGTCTTTTCTGTACATTTTCTATCTAATCTAAGGTTGATTTAGACTATATTCTGGTTCCCGAGAAAAAGTGGATAGTAACCTCTTAAGCCAAAATAATATTAAAATTTGCTCCCAGATTTTTATGTTGTTAATATTTTTCTTGTGATCACTAATTAACAGTTTATGCTTAAGATGTGTTTTATTGCCAACAATCTGAAATTTTCCCACGATGTCTGGGCTGGGTTCAACCAATTTGTGGCTATATATAATTTCCTTAATAGGCAAATATTCATAATTACAATCGTTTTTGATTTATTTAGATTCTCCAGGGGAATATGAAGAATCATAAACTCCCAAGAGAGTGTTGAATTTTGGTAACCCATTTTTTGTAACTGCAATTTTAATGAATTCCACAATTTATAAATGCACTTACAACTCCAGAACATGTAAAGCAAATCTGCTGTCTGATCAAAGCAATGTGGACATATGGGTGAATTCTTCGCATCAAATTTGTGCAAAGTGAGACGAGTATAGTATGCATTGTTAAATATCATCAGCTGCGTAAATACCAATTTCTGAAGGGATACGGATTTTAATGTTAATTTAAATGCCTCCAATATCTTATTGTCATCTGGCAATATCAATTTCTCTCTCCAGTAACTCGATAAAAGAATATAATTATTATACTTCCTCTCTTTTATCAATTTATATGCTGCGGTTATATATTTTCTATCCTGCAACAGCTTCCCATAGATTACGAGAAATGATTAAATCTTCCCTTTCATTTCAAAGTTGTTAAAATAGTTTATAACCAAGTCTTTTAGCTGTCTTACTATAATTAAATAGGAAATAGGGAGTTCTATTTCTTTTAAAATATCATGTACTGGTACTCCTAGAAAAGGATATAAATCGAGTACAGTTAACTCCATGATTAAAGGGAATTTCTTTAGATCAATCAATTGACCACCAATTGTTAAATTTGGGTTCCTATGAAATGGTTGGAAAACCATCATATATTTTAGTAAATTTAAGGAAGCAAAAAGAGTTTGAATTGCCGTTACATAACTTTTGATGTGCTCCATTAGCTTATATTTACTCATTGTCCAATTATTTAAAAGGGTAATGCTTTAGCGTTGACTCCCACTTCATTTATATGCTTGTATCGTTAAGAGCACCCATTTGGGTGTCCATTTTCTATTATCACTATCAAGTAAGACGCCTTTAATATCCTATTGGCCTGAATCACTAAATAGTACATTTCAAATCCGTAATTCCAGCCCCCTTATTTTTGGAGCCATCAATTTTTCATATGAAATTCTCGTCTTCCTAAGTTCCCAAAGAAATCTTCCCAATCTTATATGAAGCTGTTTGAAGAATGTTTTGGTAATTCTGAGTTGTGCAGCTCTAAAAATATATAACATTCTAGGAAGAACATTCATTCTTATGATAGTTGCTCTTGCCATCATCGGTAACTTCAATCTACTCCATCTTTCAAGATCCAATGTTATTTGATCTGTAGTTGACTTTACATTGTTAATAAAAAAAATCTCTATTTTCAGTTGAAAAGACAATTCCCAGATATTTTATCTTTTCTTCCGTCAATACTTGTCCTATTAATGGTAGCATTGAAAAAGGTGTGGGTGTCTTTAATGGGAATATTTTAGATTTTTTAAAATTTAGCTTGTAATTGGAAAGTCTCTCAAAGATTTCTATTGCAGCTAATATTTTTTCAGTATCGGAAACAGGTGTGGTACAATATATGTTTAAATCATCTGCATAGGCAGCCATCCTAACCTTTATTCCATACAGTACAGGGAATTATAAAAACATTTTGCTTAAGGTGTAAAAATAAAGGCTCCAAGTAAAGATTAAATAAGATGGGAGATAATGGGCAGCCTTGTCGGGTACCATTTATGATTTTTATCCTATTTGAGCATTCGTGATTTATAAATAAATTTGTGTATGCATTTCTATATAGTATCCTTAACATTGAGATAAACTCCTGCGTATATTAAAATGAGGTAATGTATCAAATAAATAATCCAAATTAACCCTATCAAATGCTTTCTGAGCATCAATAATTAGGGCATACAAATTCAGGTTTTTATATTTCGCATAAGAGATTAAGGTATGGAGCGTTAAGGTATTATCCGTGGTCTGCCTCCCATCCATAAACCCCGCCTGTTCCTCTGATATTATTGGGTTTATTACCTTTTTCAGCCTACTCGCCAGAATGGATGTCATGATTTTCATGTCCATATTCAAAAGTGATATAGGCCTGTAATTATCAGGATTTTTGGAATCACCTTTCTCTTTTAATATCAGAACTGTCCTTGAGGCATTAAAATGAGGATCATTAATTCTATTTAGAGTGATATAATTAAAAGTCTGTGACAATACACTGCTCAAAATCTCACTAAAAGATTTGTAGAATTCCGAGGTCAAACCATCTGGGCCTGGGGCTTTGTGAGGCTTCAGTTTCTTGATTGTTTCGGACACCTCCTCAACTGTAATCAGTTTGATTAAATCTCTGTGAAATTCCTTGTCAATATTAGGGAAAGTGATTCTCTGTAAAAAATCTTTTCTGTCTTTATCTTGCAAGAGTGTCTGCTTCTCACCATAAATCTGATTAAAAATTTTTTCAAAGGTCTTCATGATATCTGCCTTGTCAGTATATGTAGTATTGTTATAGTGTATTTCAGTAATTAATCGTGTTGATTTCGTCTGGTTAATAATACGAGCTAATGCTTTTGAGGGAGTTTGAATATGATTTGCATATTTAACTAAATTTCTTTGTTCATAAAGTGACAAATTTCTATTATGAAGTAAAAATAGTTCTTTTTGACATCTTAATAGCTCAGTTTCTATCTGTTCATTATAGTTCCTCATCAAATCTTGGTCCAGTAATTGAATTTTAGTTTCTAAATCCAATTGAGTGTTCTTTGTAATTTTTATAATATGTAGCTTTTTGTATAAATAGTCCTCTTAGCTGCGTTTTAGTTGTAGCCCATTCTATATCTATTGGGTGTCTATTTTGGGAAATATTATTTAATGACTGTTTAAGTATCTCCTTGACTTCCATTAATATATCTTCCTTGGTTAGTAAATATGGGTTCAAGGACCAATTATACCCTCGAAGTATCCATATTACTACTGTTTAAGGTTAAAGTTATCTTTGAATGGTCTGAGAGTTGTCTGACTTGATTAGAAACATTAGGGTCAGCTGAGATCAACACCTCTGAAATTAAGAAAAAGTCAATTCTCAACCACATTTTATGGCAGGTTGAATAATAAGTAAAATTCTCTGCTTTCCCTTGTGAGTGTATGTGTTTAAAAGGGTCATAGAGTTTGAAATCCATTTTCAATTCTTTCAATGCTACCATTGCCTGTTTATTGAATGTTGAAGAAGCACCCAACCTGTCTAATTTAGGATCTTAATAAGAGTTCCAGTCACCTCCCAACACTATATAGCAATTATTGTGTGACTGTAAAATGGAATAGATTGAAGCTATGAAATGATGCTGATTAACATTAGGGGCATATACACATATTAGTACTATAGGTTTATCATAACATTTGGATGTGAGAAGGACCAAACACCATCTACCCTCCTGATCCATTTTCACATCCCTAATATCTCCCTGAAAGTGATTCTTAACTAAAATTGCCACCCCTGTACTATTTGTTGTTCCTTCCGCCGTCACAATCTTCCTAACCCATTTCTTATCCTTCACTGACTCCCACTGATCATTAGTCATATGTGTTTCTTGTAATAAAATACAACATGCCGATGATTTGAGAAACAAATGAAAAAACAGCTTTCTTTTTTTCATGTTCTGGAGTCCCTTGACATTCCAAGATTCTATTATCCACATTTAACGTTCATTAGAAATATAACTCGATATCTAATCTCTTTGAGCAACCTTAGAATAACATAAGTTGGCATTTCATCAATTGTATGGAAGCAAAACTGCCATCCTATCCCTACCCAGTGCCTACCCACTATTCCTCTGGACCAGGATGAACATAGGTTTTTTACATTACTGGAAACCATCTGAGTAACTAATCTACTAATTCTATTATTTAACAATGAAACCCCATGCAAAAAACCTACAACAACTACTTCTACGTCTACAAAGCCTAATTCTGACATTCCCTACTAAACACTACTTATAGATAACTACAGCTCTGTACATATTTATGGATATACAAATAAACTAATTGTACCCTGAGATTCTAATGTACTTCAATTCACTTCAGCTTTATATTCAGCAATAGCAAATAACATTCTAATTTGTTGTTCTATACAGTATTAAATATTAGTTGACATAGAAAGCAGACAGTTATTTAACATTTCCCAACATCCTGTATCTACTGAATAAAATGATCTAACTACTTTAATCTGCTTTGTTCTTCCCCTACAACTTACCTACTAACATATTAATATTGAAAATCAATGCAGTTCAAAATAAAACTATAATGGCACTTTCATTTGTAATAACCATATGTGAATAAGAGAGGAACCAAGGGGTTAAAATAAAAAAGAGGAAAAAAAAGCATGAAGGGAGCACAGCAAAAGGAGAAGAAATAAGAAAAAAAATTACACATAAAAAAATAACTTCTTTCATGTTCTTTTATTATTATATGCACATTGTTTAAATCTGATCAACTAACCATTTTTACATCATTTATCAGTTAGAAATAATACCACCTATCTACAGGAATAAAGGAAAGGAGTAAAGAGAAGGGAGATATAGGAAACAAAGAGAAAACAAATATAAAAAAAAAAAACTACAGTACCTTATTCTGCCACTACACATAACCATCTCCTTTTTTAATACACAATGCATTTCCACAGTGTTTACCTGCATCACTTTGACTTCACACACTATCTTACAGTCCTTTTCCTGCAAAATAAGTCCAAACAGGTTTCTTTTTACTTCACCAGCAGTTCCTCTTTCTTCTCAGCTATTTAAACTGTAAAGGCAGTTCAATCAACTGGAACTACGAGATAAGACGATAAGAAAATAAAATTCCAGGCCTGCTACAAGAAACAGAACAGACAAAGGATTTTAAAGCCTCAGATTGTCGTAAATGAAACATCCCATTCTCCCTGGTGCTGCAGAAAGCCAAAATGAACTGTTCACATTTCTGAAGATGGGAGAGCCTTAAAAATCTTCAGAAAAGTAGGTCTTGCTTCTTTCCTTGTGCTTACAGAGTATTTAATGCCATCCACAGTAAAAATTAGGTTATTAGGATATTTCATTTGAAATCTGATATTTTTGTCAATCAGAAACTTACAATATGGAGCCAGCATTTGTCTAGATTGCCTTATTTGTGTTGGTAAATCCTGTGCTATAGAAATTTTATTATTTTGCCACATTATAGATCCACCAGATTTTTAATAGTTAACAGTACTTTGCTCACATCTTGGTAGTTCAATATTTTAACATAAACAGGTCTGGGTATATTTGAAGCTTGAGATTCTCTGTATGCTCTATGCCCTTTCTATGACCATCTGCTTAACAACCTCAGAGTCCTTGAGCAGTATTTTGAATATTTGTGTAATAGAAGTGATCAGGTCATTATATTGAATAGATGCTGGAACCCCTCTAATGATTATATTGTTACGCCTGGATCTTGCTTCCAAGTCCAGAATTTTATTTTGCATCATTTGAATGTCAGTTCCATGTGTCTCTGTTCTTTAGTGAGCATTAATATATTGTCTTCATTGGTAGCAATTCTAGTTTCTGCTTTCTCCATTCTTTCGAGAATCCGATTACATGTGTCACTAAATGAAAGTGTTTGAGATGTTAGCTCTTTTAAGGCATCCTGTATAGGTAGCAATGCTGATTTGATTTCTTCCACTGTGACCTGTTGATCAGATTTTGTTGATGGCCCTGTTTTTGCAGTCTCTTGCTGCTTGATAGTTTTCTGTCTCTTGATTAAAGATTCTTTCTCCGGTGATTGCAAAGCTGACAGTTTGGTTTTGGAAATTGTAGTTTCCATATTTTTGTCCTCCTTTGACATTTCGAAATTCTGCACGAAGATTTATTTCCCAAAGAAAAGTTACAAAAGTGAGATCAATCAGTTCTTTGTTTGGTGCTCTGTTCAGAGTCAACCTGACAATCAGATCCAATCCTGCTATTACCAAGTATTTTTTTTCGATTTTTCTTTCTCAGAACCAAAAGTGACTTCTGGTCAATTAGTAATAACTGCCAATTAGTTTGTTTACTCTAAGTATAACTCCACAGGGTTGATTTTTTTTCTCAGGTATTTGAAGAGCTAAAGTACTGCAGTGCTTATAGAACGGCAGCCATCTTTGTTCCACCAAGCCTTGAATTTTTAATCATGGTTCATCTTGAAAAAGCCTGGTATGCCTCCAGGCGAAAGCACTTGATGTGGAATTTTTTATCATTTCATTAAAACAGAGTTTTATTTAAGTCATTTTGAATTTTTTGTTCCTGTTGAGCCTTTGGATATATCATTTTGTTCTTGGTCTGGTTCGGATCTAATTTGGTTTTGATATCCTGTAAACTCATAATTCTGGAGCCCACTCCCAACAGATACCTGGTTTGATATAATCTCATAATTCATTAGCCCACTCCCAACAGATACCTGGTTTGATATAATCTCATAATCAGGAGAGCCCTCCTAACAGATACCTGGTTTGATATAATCTCATAATTCAGGAGCCCACTCCTAACAGATACCTGGTTTGATATAATCTCATAATTCAGCCACCCACTCCCAACAGAAACCTGGCTTGATATAATCTCATAATTCAGGAGCCCACTCCTATCAGATACCTGGTTTGATATAATCTCATAATTCAGCCGCCCACTCCCAACAGAAACCTGACTTGATATAATCTCATAATTCAGGAGCTCACTCCCAACAGAAACCTGGTTTGATATAACCTCATAATTCAGGAGCCCACTCCTAACAGATACCTGGTTTGATATAATCTCATAATTCAGCCGCCCACTCCCAACAGAAACCTGACTTGATATAATCTCATAATTCAGGAGCTCACTCCCAACAGAAACCTGGTTTGATATAATCTCATAATTCAGGAGCTCACTCTCAACAGAAACCTGGTTTGATATAAACAAATAATTCAGGAGCTCACTCTCAACAGACACCTGGTTTTATATAATCACATAATTCAGGAGCCCACTCCAAACAGATACCTGGTTTGATATGATATATTTTTATTTGCTAATCAAGGTAGAGCTAATTCAGATG
>NC_056726.1:1123522852-1123590096 GCF_019279795.1 Protopterus annectens
CATTTATAGAGAATGAGGTTGGCACTGAATCAATTTGCCAGGATATTGGCAATATCCTTGGGATCAGTATATTTAATGCCATTTTGTTTTAGCTCAGAGCAATTCTGAGCATTGCCATTTAGATTCTTGCCATAGTTATAGAATGCCTTGTGGTTGTCTTTGGAATCTTTGGCAATTTTATTTTCGTAACTAGCTTTGGAGGATTTTATGAGGGATCGCAGTTTCTTACTGAGGCTAGTAAAGGAGTTTTTTGCATCCTGGGATTTTCCTCTTTTCTGGAACAGTTTCTTCCTTTTGTTGTAAAGTTTGTTTATGGCAGGGGACTACCAGATTGGCTTCCTTTTTTTGGATGAGAGCATCTTGGTTCTATTTGGGATGGCATGATTCATGCATGAGTGGATGTGCCTGTACAGTGCCTTAGTGTAGGATTCAGCAGTTGAACTTTCAGTTCACGTCTGCATGGGTGTCATGAAGTTTGTCGCTTCTGACTTGAAGTGCATAGCCAGAATCCACCACCAGGTGGCCATTTGGGATGTCCCCCCGGCAAATAACCGATACAGCTGTAAGGCATGCCAGATGTGGGAGTTGTGATAGCTTCCAGGGCTGCCAGCGCACACATCCATGATAATGCCCTGGGCATTGCACATGACCTGGCAGTTGATGGAGGGGTATCCTTTGCGATTTATGTAGTGCCTACCCTGCTCACCAGGTGGGGACTTGATGTGTATGTG
The DNA here is from genome assembly GCF_019279795.1 of Protopterus annectens. Lineage (NCBI taxonomy): Eukaryota > Metazoa > Chordata > Ceratodontiformes > Protopteridae > Protopterus > Protopterus annectens. The sequence continues at coordinate 1,123,523,584 of NC_056726.1, forward strand.
CATGCAGTCTATTGCACCCAGTACCTCTGGGTATTCTGCCACATGGTGGAACAAACACATATTGCTGGCCAACTCCTTCAGCATTCAGGGGAAGTATATGTGCTCATTGGCATGTGGTAACATGGCATCCAGGAACTGGTATAGTACCCTGGATGCTGATGCCTGTGAGATCCCCATGATATCCCCAGTTGGTCTTTGAAAAGGTACCTGTAGCTAGTATTCTCAGACTTACACATACCTTCATATCCACTGGGATTGGTTCCCCTTTGTTTGTTCTGGCTCTGAGGCATGGCCAGCACAGCTCCACAAGTTGCTGTAGGGTGTCCCTGTCCACCCTGTAACACTCTACTATCTCCAGATCATGTAGCCCCAGGTAGGTTACCCTGGGTCTGAACACTATCCTCTTCCTCTGGTGCCTGCGGTGGTTGTGTGCATCATCCTCCACACCACCTTCAGTCTTCAACACATGCTGGTGGATCAAAACTATGGCAGCCCCTAACATGTACATAATAAAAGTTCCCCATCTGTATACACCACTGATGCAGAGTGTATGGGAATACACAAAAGTGTGTGAGGTGCTTTCACACTTTATAGTATTGTGCTATGGATGCTGCTGATGTAAGTGGGTGTGTATGAGCTATTCCAACTGCTGTGTGTCTTAATTATGGGTTTTGCAATGAGTACTGCAAGTGTGGGGCCTTTACTGTGGAGATCTACTTGCCTGCCTTGATTAATCTTTTGCCCTTTAATTCACTTTTAGACCTGGTTCCTCTCCCATTATCAGGCATGCATCCACCTGCCATCTTTCTTGTTTTGTACTTTCCCTACCCAGTCATGGCAAAATGTGCCTTGTAGCTGATATACTGCATATCGGCTTTGTTCTGCTTTGACACTTTGCTGTTCTCTTTGCAGTACAGCTCCTCCCCTTCCCTGTTCTGCAGGTAGCTGCTTGCAGCCTTGTTAGCTGTTGTCTATGGCCCACTGTAGGCTCCTAGGTGTTTATTAGTCATTTGTACTCCAATTTCACTGCTGCAGGATTTCCTTATTTCTTTCCTATAGCCTTCCTGTTTCAGCTGCAGTGCGCGCCACGCATACCTATTTACTGGGTTTACGCGTGTTTTCATCTCCGTTCACATGTATACTCGGTTACCTTGTGTACTCTCAGCTAAGCATAGCTATGGGCAATTCAACACACCCCTATCCTTCAGCTTTGCCTAGCTAGGGGCAGACTGGTTTAGCAATGCTCCAGTGTGCTCTCTTGATGTCATCTTTAGCTCAAGGGCTCACCTCAGTGTTATAATGCTACGCTGTGAAGTGCATCCTTACACCAGTGGGGAATCTGCAATTTACTATTATTCCTCTCATTTGCATGGCATTGCCTACTAATTCCTAGCTACTGCGCATAACACTGTAACTGCCCCTTAGCAACCCTTGTGCCATGAGTATGGTGTAGCATGCCTGCAATTGACTATTATGGGGAAATCGTGATATGTGTTTCATTGCAATTTTATTCTATATTTTTATATATTCCTTGCGATCCCCTTTGCGCACCGCTGCCCTGCGCTTCCACATCTTGATAGTGCGACTATATATATTAAATGTTAATTTTATATTTTGTACATGTTTTTTTTTATGCCAATGGCTATATATTTAGCCATTGGCATATATTAACAATATAATACATGTGTTTGGTCGGCTGTCATGGTTCCGATTTTATGTTTGCAAAAATGTAAACCGTTTTCTAGGGTTTACATTTCTGCATGCTTACACTATGCCTGCACCACTTCCTGAATCATGACATACCTTCATTTGCATGCTACACTGCTGCACATGGGATAATTAGCATACAAGGCTCAGGAGTTATGCGGGCGTAGCATACGCAGGTAGTGCACGTGGAAACAGCTTGTACCTGAATCGCTTGGTGGCCATCTTTGGTGTTAGAATGCCTATGCTATGCCTTTACCTGGCGGAAGCTTCATGAATCCTGGGGCATATTTCTCCCTTAATGTTGAGAAAAGATTTCTTCTGTCAGAATGGCTACGCCTCTCTATAGTTCCAGAATTTGCTTTTCTGCTGCATGTGTTTTACATGAACTGGTACCACATTGTGTGCCCTGTTCAGTCACAGCTTCACCTCAGACTTTGTCCCTACCAAATGGCACACTGCTACAGTCATCTCTCTCCATAAAGGGGGAGTGACTACAGACCCTGGGAATTATCGCCCCATTAGCCTGATAAGTCTGATATGTAAAGCTATGGAGCACATCATCATGTACCTGATTATCAAAGATATAGGAAATGTCCAAACTCTGGACCCCATGCAGTTTGGCTTTGTGAAAAGGAGAGCATGCCTGCTCAACCTGGTTGACTTCTTTGAGTCAGTCACCAGGGCTGTGGATGAAGGTAAGGCAGTTCATACATCCTACCTCAATCTGGCCAAGGCCTTTGATACCATTCCTCACGCAGGAATTATTGATAAACTCACCAGACTAGGCATCAACCCCTATATCACTAGCTGGGTAGCAAATTGGGTCAGACAGAATACACTGTGTGAAAGTAGTGAACTCCAAGTCAGACTGCCAACCAGTCACAAGTGAAGTCCCACAGAGATCGGTTCTGGGTCTTCTCCTCTTCAGCATCTACTTCTCAGAAGTACAGGCCAACACAAAGGGACCCTGGCTGACCAAGTTCACAGATGACTGCAAGCTGGGAGCCATTATTAACTCCCCAAGGGATGCAGACATCCTACAGAAAGGCCTCACTGAGACCAATGACTGGTGTTGAAACCATAGCCTTAAGCTTAATGCCAAAAAATGCATTGTCATCCCCTTTGGAAAAAACTCAGTTCCCACTATTAACTACATCGATGAGAGCGAACTGAACACTGAAGGTGTTATAAGAGATCTGGGGACACAGGTTGACAGCAACCTCTCCTTCGATCACCACATTGCCATTGGGGTCCGAAAGTCCTTCTATGTGGCACATCTCATTACCAAGGGTTTTGCATCCAGTAAAAAAGAGGTTATCATCTCTCTCTTCTCTTCCCTCATTAGGCCAATCATTGAGTATAATGCCTCATTTGGCATGTACCTCACTAGACATCTGCAACAGCTGCAGCGGCCACACAAGTACCTTACGAAGAGGATCCTAGGCATTAAACATATGTCCTACACGGACAGACTGAAAAGACTCCAGCTATTCTCTGTCTCATATCGCCTACTTAGAGGTGATTTCTGCTTGATTTACAAAGCCATGCCTGACACAGCTCTGTTAAAAATGCTACATCTAAAGAAATCCCAGTCCATCCACACCACATGCTCCAGAGACCTCAACTTCATTACCACAATCAACAGAACATACGGGAAGGACAGGTTCCTCACACAGAGACTGGACATGCTCTGGAACAGACCTCCCATACATGTCAAGCAGAGCACCTCGCTGTCCCTCTTCAAGAGAAATCTTGATGAGTGGATTAGTAATAGAAAGTTCACCCCGGGGATCACTCCAATGGCTCTACTTGATAGAGGCACTGGGAACTAACGTCGGGCAGCACGATGTCAGGGCACTTCTATAGGCTAGGCTTTTAAAGGCTCAAGGGCCATTAGCCTAGTACACACCTATGAACCTATGTTATTCAACCAATTTCAGAAATGTATTTAAATACAGCTGAATTTTCTTTAAGTAAACCTGGATACTGACTACTTTTTACTAAAACAAATATAAAATATAATAAAATCTCATATTCATGGGATACAGTTTTGGGAATTATTGTTATAGCTAATGGCTTTTTTGTACTATACACATTTGTGTGCAGACACAGACATACACTCTCAAACACACCTACATACATACAGAGACCCACACACACACACACACACACACACACACACACACACACACACACAGACACAGACACAGACAGATGCACACACACACACACAAACAGATATACTTGCATTTTTTTTTCATTAGTATACCCTTTATTAATCTACACTGGAAAACAATACTTAAAACATCTGTAAGGAAATGTAATTATGCAAGCTGTACAATATCACTAGTAATAAATGGAATTAAAACTCCTCAAGTAAAACTGAGGCAGGTAGATAACAAATGGCACACGGCTCCTATTTTCCAGGACAAACCAAGCAGAAATCTTATTTCTGAAGAAACATTTCTTTTCATTGAAATTTCTGCTGCATCAAACTATCCTGCCCTTTTCTGAGTGGTGAACAGGGTATACAGCCAACTGCCTCACTCATTAGTTTTTTTTTTTCTTTTTTCAACTTGTGGAAGTTGACAAGATCTTTGTGGATGAGTGTAAAGCTAAGGTAAGGTAATCCTTGTTAGCACACTATTATTCTATCCCATTGAAACACATGTACAATCTATATATTGAATGTAAAATCATGCCTAATATCTGGAAACATGTCATTGCAAAACCTCACCCTAAGAAATCCAACCCATCAGAGTTTCAGCCCATTTCTATTCTCTCTACACCAGGAAAGATTATGGAAAAATTAATTTGTTTGCAGTTCACTCATATACATCAACCAGTCCCACCTTCTCCTTCAAAGCAGCATGGCTTTTGATCCTGTTGCACATCCACAACTATCTGGAGACTCAGTGAAAATATTATTTTTGAAGGACAAAGGTCTAATTACTGGAGTCATTTTTAATGACCTCACCAGAGCCTTTGATGCTGTTGATCACTCAGGTTCATAGGTTGGTACTAGACAATCGGCCCTAGGGCCTATACAAGCCTAGCCATAACAATTCCCTGGCTATTTCTTCCCACACTATTTACTTCCCTGGACCCCTGTCTAGCAGGGCAACTGACGTGATCCCCGGGGTGAATTTCCTTTCTCTCATCCAATCATCAAGGTTCCTTTTGAAGAGGGCCAAAGAGACACTCTACTTGACATGTATTACAGAGTCTGGGGAATTTCTGGGTCAGGATCCTATCCCTCCAGCATGTTTTATTTATTGTGATGACAAGGTTTAGATCCCTGGAGCATGTGGCTCTGAGGGATTGGGATTTCTTTAAGTGTAGCATGTCCAACAGCTCTGGGTTTGACATGGCCTTGTATGTTAAGCAGAGATCGCCTCTGAGTAGATGATATGCGACAGAGTATAGCTGGTGTTTTTCAAGGTGGTCAGCGTAGGGCATCTGCTTTAGTTCCCTTTTGCCATCATACTGAACTAGGCATTAATGATGACACACTGCCCTGGTTCATAAACTATTGTTTATTTATCTGTATTATTTATTTATTTATTAACATTTGATTACTGGGAACATCCAACTGGGTAGAAGCCCATTTTCAGTGGAGGCCCAGGGAGAAAAGCTATGCCTTTCCTATCTACATTTAACAAACTTCCTTTTGACTTACCCCATTTTCTACTCCTGCTTTATGCTGATAACACTGTCCTGTTCTGCTTAACTACAGTCTCTTCCCTTGACCTTGAACTTCAGGCTGATTTTTATGCCCTTACTCAATGGGTCAGTGATAGACAATTACTGGTAAACTCCTCTAAGACAAAAGCAATGGCATTTGGTACTAGGCAAAAGCTCTTGTCCTGAAATAATCAGTCCAGATAATTTTCAAATTACCTAATCTTATATGAGGACTGCCGTTTTATAACTTCATTCAATAACTACTTGAGAATTATAATCCTACTTATGCTGTGTTGTTTGGAATTATCTCTCCAGCAAACTCAGCACTTTATTACAGTGTACAGTGTTGGCAAAAGTAGGGTGCATCTCCTGACCTATAGGGTGAGATGCATTCTGGCAGCTGTGTCAAAAGCATGCAAGTGCACACACACACACACACACACACACACACACACACACACACACACACACACACACACACACACACATACACACACACGCACACACAAACATCTGCCCACAACCATGAGTTTAGTGTTTGTGTGTGTGTGTGTGTGTGTGTGTGTGTGTGTGTGTGTGTGTGTGTGTGTGCGTGTGCGTGCATGGTGCATGAATGCTGAAGCCGAACTATAACAGAGCTGTATGTGATTAGCAAAAGCTGTTAGAAGCATTTATTTCCAAAATAGTTATTGCAAATGCAATGTAAAAAAATATAGTTATTTACATAATGGAGTACTTTCTTCTCACAGTGAAGAAACTTCCAAGCTTTCTAAAGCTATGCCAGAAACCTCAAAGGCAGTACATAGGAGTGTGATGACTGGTGGTCAATGGTGCAACATTTACTGAACCAGACGATATAGCAAATCTGCTGGCTGACAAACTGAGTTCCAAATCCCCCCCCCCCCTGCCCACAACTCACCCCAAACTACCTCCCAAGAAATACCTACAAAGATAACTCCTCCAGCTATAAATAGAGAACATGTGCTGGCTACGCTCACTAAGACCAACAACACAGCCACAATGGGCCCCAATAATATCCTGGGATGACTCTAGAATAGTCAAAAATATGAGCTATCAGGGCCACTGGAATTACTATTTCACTATTTAACTATAGTCTTAATACAGGCTTTGTTCCATGAGAATAGAGAGCTATATTGGTCATTATTCTTCATAAGGGCATAGGGCGGCCACGGTGGTGCAGTGGTTAGCATTGCAGCCTCACAGCAAGACGTTCTCCGATTCAATCATCTGCTGGGGTGCCTTCTGTGCGGAGTCTGCATGTCCTCCCTGTGGTCGCGTGGGTTTCCTCTGGGTGCTCCGGTTTCCTCCCACATCCCAAAGACATGCTGCAGGTGGATTGGACACTCTAAATTGGCCCTAGGTGTGAGTGTGTGCATGTGCTTTCTGTGGAAGGTTGGGCACTGGGCTGGCAACTCGACACCATAAAACTCCACTACCAATCATGAGCAGACAAGGTGATCCGCTGTGGCGACCCCTAACTGGGAAAAGCTGAAAGAAGAAGAAGATTCTTCATAAGGGCATAATGTCAACAGATCCCAGAAAAAACTAAAGACCCATTAGTCTGACTAGTCTTATATGCAAAGCCATGGAAAGAACTATCATGGAAATGATCAACAAACATAGAAGGCCTAACTGGATCCATCCCACTTTTGCTTTGTCATACGAAGCTCATGTCTACTGAACCTGGTGGATTTCTTTGAGAAGATCAGCAAGGCAATGGATGAGGGTAAAACAGTGCCTACTACAGCAAGCAGAGGACAACAACAAAAATTACAAGCTCCACAGGGGCTTTCAACAACCACCTACAATACAAGAGGCACTGTAGAGGTACCAGGTTCCAAAAAAAGTAGCACAGGAATTGATTAAAAATGAATGTTTAGTAATCTCCATACTCAAAACATTAAATGCTTAAAAGTATCACCGCATTTTTTGTCTTCACTTACACTTCTTCAGATACTGCATTAACCAATCTTACATCTTTAAATAATACAATCAATGATCTAATTCTGCTAATTAATTAATTAATTAATTAAATTATTTACTCTTAAAACATATATACGTAATTTTGTTGAGGATATATTTAAAACATGCTTACAAATCCTGATACCTAAAACATTTGAAACTTCTACAACATTGTACCCTGTATAAACTTGCCAATTCATACATATATCTTCATAGTTCTACTTGTCTTCATACACAAAAGCTATAGTCAACAGTGATAAGTAAATAAACTGTTTACTTTTTATTTGCATAAAAGTGTTCCTGTTAAAAAGCTATGCATATAATTTACATTAATGTATATAACAAACTAACCTCTGCTACCCTCTAGCAACCTAGTAACTACAGAGGAATTTTGTGTCCCATATGCACAACCCTCAACCAGTCCTTTCTTTATAAATAAATCATGTCCAATTTCATTAATATTAAAAATAATATGCTACAAACAACACTCTTATCTAGTGTCTTCAAACACAACTATGTAATATATATGTGTGTGTGTGTGTGTGTGTGTGTGTGTGTGTGTGTGTGTGTGTGTGTGTGTGTATATATATATATATATATATATATATATATATGTATATATTTACTATATAAAAGTATGCAAAATTATATAAAAATATGTAAGTAATATGTGAAAAATATATAAAAACTATTCAAACAATATATGTATTATTTCATTTAATGAAATGTTTAACAGCACTTAAAATTTATTCTTTAGAGCCTGACAGACCTAAGTTTTAACAGTGATCTTAACCGTGCATACGACCTACCTTGTCCTGGTTATGGCATGTGATACAGTACTCAACTCTGGCATTGTTAACAAACTTATGAATTAGCATAAATCTCTATATAACATGTTGGATAATCAGCTGGCTTACAGATAGGACCTAGGAAGTTAGGAGTGGTGAGACCATCTCCTCAAAGAGGCCATTCACCAGTGGAATGCCTCAAGGCTGTGTGCCTGGCTCACACTTCTTTGGCATCTCCCTCTCAGTAGCCAAGGCCAATGTCAAAGGCCTCTGGCTGACCAGGTTTGCAGATGATTGCAAACTGAGAGCAGTCATAGAATCCCCCAAGACATTAACATCTTACAATAGAGTCTAGCACAGACAAATGACTGGTACCAAAGTCACTGCTTAAACCTCATTGGCAAGAAATGCATTATAGTACCTTTTGGGAAGTTGGCAAATCCAGGAAACTACTTCAGTGATAATACACCCCTAAGTGTTGACCTACTAGTCAGGGATGTGGGAGCACATGTGGACAGTAACCTGGCCTTCAACCAACATATATCCAAAGTAGTAAAGAAATCCTTCTGTGTTGCTCAACTTATAAATAAGTGCATGGCATCTAGGTCCAGGGAAGTCATTGAACCACTACACTTGGCCTTCATCAGACCCATCATAGAGTATAATGACCCCTTCGCTATATACCTGTCACATGCAGCAACTGGAATGTCCATAAAGGTTCCTTACAAAAAGAATACAAGGCATAAACACAATATCCTATACAGTTTGCCTCAAATCTCTATCTCAGTACTCAGTCTCCTACAGACTACTGAGAGGTGATCTATGCCTGGCATACAAGCTATCCCTGGACACTGGTCTGATGAACCTTTTGCACATCAACAAAACAAAGCATCAGAACTACTAGACATAAATACCTATATTTTGTTTGCAATGTAAATAGGATATGTTGGAGAGACATGTATGTACCTCAGAGAATTCTCTTTCTCCGGAGCAGGCCCGCATCCATGTGAAACAAAGCCCCTTCCTAACCCTGTTTAAGTGTAAATTGGACCACTGGATGGGAAGTCAAAAATTCACTGCTGGTCTAGTGCCCACATCTATGATGGACAGAGGGAGTCAGTAAATTATGCCATAAGCAACAATTACCCCTATATGAATATCTAAAGCATATAACTTGTAGGACACATTTGGGGGTTGCATGCCTAGGCGTATAAAGGCCATAGTAGTTGTTAGCCTAGTATACATCTATGAACCTATGAAACAATAAATAAAATATGTAGTAAAGGAGGGTTTACTCAAGAATAATACTGGTTTTATAGGTGGGCACTCATTATTATGGATTTATGGAAAACAATGGGTGGAGAAAGTATAAACAACAAATGCTAGCAATAAAAGAAGGAAGTGAGGGACTTTGCAACTCAGATTATCATAAGTGGCAGAGGCTAGAGACATAGCCTTCCTAGCTATAGAGAGATAACCAAGCCAGTATTAGAGCTCTTTCAGAAACTTTAGCTTAATGTCTCAGTAGGGGGTCTGGGCACACATAAAGTACAGGGAAACGGAAAGGCACTGGAATACAACTTTAAGTAGGTAAATGATAAGCAGAATATAAAGTTATAGGAGCAAAACGTGAATATCAGCAACTGTAAATCCTGGAGCAGAAAAAAAAAACGATACCCTTACTACTGTAAGTCTACAACAGTTCAGGACACCAGACTATGCAGACTATGGAGAAATGTACTAGAACACTGGTTATGAAAAAAAATGCAGTAACAAATGACTAAATAAGGCTCAGATATGGCAGTAATTCACAATTCTGCCACAACAGTAAATGAAACTACAAGAGCAAGGCCCGGGAGGATTTAAAATATAAACAGCTAACTTTTACAAGTAATTTTATTTATGGAGACAGAAGTGTAGTATAATGTTGAAACACAACTTCAAATAAAGCTACAAGACTAAGGTCCCAAAACAAATTAAAAATGCAGACAGGTAACTTTTTTTTTTTTTTTTTTTTTTGCTAAAACATGGACACATGGAGAAAATAGAAAAGTATAAAAAATATCACCCCAAAAGTCACTGTAAGTACAACTTAAAATATTTAAGCAGAATTTAAATATTTTTGTTTTTCTCTTTAGAAAATTGTTAAACTATTTTTCTACATTTCTATGCCTAATTTTGTTGTAACATTGCAGCATTCTGATGTTGTTCCAGTACGTCTCTTTACATATGCCCCATACAACAAAGATGAGAGCTCCTTCTGTGTCACATAAAGTGCTTAGATGAGAACTAGACAAATAAGTCTTTATATAAGAGCTGGGGCAATAAGAGAGATTTACTTGTCCTCCACAAGGCAAAAATGGGTGAGCTGAGCCTGAGCAAATACATTACTCTGCATGAAATGGCCATATTTGAGAAATGTCCTGCTAAGCACATCCACTTCAGGAGCAGGGGCATCTGAATCTGGGCAACTTACACTGCTGCATATGTAACACGGGACCCAAAATGCCATGATACACCCCCCTGTAAAGGATAAAAGCAGGCCATAAGGTCATATTTTTCCACCTTCCTTACTGTACCCTTCTGCTATGGTCCATAGATGACCATTGAATGCAAACCTACATGGCACAAAAGGCAATGGTAGACAAGTGCTTAAAATATTATACAGAAGGAAAGAAAAAGTAACAATTCTTAGACCGTTAGATGTTAACCAGTCGAATATTCAATATGTTCAATGGAAGTCGTCCAGTGAACCATTCTATAATGATTAAAGTGTTGTACACTTTAGTCATAGAAAGCATTCATTTACATATATTGTCAAGGAAGGGTAGATATTTTTAGAACTTTCTATGCAAACTTTATTTTCAAACATGTATAAAGAGAAGAAATAATGATTAATGAAAAGGATTTCTGGTGGCTCCTAGAGTGCATCAGATTAAAAGCATCAAAGAGAAAATGGATTGTCAGTGGTGCGACAGATAGCACACTTACCTTTGATACAAAAGGATGTGTATTCTATTCCCCCATTGACTTGATCAATTGCTGATACTGCAGTGCAGCATAAGGAGAGCACCGCCTTTCTGAGTGTGCCATCTTTTGGATGAAAACATTAAACTGCGGCCTATTCTGCTTGAGGTGGTGGTAACTTAGGTGAATGTAAAAGATTCAATGGCACTTATACAAAAGAGAAGAAGAAGTTCTCTGATGCCCTGACCAAATTTCTCCTAGTGCTATAAATACCACCTTGGGGCTCCCCTGAAAAGGAGATACTAGCTTAGTGTGACGAACCTGGTCTACAAAGGATAAATAAAAATAATCATCCTATAAAGGCACTCCAGAAGGACAGCACTCATTTCTTTGGGTTAAATAGTCTTTAACGATAAAGGTGTCCAAATAAAACACAAAAGAAAACAAAATAGATTTGTTTACATCCATACCACATGATAAGGGAATGGAATGGTTCAAAGAAGCATTGTTAAGATATGGGGAATTGACGAATAATGAATTTCGTACCTGTTTAACACTGATGGATTTAGCTTTAAGGAATAACTACATTTATTATGAAGGGGAGTTTTTTCAACAACGTAAAGAAGTAGCAATGAGGGGCAAGATGTGCACCAGCCTATGCTAACATTATCCTTTCTAACTGGGAACAAAAATATATGTTAATTCAGAATATGAGAGATGATAAATTTTATACAGGCGTTATTTGGATAATATATGTTTGTTTTGGATAGAAACAGAGGAGGCATTTTTAGATTTTTTTTTAATTATATTTCTATGACTTCTTCTTTTTTAAAGTTTACTTATACTACTAAATATGAATATATTAATTATCTTGACCTTACCATTAGTTTATACAAGTGCCCACCCTTTTTATCAAAGAAGAGGTTTAGTTAAAGGTCAGTTCATAAGGGGCAGTAGAATGATTTCAGATGATGATGACTTTTTTGGTAGAGTGTCACTTTTTGAAGGACATGTTTGAGTAAAGAGGCTACCCAGATACTTTATTGGAAGAAGTACGAGTAGAAGAAATAGGTTTGCCCCTTCATTTTGGAAGGAAGGCATGCCTATGGATCAAAGTGACAAAGAGAGGGGTAAAGACAATGCATTTTATGAAGAGGCATTTGTTATTAATTATGATGGAGATGCAGGGATAATTAGGAGGATTGTAGAAAATGAACAGGCAAGGTTTGCTAGTATTCCAGACCTTGAAGCTGTTTCTAATAAACCTCTAAAGTGTATATAGGAAGAGTTTTAATATAAAAATATGTTAGAGAATAGAAGGTGTGGAAAAGTAGTAAATAAACAAGGAAAGGTAGGCACTTATAAATGTGGGTTTTCCCCTCAGTGTCCCTATTTGAAGAATTGTGACAGTATATATCTAATCGAAAGAGATAAATGGATAAAAAGTACATGCTATGCTAACTGTAACACTAGTGGGGCGATATACATTGTATTATCTAATAAGTGCAACACATTCTATATAGGAAAAACTGAATGAAAACTTAAGGTCAGAATATACGGGCATAGATATGACATAAGGAATAAGAATTCAAATAATGCCGTATATAAACAAACTAAGTTTTGTGAAGAAGCTGATTTTACTTTTTTGTGCTTGAAACAGTATCTATTGATTTAAGAGGAGGGCTATGGGAAACTAGAATAGAAAACAAGGAATTTTATTGGCAGATAATATTAGAAGCCACTAAATTCCCTGGACTAAATGAAACAGTTTCCCTAGCTCCTGTACTAAAGCTTAGGACAGCTAGGCTTTGAGATTTTTTTAAATGGCCACTAGATGGAGGATTAAGACAATATAAGTTAATGGAAAAGATTAGTAATACAAGATCATGAGTTTGGAGGGGGATTTATCTGAAATATTAAGATCTTATTAATATGATTTTAATTTTTATTATTATTATTATTATTATTATTATTATTATTATTAAGTTTTGCTTATGTATATATTTATTTGAATATTTTTTACTGAAAACCTTTTGGAGGACACATTGATGTTAATAGAATAATTAGGGTATTTTTGCCATTGCTGGTTCTTTATTGCTTTTTATTATTCTTGTTATAAAAAAGTGATTGTGGTTAGGGTATGCATGCATCTGAAGAAGTCTGTATTAGGACGAAAATATGGTGAGATGTTAAGCGTTAATGTGTGTGTATTTTAGCATGTTCTTTCATGTTTTATTTGAACACCTACTTGCTGGATAAATAAAAATAAAATAAATAAAATAAAAATGCACATGATAAGGTAAATTACTCTCTGAAAATAAAATCCCTGATAAACAACTGCTTTAGGAAAGAGGGGTATCTTTTTAAAAGGGGTGGTACTGTTCAAGACACAGTAATGAATATTAGGCAGAGCATAATCGTAACTTATGGGGTGATGCAAATTATATGTATTGGATCTTTAACCTAATGCTTGCCGCTGTCAATAAGGCAATCACAAACAAGATGCAAGACAACGGATACACCAAATTAATTTAAATATAACTTACTTAGCAATATTAAATATTTCAAAAGAATGTTTAACACAAAATGATGTACCTGATTTATTTATTTATTTATTTACATTTGTTTACCGGGAAATTATGACTGGACGCAGGTCCTTTTTCAGCGGATGCCCAGGGAGAAAAGCTCCACATCATTTACATGATAGAGATACAAAGTTGCAGCAATAGTAAACAACATTACAGGTTGTTGGCTTTAATACAATAACAAGATATGATTATCAACAGTATATACAGAAAATGTTACAAATTGAGATAGTTTCTTGTCATTTATAATATATGTCATTGTCATTTGTTAGAAATTTCTCCATCTGAGCAAGGAATACAGTCAAAGCAACATGGCGGTTCTCCTTGTAAAACAAATCTTCTATAACCAGCATTGCAGGCCTCACTGCACACAAATTTTGGAACCTTAAACATAAACATAGAATAATGAAATCAGTGCTAGTATGTTGTATACCATTAATGAGACACTTCTCTGGACCTTTTAGAAGATGGAATTTCATGCACTGATTCAAGCAAAATACATATTTATGGTAGAGAGTTATCTTGGAAGAGCTGTAAAAAACATAGGGCTGGATTCACGATGGCTTGCACGGAGTGTATGAGTAGAGTAAGACTCCATGCAGCCATCATGTCCGATGAGCGATCCAGGAACAGCTTGTAGGGGCGTGTAAGAGAGCTCCTAAAATGTCTCCTACACGGACAGGCCTGGGATATGCAAATTACCTCACTTGCAGCCGAAAGGCATGCAAATGAGGTAAATTTGCGATCCAGGAAGCACAAACCTGTCCGAGTAAGAGCCATGTTAACTGTAGAAATGTACTCAGTTGACAACTGAGTACCGTTCTGCAAATAGCACAATGGAGTCTTGTAAGCTCCAAATAAAGGTTGCATATGGTTGAGGAAGCATGCCAATGGCCAAATATATGGCCGTTGAAAAAGTTCCCAGATGCAAAATTAAAATAAAAATATTTTTTTTTCGGCGATTTCCGATGTTTAAGCATAGCTCAGCGCCGAGCAAATGGGGTGCACTAAAAAAAATCATAAAATAAGAAAATAAAAGCCGCAAATGTGGAATCTATGAAAACTGTTAAATTACAATGTAAGGGAATAGCAGGCTGAAGACAACATGGCCACCGAGTAGGGGTTGCTAAGGGGAGAAGCCCAGTCTAAGACATGTAACCAAGCATTAGTAGGCAATCCTATGTAAATGAGTGTTAGGATAGTGAATTGCACTTTTACATAGCAAATGAGCACAGTTAGTGGAGTGTAGGAGTAGGATATGGGGAGTAACAGAGTAGGAGATAGGTGACATCTCAAGGGGGGTATGTATGAAAGTAGTCAAGCTCATAGAAGCAGAGTGGCATGTGTCAGCTGTCAGTTAGACATCATGGAAAGAGGTGTGTCAACAGGTAGGCCAGGGAAAGCCAAGAAATGGAAGGTGTATACTGTGGATAATGCCAAAGTTTCTTGCTGAGCATGTATGCGCGCATGTACACGCCTGTAAACCCGAGTAAGACAGAGTGCTCGCGTGAAAGTGTGAGTGCGCGCATTTAAGCCAGAGTAAGCATGTATAAGGCTGTTTAAAGACCTGTACGCGCGTTTGCGCTGGTGTGCATGTGTTTTGACTCAAATAAGCAAGTTGTAGTCTGTCTAAGCATGTGTGCGTGCGTGTGAGCTGCTGTGAGCGTGTCTGCGCTTGTATGCGCGTCGCTCCCCCCTGAGGAAACAGAAAGGAAAAAGGAAGCACAACAAATAGTAGGAAGCTACCAGGGAATACTAATAGAGCTAGCAGGTGAAAACAATCAGAATCAGGCAATTACACAGGCAGAACACTAGCCCAGCCCAGCACGTAAAACTCTGCAAACAACAGTGCAGTTTGTTACTCTCAAGAGACACTGCAACACTGGAGTAAGCTACTAGAAGTGAAAACTGAAAAAGCTACACTCAGACAAAAAATGCTAGAGGCTGCCATTGCTGTTATAAGGTGACATATGCAACATGCTGAGGGTGGTGACAATGCAAATGCTGCCGGACAACCCACAGTGAGGAGACGGAGAAGAGTGTACAGGCCCAAGGTCACCTACCAGGGGTTACATGAGCTGGAGATAGTGGAGCACTATAGAGTGGACAGAGACCTCCTGCAGCAAATTGTTGAGCTGTGCAGGCCATGCCACACACACAGAACCAACAGAGGGGAACCCATCCCAGTGGAAACCAAGGCATGTGTTGGCCTAAGAATACTAGCAACAGGTACCTTCCAGAGACCAACTGGTGATATGATGGGGATATCAGGCATCAGCATCCAGGGTACTGCACCAGTTCCTGGATGCCATGTCAGCACATGTCGGTGATCATGTATATTTCCCCAATTCCCGTGAGGCATTGGCCAGCAATATGCGTCTCTTCCAGCAAATAGCAGAATACCCTGAGGTAGTGGGTGCAATAGACTGCATGCATATACGCATCAAAGCACCAGCCAGTGAGCGGGGTAGGGCCTACATTAACCGCAAGGGCTTCCCCTCCATCAACTGCCAGGTCATGTGTGATGCCCAGGGCATAATAATGAATGTTTGTGCTGGCTGCCCTGGAAGCTACCATGATTCCCATATCTGGCATCTGACGAAGCTGTACCAGACATTTGCCAATGGGGACATCCCACATGGTCACTTAGTGGGGGATGCTGGCTATGCACTGGAGCCGTGGCTGATGACACCCATCAGAAACGCACACACACCTGAACAGGAATGCCATAACGAGGCACATGCACAAACACGAAATGTAATTCAGCGTGTGTTTGGGTTGCTCAAGTCACAGTTCCGGGGCCTGGACACATCTGGTGGAGCCTTGCAATACTCACCAACTACATGTACCCAAATTGTCATGGTATGTGCTATGCTACATAATATGATTCTGTGAAAACAGCTGAAGCAGGACCAGCATAGGCCTGGGCCAAACAGCCCCCCACCATTGCCAACACCATCACAGGCAAAGCGTGACTTGGAGGAGGAACAACCTGAGCCTGCCCCAGTAGGCAGAAGGAGGCATGCCCAGTATGCCTTTGCCTTGGCAAAGAGGCAATGCATAGCACATACACTGGCTCAGTAGGAACCCTGGAAATGATACCTCTCTCTGACTCCTACATGCAGTGAAAGGGATGCCTAGGTTGACACAACCTGCTTTCAAACATGTGCAGGCAGTGTAGTATGTGTATCTGACATAGGCAGCCCTGCAGCACCACCTGAGGCATGATTGCCATGTGTTAAGCAATGTAAGGTAGTGCTAAACAGCATTTTCCACCATGTAGTATATGCAAACTTGATGACCTTGAGTATCATCCTACCCTCACCAAACATGATGCCACAATATGAAAACAAGATGATCAATTACAACAATTGGCTTAAGTATTGGTGTCAGTGAAAGGGGATCCAATGCCTGTCAGCCTGGGATGACATGCTTGACAAGACATGATGCTTCGCTAGGGATGGCTTTCACCTGTCACGTGTGGCCTTTTGGATATTGCCAATGGCTCTTGTCACCCCCATAGTGCCTTTTTTAGGTAAGGCTCAAAAGACAAACCCACCGCCATAGGTATCACAAGGGATAAGAAACTAGAAGTAATGCTACTCAATGCCAGAAGTCTAAACTGCAAGATGCATGCACTCCAAACTCTCCTCAGCATGCAGAATGTTGATATCTGTGCAGTAACGGAAACCTGGTTCAAGGCTCCCAAGAGCACCCCAGCACTACCAGGTTATACCTCATACCATGCTTTACAGCTGCAAAACATGGAACAAACTACAAAAGGAGGGTGAGTATCAATATTTGTTAAAGATACCCACACCCCCCAGGTTGTTGGCACAGCATAAAGCATCAGAGACTATCCATGTGCAACTAACAGTGGGTAAAACCACCTTCCAGTTCATAGCCTGCTACAGACCACCCTCCTAAACTCAGGAACCACACTTAGCTGACTGGAGAACACATGAAAATATAAAGGTCTCCCCAAATACCATTATATTGGGTGACTTCAACTACCCAAACATAGACTGGGAGCATTACTCTAGCTGCAACACCCTAGCCCAAAGGTTCCTAGAAGTTATAAACTCAAATGCTATGGAACAACTTGCTACCACTCTCACAAGAGGGGAAAACATACTGGACCTGATCAGCACCAACATGGGGACTCTATGCCCAAGACCAGAAGTGTATCCCTCACTGGTAAGATCAGACCATAGAGTAATCTCACTGGATATTGACATCCCGACCCCAGCCCATGGCCAGAAAACCACAGTGAAAAATTTCACTAAAGCAAATGTCACACTCCTCAAAACCAAGGTGGAATCCTTCACAGCCCCTGTGCCTGTGGAAAATACTGCCCAGACCTCAGAACCTTTTATAAACGCATTCTATGAACACCTTCAGGAATGCATGGATCATGCAATCCTAAATAAAACCAAGATCCAATCCTCCAAAGGCAGGCATCCTGTCTGGTGGACCCCAGCCATAAAAAAACATACAATACAAGGAGGAAGCTACTATATGATAGAGCAAAATCCCAAAAAGGGAAGGCATCTCTGATCAGTATTATTGAAAATCTACGGCTACACATAAAATCGTCTAACGCCATCTTTGAGATAAAAATTGTACAGGACACTAAGGATAATCACAAGGCTTTCTTTAGTTATGGTAGGAACCTGTGTGGGAATTCCCAGATATGCTCAGAATTAGTCCAAAATGACAAACAATACACCAAACCCACAGACATTGCCAACATCCGAGCTGACAGGTTCAGTGCAACCCCCCCCTCCCCACCAAAAGGGCAAATATCTATCCCAGCAGAGTGCTGGCCCCCTGACATCTCAGATACTCAGGTAACAGCCAACCTCTCCAAAGCAAAACACACACATCAATGGGACCAGACGGTGTCCTGGGCTGTGTCCAACATGAACCCCAAGAAGAATTGAAAACAAACATAAAACCACTGTTCAATCTCAGCCTTACCACAGGATATGTACCCAAAGAGCAGTGTACAGCAACAGTGGTCCCTCTCCACAATGGTGGTGCCTCAATGGATACTGCAAACTTTTGCCCCAGAAGCCTGACTAGCTTGGTCTGCAAAGCTATGGAAAGGATCATCATGGACCTCAGAAATAAAGATATTGGGGACCTACAGACACTGGATCCTACCCAGTTTGGCTTTGTTAAGGGCAGATCCTGCCTCTTAAACCTGGTTGAGTCATTTGAAACAGTCACCAAAGCCATTGGTGAAGGGAAGGTGCTCCACACAGCCTACCTGGACCTCGCAAAAGCCTTCCATACAATACCCCACTTGGTCATTATAGATAAGCTCACCAGCTTCAATATAAACCCCTATGTCACTAGATGGGTTGCAAACTGGCTCAAGGACAGAACCCACATGGTCAGAAATGCTGGAGCCATGTCAGACCCCAAACCAGCTACAAGTGGCATCCCACAAGGCTCAGTCCTGGGACCTCCCTTGTTTGGTATATATTTCTCGGAGGTACAGGCCAACACAGAAGGACTGTGGCTGAACAAGTTTGCAGATGACTGCAAACTGGGTGCCATAATCGACCCTCCAGCTGACACAAGCATCCTACAAAAGGGCCTCATAGAAACAGACAACTGGTGCCAGAGCCATGTCCTCAAGCTAAATGCAAAAAAGTGTATAGTCATCCCCTTTGGCAAAACCTAAGTGCCCACAAATTATCACATAGGTGGTAACCGATTAAGTATGTAAGAAGTGATAAGGGACCTGGGGACCCAAGTTGATAGCAATCTCTCATTTATCAACCATGTGGCCAAAGTGTTTAGAAAAACATTTCATATAGCCCACCTAATCATGAAGGTATTCACATCTAGATCAGGGGAGGTCATTGTGCCTCTTTACTCATCTCTCATCAGGCCCATAATTGAGTACAATGCCCCTTGTGGGATGTCAGACACCTGAAGCAGCTGGAAAGATCACAAAAGTACTTCACCAGGAGGATCAAAGGGCTCAAACACATGCCATTTGCTGCCCGGTTAAAGAAACTGCAGCTCCACTCAGTGGCATACAACCTGCCCAGAGGTGATCTGTGCCTGATGTATAAAGCCATGTCCAACCTGGAATCAATGGACATGCTGCACCTTGGAAAATCAGAATCCCATCAAGCTACGCGCTTAAGAGACGTGAACCTCAGGACTGATATAAATAGGACATGCTGGAGTGACAGATTCATAATCCAGAGGCTCCCTCCACTCTTGAGTAAACTCCCACTCCAGGTTAGCCAGAGTCCCTCATTGACTCTCTTCAAGAGGAATCTGTACGAGTGGATGGGAGATTGTAGGTTTACCCTGGGTATCACTTCTATGTCACTGTTAGACAGAGGCACAGTATACTAACCTTGAAAAATGTCATGGCAAACTCCAATAAAAATGTGTGTTGAAAGCCAAACACACTCTGGCTAAGATTATAAATGCCCTAGGGCAGATAGCCTAGTATGAACCTATGAAGAGAATCACACACACCAACTTGTACAACTGCGGTCAATGTGGAGTATTGTTTGGCAATGTCCACCCAAGTTGGTAAATACACAGCAATGTTGGACAAGCCTGGTTTAAGTACACCATAGCTGAACAAAATGCAACATGCTCATAGTTGCCCAACTTGCCCTTAACCAGTCTGTTCTGCTCAGTATGAACATTTAAAGCAGTGATGGGACTTAAACCCATGATACTGTGCACCACAGTGAAAGTACTGAACCAGTACACCATGACAGTATTGCAGTGTTCAGCCAGTATGAAAGAATGTTGACAAGTCTTTGCAAACTATCCCATGGAAACCCTGCAGGCACAGCACAATCCCTGTTGAGTTATGACACAAAGGAGTCTGGCAGTAAGAACACAACATGACTTCCAACACACACAGTATAAATGTCAATATTGGTCATGTTCACACACAGCCACAAATGTAGTGGACTTCAGATCACAACATATGGAAAGGTCACACTGGGCATGCTCACACACTTGGATAAATGAGACATATGTCAGGCAACAAACCATGGAAAGCCTGAACTGGGCATGCTCACACACTTAGGCCATGTCTGAGTATAGCAGTCGGCCACACATATCTGGCAATTGTATGTGTTAAGTCAGGAACCTCCCACGATCCAGCAATCTGCCCTGTGCACACAGTTAAATGACAACAGACACATATATTAATATACTGGAACCCTGTCATGATCAAACATGTTACGCAGATACACAAGTTGTTCATAGAAGCTGGGAAAGCTATGGCAATAAAGACCTGCAAACAGTATCAGCAACAAATATTGTGCATCCCCAACATACATGTAGGTGCAGAGGTCGATACTAGGCTGTCTGCCCCAGGGAATTTATAAGCCTAAGCAGAGTGTATTTGGCATCCGCCTCCCCAGTAGAGTAGCCTACTGTGCCCCTGTAAAGTAGGTCACAGAAGGCGCCCTTTAAGGCTAGTTTGCTGTGCCTCTGTCAAGCAGGGACACAGTGGAGATCCCAGGGGTGAATTTGCAATCTCCCATCCATGCGGCTGGATTTTGCTGGAAGAGGGTTGGCGAGGGGCTATGTCTAACTTTAATTGCGATTCAGTTCCAGAGTGAGGGGAGCCTCTGGGTAATGAATCTGTCCCTGCAGCATGTCCTATTTAGTTTTGTGCTGAGGTTTAAGTCCCTGGAGTGTGTAGCTCTAAGGGTCTTGGATGTTATGAGGTGGAGCATGTCCATTACTTCTGGGTTTGACATGGCTGTGTACGTCAGGCATAGATTACCTCTGAGTAGGTGTTAAGCAACTGAGTAGAGCTGGAGATCCTTTAGTTGAGCTGCATAGGACATCTGTGTGTAGCCCATGATCCTCTTGGGGAGGTACTGTTGTGGACACTGTAGTTGCTGCAGGTGTTGGGTAAGGTACACCCCAAAAGGGCCATTGTAGTCAAACATGGGCCTGATGAGTGACTAGTAGAGAGTCACAATGACCTCCCATGATCTACATGCAAACCCCCATGTGATAAGGAGGGCTATATAAAGGTCTTTGCAATGACTCTGTCAATGTGATTAGCAAAGGAGAGGTTACGATCTATGTTGGTCCCCAAATCTGTAAATACATCTTCTGTACTTAATGGATTACCACTTATGTGGTGATTTGTGTGCACCTTGTTTTCCCCAAAGGGGATGACTATGCATGTCTTAGCATTTAGCATGAAGCCATGACTCTGGCAACAAGCATCCATCTCTGTGAGACCCTTATGGAGGAAGCATGTGTCAGCTGCAGTGTTGCTTATGGCCCCCAGTTAGCAGTCATCTGTGATGTTTGTTAGACATAATCCCCCCGTGTTAGTCTGAACCTCAGAGAAGTACATACCGAACAGGACAGGTCCCACAACTGAGCCCAGTGAGACACCAGTTGTAACTGGTCTGGAATTGTACATGGCATCTGCAATTCTGACCATGTGGGTTCCATCCCTGAGGCAGATAGCAACACATCTAGTGATATAGGGGTTGATATTTAAGCTGGTAAGCATATGTATGATGCCTGAGTGGGGTATTGTGTTGCAGGCTTCTGCTAGGTACAGGTAGACTGTGTGAACTACCTTGCCCTCATCCATGGCTTCAGTAACCATTTCAAAGATATGAACTATGTGTAAGAGGCAAGATCTGCCCTTAACAAAGCTGAATTGTGTATGATCCACTGTCTGAAGGCTCACAATGTTTTTGATTATGACTTCCTTGATAATATGCTCCATAGCTTTTTCTACCACACTAGTCAGGCTTATGGGGTGATAGTTCATGTGGTCCGTTGTGGCACCACCTTTGTGGAGTGGGAGCACTGTATCTGTATGCCATTCTCAGGGTACATATCCTGTAGTAAGGCTAAGTTGGAACAGTGACTTAATGTGAGGGTTCAGTTCTACTCAGAGCTCATGTAGGACACAGCCTGGGACACCATCCAATCCCATACATATGCTGTGTTATTTGCTGTGGAGAGGGCACCTTTCACCTGTGCATCTGTGATGTCAGGGAGGTTACATTCATTTGGGATGGGCATCTGTACCCTTGGAGGGTAAGGGGGGGACGTTTGTGCAGACTCTGTCTGCCAGGGTGTAGGCTATGTCCATAGGTTTGGCATATTTTGTGCTGTTATGCAACAATTCAGAGCATATCTGGGTTGTTTCCACACATATTCCTGACATAGCTAAAGAAGGTCTTGTGATTATCTGTAGTGTCTGTTCAATTTCACTGTCAAAACGTGCAAGTGATGATTATATGAGGGATTGAAGTGTCTTGCCAATACTGTTCAGAGATGTCCTCCCTCTGTGGGATATTGCTCTGTTATGTAGTAGCTTCCTCCTTCTGTTGTACAGCTTATATATGGCCGAGGTCAACCAGACAGGTCTCCTGTTTTGGAGGAGTCATGGTTTTATTTGGGATAGCATGATCAATGCATACCTGCAAGTGCTCATACAATGCGTTTGCAAAGTATTCTGCAGATTGGGCTGTATTATCCTCCAGCACGGGGCCTTTGAAGTATTCCACCCCAGTCTGCACAAGTGCAAAGTCTGCTTTTGAGAAATTCTTTACAGTGATTTCCTTGGCTGGGGGTGGGGACGAGATATGGATGTCCAGGGAAAGTTGTTTATGGTCTGATCTTAACAATGAGGGTTCTACCTCTGGTGTGGAACATAGAGTCCCCATGTTGGTGATGATCAGGTCCAATATGTATTCCCCCTTGTGGGTGTGGTGACTGGTTGTGCCATAGCACATGGATCTACAAATTGTAGTGGCTTTAGGGTGATGTTGCTGAGGGCCTGAGTAGTATCCCCAGTCAATATTTGTGTACCTGAAGTCAACCACTATAATGGTGTGTGTTTAGACCTTCATATCCTACACTGTTCCCAGGAAAGCCGAGTACGGTTCCTGGGTATGGGGGGGTGGTCTGAACTACACATCAAACCAAAAGGCAGTTTTGCACGATGGTAGTTGTATATGTATGGCCTGTCATGCTTATTGCAGTGGTACCAACCCAGAAGTGTGTGTATCTGTGATGTATATGGATACACCCCCTACTTGTGTTGTGTGTTACAAGTCCTGTGATCATGAAGCATGGTATAGAACATAACCTGGCAGTGCCAGTGTGCATATGTGACCCTGAACTAGGCATCTGTTAATGCACAGATATTGTTATCCCCCATACTGAGGGATAGTAAAAGATGTACATTCCTCTTTGGAAAGATTGATGATGTCAGCACACTATAAATACAGCAGGAGAAGGGAAATCATCCAGTAATGTGAATAGCGCGCTGTGCTAATGCGTCCCTCTCAAGTATCATAACATAGTTAGGTAGGGGTTTGAATCCTACAAATGACATGTGTGTGTTTGTCGCACAGTTTGTCAATGTGTTGTGTGTTTTGCTTTTATTATTGTATGACATATTATTATAACAGTAATTTCAATGCACACATCAGGCATGTGTGTGCCACATACAGATATGTACCTGTGACCTTTAATAGTTCCTATGTGTGAAGCCTGCCTCATATTATTACAGTTGTTACCTTTGCCAGCATGTGCCGCAGCTTACCAGACCTTAGGCCATACATGTATGCTGGTGACAATGCAGGCTACTGAGTGATCTGTGTCCTAGGCCAACTATGTGGCACACACCCATGAAAGCTTTGATAGATTAATGTGGGTGAGGGTTCATGTCTGGAGTATATGTCAGACATGTTAAAACACAGCAACGTCTGTGAGTGATGGACATCCAGTGTTGGTGTATGGCAACTGTTGCCGATATGCATACAGACAGCGTCTTGCTTAGGTGATACACCGAGGGACTGCAGAATACCTTTGGAAATGTGACTATCACAGGATAGACAAGATAACACTTGTCCACATGTACACACCATTACCCATTCTACAGGATGGGTGCTACCACCTACATGGTACTGTTGGAATACTATGTTAACTACATGCCGATGACAATGCTACAGTTGTGTTACAGCAATACAGCATGGCTTGGACAACAGGTATCTATCTGTATGATACCCTTGTGGTGGTTAGGTGTGTCATGTGTAGAATGCATTGTAGGCCACTGTTTGCATTTGCAGTCATGGATGGACATATCCGTAGTGTGTTGACATGTACGTGAGACTGCTATATGCCAAAGAGTATTGTTCCCAGGGATGTGTGGGCTCAGTAACAATGGCTACTGGTATAGTGTAGTACTGCAGAGATATCACTGACACCAGGTTCCTACATCTGTGTATCAGTTGAGGAGACACCATGTAATGACCAAGGAATGTCAGGCTATGTAGGCTGTGTATAGTACCAGAATGCAGACCATTGACATATGGAAACCGTATCAACCACAGCATACTGTCAAACCATGTCATGTTCCATGCTAACCATGTTCACAAATGTACACCTGCAACTCTGTGCTGAAAACATCACACATGTACTGTCCACACCCCAACACATGCAGGCACAGGTACACACAACAGCCATGTGGCACATGTGCAGACAGTACACTTTGGGAATTAACACTGGTGTATACAAAACTACAATGACAATCATAGTTAATGAATCATGCATGCTCGAATATACCCACAACGATATCATTACACTGTACTGTTAACAACATGATATTATTACTACAGTGCTATGTAGTCACCCTGTGCATCAGCACCATGCTGTCCTGTTCCTGCATCAATGTTACAGATGGCAGGAGGTGGCACAGTTTCACCATATGCACAGGGTGTGTACTTGGTTTGCCAGAGTCTGCCATTGACACATCCAATCGACATGTATGTGTGTATGTGTTAGTGTGGGACAACAGTACAACATGGGGCAATGTTGATGCGATGTGTGTGTATGTGTTAGTCCTAGGTGTTAACATTATGTGTGTGTGTATGCTTGCACACAGTTCCACCACGTGGCTGCCATATATGGGTGTTTGTGGACAGCCACAGACTGTACCTGCCAGGTCATACAGATCACTGTCTCTGGCCATGGACACAGTACCTGTGCCTGGAAGGGGTGCTACAGACAGTATCAGGTACTAAGCCAGACTGGGTACTGTCATCAGAAGCAGTGGGTTATGGACTGGACACATGTCCCTGCTGGGACTGTCCAGAGCCACATGCACATGGTCTTCTAGGACGGTGTAATGACAGCACAGACCCAGCATTGCTGGGGCTGGTACTGGCACTATGGGAGCGGCTGCGGGTTTGTTGTCATCCGCGACGACTGCCAGCTGATGATGTTGCTGGCATTCATCCACTTCGACGCCTCAACCATCCTGCACTGTCCTGGCTCCTGGACATGTAGTTGTGGAAGAGATCTAATGTGTCCTCCCAACGTCTATCAATGACCTCGCTGATATTACGGATGGCAGCCGCAATGTCATGCATAGTGTCATTCATAGCGGTGCGATGTGCTCTAAGCTCCCTCAGACCCTGTATGGTGTACCATTCCATACATGCCTGTGCCTGCATTACAGCCCGGAACATAGCTGAGGTTGAAAGACCTCTGTGGGCATGTCTGACAGGGGCAGTACGACCACGGATGCTCCCACGAGAACCCCTGGACATCTGCCTGTGTGGTACCATGTCAGGAATCTGGCCATGGCTGCTGTGAGGGGGATGCATGTGCCAATGATACCACACTACCTTGGTCAATCCCCACTGTATGCTGTCCCTCAGCTAAGGACATTGGTGACAATGGATGTATCGGCAGGATGACTATGTGCATTGATGGGGTTGACTGCTATGTAGTGTCGATTGGCTGACCAACGACAGATGCTGTCACACCTCCCTGTGCCATTACACATGTATCATCATTATCACTATCCCCAGCAGTGGCTTCAGGTTCCCTGCTGCGCTCCACCAGAGCAACATCAGAACCTGTGAGAGGAAGATAGGAAACACAGTTTACAAATGTGTACACAATGTTAGCACACATGCACACATGCGCACATGCGCACAGGCGCGCATGCACACAGGAACACATGCGCACATGCGCACAGTCGCACATGCACACATGCACACATGCACACAGGCACACATGCACACAGGCACACATGCACACAGGCGCACATGCACACATGCACACCTGCGCACATGCACACAGGCACACATGCACACATGCGTACATGCACACAGGCGCACATACACACTTGCACACACATGCACAGGCACACAGGCACACAGGCACACTCCTCAGTACAGCAGATACAAACACAGACACACCTGCAATCCAACACATACACAATACTGTTTGAGGGTGGGTGACAGTATCACAAGGAAAAACATCACTGCACATGTGTCAGCATGCAGATTATGTGTTGCACAGGAACAGGCAGTGCAAGTGTAGACAGCCCTTGTTAATAACAGTATACGTGTACTTGATGGTTGTGTGTAGTTGTTCAGTGATTGTCTCCACCCTGGGATACAATGTGTACAAGGACATAACAATGTTGTGCAAGTGTTACAAGCTGTGGGTGCATATATTTGCACATACAACACATGACGGTGCTACGCTATAACTGCTATGTGTACTTTTGTGGTCAGTGGAACTGGATGTGGTGTAGTAACATGAGCCATGCTTAACATGCTTCTTGTGGTCAGTCAATAATAATGTGTGCCAGACAGGCAGCTAGCATGCTGTACCTGAAGTGCAGTAACATGACAACATCCACAATTACACAGCCACTTGTTACATGGGTGTGTAAGGTGGCCAATAGTGAGCATTGCCTAACATGAATGTATTATTTGTTCAAGACTGTTGCACAAAGACATGGTAGACCTCTATCCCTCAGGTATATTATGTGTGCTGCATAGAGGATAAGTGGGATACTGAAGGGTGGCCATACAGCAGGTGTCATAATTGGACATGTGTAGCAGGCTAAGGTGTAGTGTCTATACCAAACGTGTGTTGTGTACATGTGTATCAGGTATGCCTATACAATGTCCAGTACTGTGTTGCCACACATGCATGTCATGCTCCGTGTATTGCATGTGAGTGAGGCAGCTACTGAGAATAATGGGATATGCATAGTCTCACAGCAAACATGCACAGCATGCATTATGTGTAGGTGTTACATGTGCACACACTACACCTCCATATGACATGCACATGTCATTAGCAATAGTATTGTTATTACACACTCACCAGCATGGATTGACTGCCTTGCTGTCACTCCAGAGGGATCTGCAAAAATATGACAGTGATTGCCAGTGGCCACAACTGTGCCATTGATACTGTGAGTATGATAAAGTACAGTAAAACAACAGGTGGCTTTCACAGGTGTACAGATTATACTCAGAATATCAATCTTGCAGAAGAATAGGCAGGTTAACAGCTACACACACAGTACATATCTCAGACACGCATAAACTACCAGTACAGAGAACAGTCAACTACAGATATGGCATGTTACCTGCACACTCCATTTCAACATGCTGGGTGGCTCCGGCCTCCATGATGACACATGTTTGTGGATGTTGTTGTTGTTGGCCTGGCGCCACAACACTTAGGAGGTGCTCCTCCACACTGGTGAGGGGGAGGTGGATAGGTACCCCACTACCTGTGGCAAGCTGTTTTCTGTGGATATCAGACACACGCTGCCGGACATGTCTAATTAAATCACTGCAGTGATGGCATAACTGCTCATATGTCCGGTTGTGCATGCCTATGTCATTTACCCAATGGACAAGATCTTGCCACAGTGCAGCCCTCTCATGCTGTTTCTGGCTGGTCCTGGAAAACAGCACAGAGAAATTCTGCACCAGGCTCTGGTGGATCCCCTGATCCTCTGCTGCTGTATAAGGTGGGTTACGCTGATGCACCATCACCCTGGAAGGAAAAGAAAAATATGTGAGCAAGTCATGTGGCACACTTAATATTCTAATGTAATGATATCACTTAACTGCCATATATAGCATCTGTCTGTCTATCAGAGGATACACATGTTCAATACCACATATCAGTGCTCAGCCCACAACTGTCTGACAGTGCCTGCCACACTCCATACAACAAACTAGTATACACCAGCACTCGGCACACTGTTTGGGATACAATGCACAACCTCACACTGGGGGTATGTATCAAGCTAATGGATGACGAATATTGTCATCCCATGCAATGAATGCAATGCACATTTAACAGTTTAAATGGTAGTCCACCCTAGTCGTTGATGCCATACCCCTACCTGACATACGTGCACAGTTGTTAATATAGCCAGCATACTGCTGTCACAGAGTACACATGCTGCCAGGTACACACACATACCCTGTAACACACATATGATTGTGGCTATGGTACAGGCATCATTACACACACATTGCACATACATACAACACACAAATGTATGATGGCACAGATGAGCATTAACTGTGGACCTTATAGTACTGTGTGCCCCTACTTACAGATACCTATGCATGAGGTATGTAATCTGTGCAGACTACAGGAAACACACCAGACAGTGTTACCAGGGAATGTGAACATACACCATACTGTAGTGTTTAGGCCTACAACTTCAGGTAGTACAACAGTTCATATGTGAGCTGGATTCAACAGCAGTACCACTTACTGAGCATAAATGTATTGCTTCTGCCTACGATGGTACACCGCACTCGTACACAGGGAACTACAGTACAACATATGCCAATCTACTATGTTTGCATCCCGATAACTGACACATCTTTCTCTGGCCTCACACCTATGATACAAACTACCATGTCAGACGTAAACTCATGCTAAGCAATCACACCTTTACAGACCTTGCACACAGTCAGTGTCACACTCATTCAACCTCACATAGCTGGTATTGCACTGAGTACATGTGTGTGTGCATTGTGTCATAGGTAGGTACTATGCTATTGGCCCTGGGCCTAGGGCAGCCTAGCCATATGCTACCCTGCCCTTTGGGACACATGTAATGTGATTTTACTTGCTCCTGTGAAATGGTTACACAGAGGTGACTCACAGGGCATATTACCTATCTCCATAACATTCATCAAGGGTATGTATGACATCTACTAATAAGGAGCCTTGTTTGTTAATGCTGGGTGGTTTAGTCCAGGGTATGGCATATTTGTGTATGGAAACCTGTACCTCCAGCATGTGCTGTTTAGTGTGGTGACAAGGATTAGGGCCCTAGGTCATGTAGGCTGGACAGATTGTGAGGTGTTGCCATGGTGGTTGGCCGACTGGTATGGGTGTGACATAACTCTGTATGTCCAGCAGTGGTAACCTCTGTGTAGGAAGTATGCAAGGCACTCTAGCTGTGGTTTTATGAGTCAGTCTGCATAGAGAATGTGTTTGAGGGCATTATCAGTCTTTGTTAGGTATGTCTGTGGCCTTTCCACTTGCTGTAGTTCCCATGGGAAGTACATACTGCATAGGACATTGTGAGGTGTAGAGGGGCACACTGACTTACATTTCCCTAGCTGACACACCTTTTGTGATGACACGTACCATGTACCGGGATTACAAGACTAGTGTGCCACTGTGGATATCAAAGGGGAGGCTATTTTACACCTGTGTCCCATGATCCCTTTTGACACCTCCAGTGGTAGGCAGGCAACCACTTATGTGGTAGTTAGTGGGTAACATGTTTTGGAATGGGGTATGGCACTGCAGTATCAACACTGGTG
Organism: Protopterus annectens; assembly: GCF_019279795.1. NCBI lineage: Eukaryota > Metazoa > Chordata > Ceratodontiformes > Protopteridae > Protopterus > Protopterus annectens. Next base: position 1,123,553,959 of record NC_056726.1, read on the forward strand.
TTCAGTCCATGCCTTGGTCGCCAGGCACCTGTTGCAGTACATCTGCCCCCATGTCCCCCTCTCTCACTCTCTCTCTCTCTCTCTGTGTATATATGTATATATATATATATATATATATATATATATATATATATATATATATATATATATATATATATATCTATATATACACACCCACATATAAATAGATATATACATATCTATCTATCTATCTATATATATATATATATATATATATATATACATATATATATATATATATATATATATATATATATATATATATATGTAAATATATATACAGCCAGTTCACCGACACACACATCACCGAGACCAGATAACCGCCAACTGACATACCCGACAACGCAAAACACCAACACCATTACACCGACACAACGTAAACAACACATTACACATTACACTACATAGCATAGCCACTAGCCCTAACCCAAACCTAACCCTAAGGTCCGACACTATCGACACTCACCCTACCTGCACCCTAACCCTAACTTACTTAACCCACCCCTAACCCCAAGGTCCGACACTATCGCACACTTCACCTACCTGCACCCTAACCCTAACTCACTTAACCCACCCCTAACCCCAAGGTCCGACACTATCACACTTCACCTACCTGCACCCTAACCCTAACTCACTTAACCCACCCAAAACATAAAGCCGTCACTATCGCACACACCCTACCCAAGACTCTAAACCTAACTCACTTAACCCGTCCCTAAACTACAGACCCTCACTATCACACACTTACCTTACCCAAACCCTAACTCCGACACTAACACACACTCACCTTTCCCACAGCCTAACCCAAAATTCCACAATATCGCACACTTACCTGACTGCTCCTAACTCCGTCATTACCACACACTTACCGTGTGGCGATCACACATTACCCTTGTCGGTCTTTCCGCTGTCGGTAAATCACCCTTTCGATAAACTTACCTGTCGGTCTTTTCGTCTTCGTTTTCCGCGTGTCGGGGAATCGTCGTGTCGGACTTTTAAAGTAGACCCATATATATATATATATATATATATATATATATATATATATATATATATATACACACACACTGCTCTATATAACTATATGTATATACATATTCTATCTATATATCTATATCTATCTATACATATCTATCTATATATATATATATATATATATATATATATATATATATATATATATATATATATATATATATATATATATATATATATATACATAGATAGAGAGGTATGCAGATATATATATATATATATATATATATATATATATATGGGTCTACCTGAGATGGTCGACAAGCCATTTGATCGACACTCATTTGATCGACAGTTCATTTGGTTGACAGGCAGATTTGCCCCCCTCCCCAATGTTGTGCGACCCAGAAGTTGATTTATATAGTTAGGGGGTGTGGGGGGTGAAGTCCCCCACATAAAACTGCTTGTCGACCAAATAAACTGTCGACCAAATGAGTGTCGATCAAATGGCTTGTCGACCATCTCAGGTCGATCCATATATATATACATATATATATATATATATATATATATATATATATATATATATATATATATATGTGTGTGTGTGTGTATATAGATATATATATATATATATATATATATATATATATATATATATATATATATATGTGTGTGTGTGTGTATATATATATATCTATATATATATATATATATATATATATATATATATATATATATGTATATATATATATATATATAGATACACACACACACACACACACACACACACACACACACACACACACACACACACACACACACACACACACACACACTTCTAAACATCCATTGCTGTACATATACATGCACATGTAGGCACATAGACTGCCCACCTTTCATGGTGGGAATATCACATCTGAAACAGTTGTGAGACATACCATACTGTAATGATACTGCACAGTGTTGTGCAGAATGCATTATGCTGTCCACAGGCCGTATAGCTGTAGCAGGCCTCACTGGCTCAGTCCCACAGACGTTCACCACCACATGACATATACCTGCACTGCATGCAGTTTTCAATGCCACACACTACAACCTATATTGATATGTGCACATAGCAACCTCCAACTACATATGTATGTCCAGCCTTCACTAACAGTTGCAGTATGTCCCTTGCCCTATGCACATCTGCATATACATATAGATTCAGACAGCTAACACATATGGAGGGTTCACAGTATGTAGATGTTTATATTATGTAGTTTGCATCACCTTTGTCTCTGACAGCTTTTTTCTTTTGGCTTGCTGGCTGGCTGGCTTGCTTGCTGGCCTGCTTGCTGACTTGCTTGCTGGCCTGCTTGCTGGGTTGCTTGCTGGCTTGCCTGCTGGCTTGCTTGCTGGCTTTATTTTTATTTTTTGGTCTCTGTCTCTATCTCTATCTATTGATCTATCTCTCTCTCTCTCTCTCTCCCTCTCCCTCCAGTTGCTGCAATGATATTATTGCATGTGTGGACTGGCAGTACAGGCTGCTTTTTGTAGGTATCTGCACATGTGCATGTGATAGCTTCTGCACCAATTGTTGGCCAGCATTTAGTAATTGCATGCAGCCTGCTGTGTGGTAATTGCAATTCTCACTGTGATTTCAGGACACTGCTATAAAATGATAGGTTAAGTAGGCATAGGCCTTTCAGTTTTGCAAGGTGGGGACCATGCTGGTTTGCTGTGGACACTGTTGTGTCAGTCAGAAGGTTGGTATATCTCTCATATCTGAGGTTGTGTTGTAGCCACTGAAATGCATGTTGTACTGAAACCTGACTGTTGCTTCTTCCAGTGCACTCTTCTCAGTGTGTATGTTAACTCGCACCTGCTAATGCTAACACTGTTTACATGGGAGTATGTACTTTCCTGTGGGATTTGTGGATTAACTGGCATACAACAGTAGTTCTTGCAATGTGTTGCTATGGCTTTTCTATTTTCCCTGATATTTGTCTTTACTGGAATGTGTTGCTATGGCTTTCCTATTTTCCATTTATGTTCACTCCTTGTAATGCATGATATATTTCTTTCAGCACTAAGTTCTTATATGTTTGCTGTGGCTTGGTGGTACTTCATGCAGTCTGTTGAGCCCAAGGTCTGGGGTCTGACACTTACAAAGGTATTTTATTTTGCTGCTGAGCAGTACTGGGCCTTGTCATACAGAGTGAATAAGGCACTTTTAAACAGTTGTAAGCTGGAAGCAGGAAGTCAGTGGGGACACCAGCTAGGGATGTGCAGGCTGGGTGTAGGGAAGGTCCATAGCTGCACATTTCTTTAACTGCAATAGCTGTACATATGTTTGACATTTGTTGTGACACTTGAAACCTTCCACTCCTGAGAGAGGGGTGAGGACAACTAAGTATATTGTACTAACAATTATGAATATCAGGCACATGCAGTGCTTGTGAACTGCTATACTGTCATTAGTATGTCAGATGGCTACATCCTTTGATATTTCTGTGTTGTACTCCTACATAAGGACATGCTTTTGGAAGTAATTCTACAGCTATTCGCAGAGTGTGTAACATCAGACAGGCTGATATGCCTGTGTGTTTCTGACACTTCCAGGCCTCAGATACTCTCAGGTATATATTTGACCAGCCTCAGGGAAAGGTACATATCAGTGGGATACACCTGTGATATATTTCAGATATTCTGCAGTTGTGACTGTGGGGTATTTTGAGCATATCTATTACTACATCATTTCTGACATGCAAGTAGTGTCTACTGTAACTTATTGACAGTTATCATTATGTGGTATTCCCCACCTTTCTGCCTACTGTGAGTACATTTCACAGGGAGTCAGTGGGGCACAGGTAACATTTGTTTGCAAATCAGGGACATCCCTGTAAATCAGTCACAGTTGGGAGGTCTGGCCTCTTACCTATTCAAATATGGTGGTGTTTATCCTGCTCTGATACTGTGTGGGGTTTGTAAGGTGCTACTGTAACATTATTACCTACTAGCATGGCTGTTTCCCTTATCACACTAACGTAATGCAATTCCACAAGAATTGCCAGTAAAGATACACAGAATAAGCTTTGTGTAATGGCCTTCCTATTTTCCCTTTACATTCACTCCTTGTATTTCATGATATATTTCTTTCAGCTCCAAGTTCTTATATATCTGCTGTGGCTGAGTGGTAATTCATGCAGTCTAGTGTTTCCAAGGTTCTGGGTTCGAGACTGACAGGGTTATTTTATTTTGCTGATGAGCAGACTACAGGCCTTGTCATACAGAGTGACTAAGGCACTTTTAAGCAGTTGTAAGCGGGTTTGCGTGAGTTTGCGTGGTGCTTAGCTACGCTTATCTACACTTAGCTAAGCGCACACCCGCTGACTACTGCTTAAAAGTGCTTACTCCCGCTAACACCTGCGCTATTTTCTTTTAAAGAAAAGAAAATGGGGAAATAGGAAAGTGGTGAAAAAGGGGGCACAAAGAGGGTAGGACAGTAGGAAAACAAGCTCAGGATGTGCAGGAAGGATGTAGGGAAGGCCCATAGCTGCCCAATTCTTTACCAGCAACAGCTGTGCGTATGTTAGAAATTTAGAGTGACATTTGACACCTTCCACCCCTGAGAGAGGGGTGAGGACAACAAAATATGTTGTACAGCCAATTGTAATTTTCAGTTTACATGTGCAGCAGACATGTATGCGAAATGGGCAGCTATGTATGGGGCGTAATTTTTTTGTGGGAACAGAGTGCCCATTTTTTATTTTTTTTTCAGGTGAGAGTGGAATGTGAGGTACAGGAAGTAGGTATATTTGGGGTGGTAGGTTGGGGAGGTTAACAGACAAGACAAACAAGATGCATACAGGGGTGGAGTATGACACGTGGGGGGTAAACACAATTGACGGGGACGGATGTTTGGATATCACAAGCCCATGAGCCCACAGATGGCAACAGTGGAACTGAGATCCCCACCCATGGGCAGTTACCACTGTGCCTTCACAGCCCAGGCCAGGGCTGTGCTGGGGACTGGATAGGATGGGCAGGCACACCCATGAGTTGCGCCACTCTCGCCTCAAGCTGGCATAGGGGATCAGTCACAGAATGTCTGATCTCACTACACACCACAGACTGGACCCTATGGAGGGTGAGTGGAGGCTCTCCTCCGGCCATGCTTGCAGAGGGGGGACGAGCCCCATCCCCTGCAGCGCTTCCACCTGAAGGTGGCACAGGGCCACCAGAGGAGGAGGTCCCGGCCTGGGCACTGCTGCCAGGTGCACTCGCCAGCTGAGATGGGAGAGGTGGGTCCGCTGGAACCCACCTTCCCTGTTGTCCTATGTTTAGCAATATTTTATGGTATTTTGGGTTAGTAACAAACAACACCATTAAAAATTAGTTGTAACATTAACCAAACACACATGAATTCCGAACATTGAACAGCAAGCATAACACATGCATATTTAGAACAACAGTGGACATTCCAACAGCATGCAGGGTTGATTGGTGGCAACAGGCCATCAGGTTTGGATATCTGAACAGGGCACATGCATCAACGTACATGCAGATATGTATAAACCAACAGGACAAATGTCCATGGGAATTAATTGTGAATACACATACCCAGTTTGGTGTGGAATGGCATAATTTGTGAAAATAGGGTAGGGTGGAGAAATATTACATTAACAACTTAAACTACCTATACATATACTGTACATTCCTAGTAGATGCAGATATATATCCTCTACATGTATTAGTACAGTTTCCTGTATGTAACCTTAGGAATGTTGGTGATGGGGATGTTACCGCTACATTAATGAACATTCCATTTTTATTCATATATGTTCATATCTGGTTGTGTTCAGGTAAAGTATCCTGCTACATTTGATTTATATGGGTCTAGACAACTGTGGATGTTCAGCATTTCATACAACCATACTATCTCCATAATGCAAGGGTACAGCAACATATCCAGATTGTGGGATGGACACAGTCCAGGTTCTGTACTTTATTAAAGACATTTCACTCTTTGGTTGTGGCTGTCTCATTCATTTCATTATGTAGTGAATGCAGTATACCTTTATTCCCGACTTATTACAACTTTCTTGGTAGTTTCAAACTCTCTTTTTCACACTCTCTCACTTATTTTATATTTACATTTCAGGATAGTACTTAATTCTAGGCTTTATTAACATTTATTACTGGGTTACAACAATCCTTTCCAGTTGACTCGCATATTTCATATGGCAGAATTTACAAGGATGTATTCGACAGTTGTCTATCCTTTGTTGATTGATTACAACACTCATTTTCAGGCTGAAGCAGTTATGTGATATTACAATACAGGTGGAAACTCTATTTGAGACTTGTTTAATCTTTATTACTGGATTGCAATACTCTTTTCCAGGCTGCATCACTTATCTAATCTTACAATACTAGCAGAATCTTTCTTCTAGGCTTATTTTACCTTTATTACTGGGTTACAACACTGAACTCTTTTACAAGCTGTCCCACTTATATTCTATAACAATACCAGCAGAATAATTACTAACCTGCCTGGTGGTGCAACCTCGCCAGCCTATCAGCATAGGCTTGCCGATTTGTGGAACGAACACCTGCAACTGTAATATAAATGAAGGAATATTGTAACATACCTATCCATACTATAGGCTAGGATAGCATTTCTTACATACTTAATTACATGGATACTTACTCTGTAGTGAGGCATTGGGCATTTGGCGGGCCTCCTGGATCCATCGGTTCAGTTGGTCCTCCTTTCATCACTTCAGGTCCACATGGTGGTGACGGACCTGTTCACCAGTCCTCGGAATGCCTGTGGCACTGGTGAGATCATGTACCAACCAGTTCCGCACCTCTGCCTTATACACTCCCCATTGAACCTGGCCCTGCATGAGTTGCACTTCATGATCATGGACTAGGAGCCAAACCATAAATTTTGACTCCTCAACACCCCACCTTTGTGCTCTAAAGCAATTTCCCTCTCCTGCACCTGCCATCCTGACTGCAAATGGGTACCACAATCATTTATGGTGTGTATTTCTGCCTATAGGGCTTATATATGCCGGTTTTCCCACAGTTATCTGTGAATGGCCATTTTGGATATTTCTCTGCTTACAGCAAACCTGCTTTGTCATGGTTATATTTTCATTCATTCCTATATGTATGGTAATACTGTATTTCTCAGTACAACTGTCATGGCTTAGTGGTTCAGTACTTTGACTATGGTGCACAGTATCCCGGGTTCAATCCTTGTCATTGCTTTTTTATTTTACTATTGTCTAGACAGGCTAGTAGGTGTATCTGTGTAAAGGCAACTTTGCTACAGCTTGCCCAACGTTGCCCGATGGTAAGCTGGTTGGCACGCTGCACAGCTTCGCGCAAATGGCTTAGCTGGGTAATGCGTTATTTAGCCATACGCACTCATATTAAGCTTGTTAAAGTGCCGCTCAGCTACGGGCACTCATATTAAGCTTGTTAAAGTGCTGCTCAGGTAAGGGCACTCATATTAAGCTTGTTAAAGCACCGCTCAGCTACGGGCACTCATATTATGCTTGTTAAAGTGCTGCTCAGCTACGGGCACTCATATTAAGCTTGTTAAAGTGCTGCTAAGCTACGGGAAATTATGATCCTTTTTATATATCCATCATATAGGTTTTGTTCAAAAATACATGGGCCATTTCATTACATTTTACTTAAATTAAATTTATATATATATCGGGGAATTGTTTCATACTTATTTAAAGAAAAATGGAGGCGGATGTTGTGGGTCTTGAACCATGACTACATATTCTTTGGGCAACATTTCTACTGCTATGCTATTGCTACTTTGCTTAATTTGCATATGTAGATCTTATATGCTTTTCAGTGTCATATCTGCTAACTGTGGTTGAGCAAAGGGCATACCCGCACAAACGAGCGCAAATGCGGGTAAACATTTTGGAAATTATAAAAAAAAAAAGGAAACTGCTATTTTTACATTTTACATATTTTCAGTAGGGTTTATTTAGTCTGTGGGGATGTGTGGTGTTGTGTTTCTTGACATTTCAGCGGACTCACTCATGGGTGTTTACTTTCAGGACTCTGACTCTTCTGGGGGCGTGTCCCTTTGCTGTACTCGGCAATCAGACACGCCCCCTACTTTTCTACATGGACTGTGTTAGACTTGGGTATGATTCAGCATGCCTTCATGAATATGCATGGCATGCAGACGTCATACTGTTCAACTGCAGCCTCCGAGTAAGACATATTAAGTCTTACACGGAGGTTTTGTGAATCCGGCCCATAGTGTTTGTCAGTGGGCAGTTCAGTACAGGAAAATTTGTGTGCTTGTTTGGAGATCAACAAAATAATACTGTCTCCCTCCTTGTGGGTCAGGTGCCCTGAAAGGTTTCTAATGATGAGATCCACTGATTTTAATAGTTAGACAATAGTCCTTTGAATCCATATGGAACTCATTATTCTTCATTTAAATGCAAGTTTTCAAGTAAATGTTTATTTTAAGCTGTTATATTTGTTTTTTGACTTGGATAGTTGTTGCTTGTAGTACATCAATAGATATCACTAAGCCATAGTAAGAAGTAGGTGCAAGATTAATTTAAATTTCTAGCATGTCCAGCATCTGTTTCAGGTCATGCAGTTGAGCTGAAGTGATTGTCTCACTGAAACAGTGGTAGGCACTGCAAGACAGATCAGATGCACAGATCTTGTATGGTACTCATAGTCCTTCAATTCACATGTGTTCAAGGAAAATCAGAGAAAAGTTCTGCTAGGCTGATATACAAAGTGGATAAGTGAGAAGGAATGGTGGTGATTATAGAAATCTGAGTCCTTTGCCAAAACTCCCACAAGAGTTATTTATCTTTACAAGCATAAAATGGATTAAAAGTACTGTAGTTATGTGTAGTAGAAGCCATATGCACATAAAATCATGAGTCCTCAGCTACTTTTGCTGTGTGGCAGCAAGCATGAGCTTGTTTGGATCTCCCATATTTTTTACAAGAATATGCAGAGAACTGCAGCTCTCCAGCAATAAACTCAAAGAGCTACAAGGTTTTTTTTTAATGTAATTTGTCCTTGTACGGATATCCTGACTGATCTTTTAAAAAGCAGGAAAGGGGAAAAAAGGAAAGTTGGAAATAAAAGAGAGAGTGAAGGGAAAGTAAACACAGAATGGAGACTTAAAGAGGGTTGTCTAGGAGGAGGAGGAGGTGGAAGAGGAGGGACACTATGTTTTTGTCAGGGACAGGCCTCCTATTTTTCCAGAATTTTTATATAAGTGAGAAATTGGGAAAAGAGTAAGGGAAGTGGGTTTAGGGGATAGGCTTAGGGAAGAGTTAAGGATTTCACAAAACATAAAAGACAGATAGGAACATTATGGTGGGCTGACATTGGTGGGGGTACAAGACTTACTCATGGCAGACAGATATGAAAGGGTGAGAGTAAGGGGGCCTGGAAGTTCGGTTCACCCCCTTGTCTGGAGGACCTCTATTATTCTGTTTCTCTGAATGGACCTCAAGATGGGAACATTAATGATGTGGGGTTATGGCATCCAGTGACTTGTTAGTCAGTCCTAACAGGGTCTGCAAGTTTTGCACCCACGGAAGCAGTTGAACAGGCTGCAAGTTCTTACTCATCACCTGCTCAATTCCTTTATCAACCAGCTCTCTAAAGCTCATGTGTTGGCTACTTACCAGGCTGTGGTGCTTGGGGGGGGGGTGTTCAACATAGGTGCAGCCACATCCATGACCATGTGAACCATCCCTGGGGGGACAGGGATAGGTGGTGAATAGTCCTTCACCTGGGAGTCTTCCAGCTGAGCTGCTATGGGGATCTCCAGACGTATGGATAAAAAGTAACATGAAAGTGATGGAGAAATAAAAGAGAAACAGAGAGAGATAAAATATGGAAACAAGAATGAATCATAAGTGCTTAGAAAATATATCATTTTATTTAATGAAATGAATAAACATGTATTTATTCAGTTTTGACACTATTAAGTACTGTCCACTGACTGCACTCTTAGAGAAAGTGTTGATGATAACTGACATTAATGCTTCTTAACCTGAGTATGAATTACTGATGTAGTACTTTTTTCAATACCTCTGACTTTGTTATTGATAAACACATAGAAATCATCCCTTTTCAGTGTTTTGCTTCAGTGGACTATGTTGACAGTCATTTGTATTATTTTTTTTCATAAATCGCATCCATAAGCTTAGACTAGAGAGGAGTTACTTCAGGAATGAATTCCTCAGCTGTGGAGATATAAAATAAACAAAAAAAGAAAAGAAAAAAGAAAAGCAAGTCATACAAAGCTGTTCAACCACCCCTACCAACCTCTATTCTACCTTGGGTGTGGGATACAGCTTTTGTTGTTTACTTTGATAGTACAGGAAACTTCTGTAAAAAAACAAAAAAACATTAACGATAAGTGCATGGATTGCATTGTTGAATGATCTGTGCACTAAAGGTTCATTTTTTTCCTATGACTGGAGGACCTCTATTATTCTGTAGTCTTTATTATACACACACACACACACACACACACACACACACACACACACACATATATATATATATGGGTCTATCTGAGTTCATCGACACGTTAAAATACCGACAATGGATTAACCGACACGAGAATGTCGAAAGTCACGTCACCGACGCCAGAAGATCGACGAGGCAGAAGACCGACGGAGGAAGACACCGACGCTGAGAAGCTGTGATGGGGTAAGGGTGCGAGTAAGGTAAGTGTGCGATGCTGGTGTTTAGTAGGGGTAGGGGTGGGATAAGTGAGTTAGGGTTAGGCGGGTTAGGTGAGTGTCAGTAAGGTAAGTGTGCAATGTTGGTGTTTTGTAGGGTAGGGGTGGGATAAGTGAGTTAGGGTTAGGGCGGGTTAGGTGAGTGTGCGAAGGTAAGTGTGCAATGTTGGTGTTTTGTAGGGGTAGGGGTGGGATAAGTGAGTTAGGTTAGGGCGGGTTGGGTGAGTGTGCGATAGTGACGGACCTTAGGGTAAGGGTTTGGGTCAGGGTTGTGGTTAGTTGTGTATGTATGGGTTAGTGTTTGTTTGTAAGGATTTTGGTGTGCTTGTGTTGTGTGTGTGAGTGTTGGATAGGGGATGTGTTTTGTTTGTTGGTATGTTGTGTCGGGTGTATGCGATGTCGTGTTTGTGAACTGTCGATCTTCTGGCGTCGGTTAAATGAGTTTCGTTGTTTTGGTGTCGGTTAATTCGTTTTCGGTATTTTAAAATGTCGATGAACTCAGATAGATCCATATATATATATATATATATATACATATATATATATATATATATATATATATATATATATATATATATATATATATATATATAAAAGTGATTCTATCATGTTAGGGTGAACATACCAATGAGCTTTTTGAGCAAGAAAAATTAAGAAAATGCATTTTAGAGCAACTACATCTATAATATTTTAAAGCAGAGTGCATATGTCCACTACAGAAGAACCAAATGCTCAACCACTCTGCAGTCACAAAAGAAGGAATGAAATGCACATATATGTAATTCAACAGCAGAATACATAGGAAACATCACTAAAGGACTTCAGCATATTCCCACCTGCATGGCCAATATCTGTAGAAATTCAGTAGTCTCATAATATGGTTGTCATGATACAGCATGTTTTATACTATCCTCCCGTTTTCTAACAGTAGTATGAGACAAAGAAAAGGGAACACCTATAGACACACACATACCCTAACATTTTCATCATGACCCTGCTCCTTAACCAGTGCAGACATGACAGCAGATAATTCCAAGGCAACTGGCAACTAAGTAAAGGATACACACTCCAAAAGTGTGACAAAATAAAGTCTGCAGCCTAAAGAGTGCATTCAGTCATGTTTCAAATGCATGAACATTTCTGTACATATAATACATTTCAAAATACTTAAAAGTGACCAGCAATGTCTGCTAGAGCCAACTTGAATATTTCAAATATTTAATATTTCAAATACTGCCGCAATCTCATTGACAGACAAAAAAACACCAAACACAGAAGTTTCCTTATACATATACCAAACACAACAGAGCACCAAGCCAACGGAGCTCGGACCCTGTTACAAGAATGAGAAAATTAAGCAGAATAAAACACAGTACCATGTGCAGGGTCCTAAGGCAGTGTAAACTCGATCAAACAAGGTGTAACATCCAGACAAAACAAGCCAACGAAATATCAGCACAGGTCCACAAAAAGTCCACAACCAAGGAATATAAAACGAAGCTGTTTATTTGTACAAAACGTTAGCGCTTTCACCCGAAGGCTTCTTCAGACATATAACCGCCCCCTTAACAATTAATAACTTAAATAGTCATAGAACAAATCCTATTGGTTGAAGCACTGAACTCATCATAATCAATCAATTAAATATTTCATTCTAAATTCTATTAAAACTTTTTTAAAAAAATAGATATGTAGAAACACAAATAAATTGTGTGCAAACATGCTATTAAATATGTATAGTAAATATACAATAATACATCCATACCACAGGCTCTTATGGGCATAACATATTATAAGTGCAAAAAGCATAAACTGTAAATGCTCAAAATATATTGTGCAGTGCATAACACATGAAATGCAAATACATATTATTATAATTAAACAAGACATTGAACCTATATATAAGATAATAATTATAATTCATTTTTTGGGTCTGAAACATCTCTTCTTCCTATGAATAGGTCTGATGTTAACTTTCTCATTAAGACCCGGTGGTTTATCAGCCCTACATCTTATAATCCACCTCATCTCACACTCCAAAGTGTGGTTCACCAAATCACCCCCTCTCTTACTCTCCAAGACCTCCTGTATCACACAGAACACAAAAGAATGTTGAGGTCCAAACATCTTGTTATGTTTTGCCAGAGCATTAGTGTCAGTGCCTAGTCTGACATGGTATAGATGTTCCCTAATTCTCTCTCTTAGGGTCCTATTAGTCTTCCCTATGTAGAAAGATGTACATGCTAAGCACCTAGCTAAGTAGATCACATTCTTGCTCATACAATTTGTCCCTGTACTAAACTTATATTCAAAGTTATTATTGGGATTTAAGAAAGTAGTCCTAGTGTCCACAACGGCACACTGGTTGCACTTCCCACAAGGTAGGGTATTGTAATCAAAATCACAGTGCTTAATGCCATCCTGAGAGATCTTCTTGTAACACAGCATACTCTTAAGATTAGGTTTATTCTTATATGCAATCAATGGTTCTGGACCTATAAGCTTGCTTATACCATGGTCCAGTTTAAGTACCTCCCAATGTTTAGTCAAAAATGCTTTTATAAACACAGCATCTTTGGTATAAATCAATGGGGCTCTGACTAACTGTGATGTATCTGTCATATTAAAACCTCCTCTCTCATGGTTATCCGCAAAATATGGTTTAGCTATGGTGGATCTAAGGCCACAAACCTCTGAAGACATACAGTCAAAGGCTTCCTCACCATAGCCTCTCTTAAGTAACATACATTTTAACTTGGCTATCTCCTCTAGGTAACCATCATCACTCGGATTAAGCCTTGAGGCTCTCATAAGTTGTCCTTTCATAACATTATTGAATACATATCTAGGATGCATACTGTGACTATGTAATAGAGCATTTCTATAACATAGTTTGCGGTGTATAGATGTATTCAATAATCCACAAGAAAGTCTTGTGATGCTCACATCAAGGAATGAGATAGATTCCTTCGAGTGGCTAAGTGTGAATCTCAAAAAGCTTGTAGAATCATTGATCTCTTCAACAAACAACAATAAACTATCAAAGTCACCAAGCCAAATCAAAAAGAGGTCATCCACAAACCTCTTGAAGAACCCCACCACTTCCTTAAAATAATTAGACTTAAAAAGGAAGTTCTCCTCCCAATATGCCATCACTATATTGGCGTAGCTATTGGCACATGGAGTGCCCATATCTACGCCATCTTTCTGTAAATATACCAATTCACCAAACATAAAGACATTATTATACAGTATAGTCTCCATAAATGAACAAATCAAATCTATCCTTTCATCTGTATAAGTTGACCTAGAGTGTAGAAAACGTTGCATATACAAAACACCCAAATCATCGGGAATCACCGTAAATAGACTTACTACATCAAGGGTAACAAATTTATTCCCTTGAAACATCCAAGCTCTTCATATAGTCATAGAGTTCAAGTAGGAACTGTTTGCTGTCTCTCAAAATATGGGGAACAGCATCTACCAAAGGTCGAACAAAATGCTCAATGTATATAGACATTGTTTCCGTGAGCCATCCTTGTCCTGCAACGATGGGTCTAATAGGTGGTTTCTGTTCCGATTTATGCACTTTGGGAAGGCCCTGCATAATTGGTAGGCGTGGATTATTCACCTTTAAATAATTATACAAGTCTATTGAAATATCCTCAGTCAACAATAAATCATCCAACATATTATACACTCTGAACACCTTCTCAGTAACTATTTCCATATTTATCTCCTTATAAAAAAACGTCTTCACTCAGAAGTTCACCCATACTATCAATATAGCCAGAGGTGTCCATTACCACTATGGGTCCTCCCTTGTCAGTTGGCCTAATAATGATAGTCGGATCTGTTTTTAGTGAGTTCAAGGCTTGTCTTTGGGAGAAATTCAAATTACATGTATATCTAGGCTTCCTTTCCCTCTCAAAGTGTGAATATATATCTTTTTCAACAAGTCTAGAAAAGGTATCCAACAACGGATGTATCTGAGGTACATATAGACTATTGGGATGAAACTCTACATCCGATTTCTTTCCAATATTCATCCCAAAATCTAATTTAAGCTGCAGATTTCTTACAAACATCTTGACATCTATAATTGAGTCAACCAGGTCACTATTACAAGTGGGAATAAAACTCAAACCTTTATTAATACCTGTTCTTCATATATATTCAAGACCCTATGTGAAATATTTACAATCAATGTGTCCCTGTTCTCTCCCACATTTTCTTCAATGTAGGGCCTTGTTGTTCGCTGCCTGACCCCTTTCTCTTGCGACGACCTCTGCTCATCGATCTCTGTCTCCCTATGCGTTGTTGTTGTGCTATGGGGAAAGGGGCACAAAAGGAATGGGAGTTTGGAGTGATAGGGTGAACATCTTGTATTGGCGTCTTCCTCCTAACCACTGTCTCCACAACTGCAGCATGTCCTACACTACTAGTGGTGGGATTGGAATATCCTCCAATACCAGAGGGTCCTACGTGAACATCATGTCCATCAGTGGTATGTAACACAGAAGGGCTAGTAGCAACAGTATTCCCAACCACTACAATATTATTAGTTGCACTGGCTACTGCCCTTTCATTCAAATTGTTAGTATTACTATCTAAACCCACTGTATGAATGTTATAGCCTGCAACATCATTCACATTATTAGAAACAGCATTAACATTGTTAAAACTATTAGCACCATTATCGTTGCCATGGAGCCTTGGCCAAGTAAAACCATGATTATTTCTAAAATCTTTAGCATCTCTTAAAATTTTATTTTTCTTTTGTTCTAATAATCGCTTCTCAAAAAGCGAAACATTATCAAGGACCCTATCGAGTCTCAAATCAATAGTATCATTAACATACTTCGTTTTAATGTTTTCATACAGTTCGCTGACTGATTTTCTTAAAGTATCCTCCTCGGATGCATGGAAATCAATCAAAAGTCTCATATAGTTGAAGCTTAACTCTAGGTTAAGTTGTTGCCACTTGTATAAGAGTTCAGGAAAAGTATTACCTGACGTGGGCATTTTTAACACTCGTAGTCCACGCGGTACTATCTTCTTCGCCAGACACGCCTCGAAGTGCTGGCGTTGTAATTGAAGCCTCTTCAGTTTTAAAAAATCCATCTCCAAGCGGTTTAAATCTTCTGTTAGGTTGAACATATTAATATCACTCATATCATCCATAGCCGGTTCTAAACTAGGATCATACATCATCAACAAATTGTCAGCACCCATTATACAATCCTTGAAATGTTCTGCTTTCCGACAGGTCACGCCAGACGTCACAGGAACATACGGTAACTCCACGTTACTTTCAATGTTGTCTGCCATCCTCCTGGGCTGGTGCAAGGCGAAATAGTAAACGTAAACCAAACACAACAAAGCACCAAGCCAACGGATCTTGGACCCTGCTACAAGAATGAGAAAATTAAGCAGAATAAAACACAGTACCATGCGCAGGGTCCTAAGGCAGTGTAAACTCGATCAAACAAGGTGTAACATCCAGGCAAAACAAGCCAACGAAATATCAGCACAGGTCCACAAAAAGTCCACAACCAAGGAATATAAAACAAAGCTGTTTATTTGTACAAAATGTTAGCGCTTTCACCCGAAGGCTTCTTCAGACATATAACCGCCCCCTTAACAATTAATAACTTAAATAGTCATAGAACAAATCCTATTGGTTGAAGCACTGAACTCATCATAATCAATCAATTAAATATTTCATTCTAAATTCTATACATTATATAAATTATAGTTTCCTTATACATATGTTAGAAGCGGGATTGTTACCATACATTTCTGCTAGGTCAACAGTCTGAACCTTTTACCAAATATTGTTGCAGAAATAGATAAACAATTGTGTACTGCCCATATAGGAAAATTAAAATGCACACTTTTTATAGCAGCTGGCTCAAAATCCACTAAAATATGACTAGGTGAAGAGCTATGTCCAGATCATTGAACAGTTCCAAAACAGCATTACATGTCATATTATAGGCAGTGGAGTATTATGTAGTCATCAAGACATCCACTCTATGGTCAATTCCTTGATGTTCAACCAGCATATAAACAGTATACAAATGGTGCATATTTTACCCTTTCAAAAGATAAGTACTGTCACATATCTACAGGGCATCTGCAGCTAAATTAATCAGATTCTGACCTGTATACAACATATCACATTTGCAACCACCAGCTATCTCTTTCTTAAGCAAGAAATGGCCATTGTGTAATGACCAAACCAAGTCATCATTTTGTAACTCCCAAACTGCAGAATCTGACAACAGAAGGAGTGTACACCTGTACCAATACTTTATGTTCTAATGACTGCTTCCCAATACTTACCTGCCACAGTACATAAATCACCAAATAATATGGTGAGGTGCAAACACACTCAGATCAATGTAGCCCAAAGGCCACATAACATCTTGCCATAATCACTAGAGCTGGAACAAAGGAAGCATACCCCTGTAACAATACTTTGTTCACTTAATGCACGCTTCACTATAATTGTCAAGACTCTGTATGTGAGCAACCAGTAAATTCAGTTTAGTTCTAAAGTATTTCTAGCACTGGTCTTTCTAAAAAAACAAATTTCATCTCACCACATAAACACACTTGTGATGATGGAGACTCCCAGAATAAAAAGTGATCCACAATCTGATGTAGTCACTCCAATTTTAAAGCACATATGCATAAAAAATCCCATTCACATAAAAACTAAGCATTTTTCATCCCTTACAACCTGGGACTTCATCAGAGTTAGTTAGGAAAAGGGCCTTTGCCCAGCTGTACTTTGCAAGTAAACACGTCAGTAAATAAATAAATACTTATGTTATAATTATGTGATGACGAACCACTGCACATATCACAAAATGGACCACACTTTAACAGAGATCTCCTTATAAATCTTAAAAACATTTTATGCAGTCTTTATTCAGTGGCATAGTCTGGAAATAAATCAGAAAACTTATTCCTTTCTTACTTCTCATTTGGAATACAATGTATATATAATTATAAAATGAACAGAAACATATTCTCTGAAAATAAAAATGGTTTGGAAGAAAATAAAACGCTGTGTATTGTAATCACTAATCTGTTGTATCACTGGTGAGTCTTTATGCTTCATTTCTCTCTGGTAAGTGCTTTTGTAGCAGAACAGCCACTTAATCAGACCAGTAAGATTAAAAATGGAAACCATGTAACTTAAAAGAGCAAACTAACCAATCAAACATTCACAAATACATCACATGTTCACCCAAAGGCTCCATTCATAAACTTTCATTCATAAAACCAGTCATAAACACTAGTTTTAAGAACACATGGTTTTAGACATAGATCAGATTGGTCTAGTGTTTATGAATGCTTTTTATGAATGAAAGTTTATAAATGGAGCCACTGAGTGAACACGTGATGTATTTGTGAATGTTTGATTGGTTAGTTTGTTCTTTTAAGTTATATGGTTTTCATTTTAATCTTGAGAAAGACTCGACAGACTAAGTAATGAAACAGATAATGTAACAAAAACAAGTGCACCAAACACTCAAACCAGTCCACTGTGAAGTAAATTTAATGTTGTAAAGTGCTTTTCATCACTGTAGACAGTGACTTCTTCAGACAAGTTTAAAAAACATTAAATTCAGTTTAAATAACATTTTTAAAAACTACCTCAAGTTACAAGTCATCCAATCAAATCAGTTAACTAATTACATACAAACTCCTTCTATTAATCACTCACTACAACTAAGATGATAAAGCTATAAATACCAGAAAAATGTTGTATCACAATATTATACGTTATAAAATATATAAAACAATAAGAATGAGTACATATTTATCTGCTGTAATCACATACTAACAAAGTAATAAACTTTGTTTATCTACACATACTTTTAAGTTTAAGTAAACATGAAATGTTACAACATTCATTAAGCCCTGGGTTAAAAAAATGCATTAAGACGCATCTGCCAAATTAATTTTTGTTCTTCTAAAATAAGGGCTGTTGGACCCCCTCTAATGTCAGAATGTATTTGATCAATTATTTTAAACCTAAATTTATGCCCTCCATTTAATACTACATGTTTCACTAAGGCATTTGTTGTTTTTTGTTTTTCGATGTCATGGGTGTGTTCATATACTCTATCATGGAACCGTCGGTCCGTTTTTCCAATGTAAAGTGCCATGCAGATTGTGCACAACGCTAAATAGACTACTGATTTAGAATTACAATCAAATTTAGAATGAAGACTGAACTTCCACTCCCTGATTGTAAAAGTTTTTCCTACATCCATGAATTTGTAGTACCTGCAGGCCCCACAAATGCTCATACCAATGTTTCTATCAAACATCAATACACTTTTTCTTTCTAATAAATTCTTGAGGTTAATACCTCTCCTGAATATCAAGTTGGGATGGGTTCCTAGCTTTTCAACCAGGAAAACATCATTACTAATAAATTCCCAATTTTTATACAAGATGGTTCTTATTTTAGAACTGTCTTTACTATACGTTGTTATAAAACTACAATTGTAGTTTATACTTGAACTGTCAGTGCTTACAACTACGTTTCATCTAACTTCTTGTCATTCTGACATTAGAGGGGGTCCAACAGCCCTTATTTTAGAAGAACAAGAATTAATTTGGCAGATGCGTCTTAATGCATTTTTTTAACCCAGGGCTTAATGAATGTTGTAACATTTCCTGTTTAATTAAACTTAAAAGTATGTGTAGATAAACAAAGTTTATTACTTTGTTAGTATGCAACTCGAGTAGATAAATATGTATTGATTCTTATTGTTTTATATATTTTATAATATGTATAATATTGTGATACAACATTTTTCTGGTATTTACAGCTGTAGTGAGTGATTAATAGAAGGCGTTTGTATGTAATTAGTTAACTGATTTGATTGGAAGGCTTGTAACATGAGATAGTTTTTAAAAATGTTATTTAAACTGAATTTAATGTTTTTTAAACTTGTCTGAAGAAGTCACTGTATCACAGTGACGAAAAGCGCTTTACAACATCAAATTTACTTCACAGTGGACTAGTTTGAGTGTTTGGTGCACTTGTTTTTGTTACATTATCTGTTTCATTTTAATCTTATTGGTTTGATGAAGTGGCTGTTCTGCCGCAAAAGTGCTTACCATATTTTATTTGTTTTCATTAAAGTTCAGTTGGGGATTTAATAAAATCCATGTAGGCATAGTGTAAAGCCTACATTGAAGGTACCGTGGTCGTGTAAGCGGTACCCACTCAATAGTGCACCATGCATATTAATGAAGGCACGTTAGTGAGGGAGAGCTGTGTAACAGGGTTATTTAATCAGTGTAGGGAGTGTGTTACTGCATCTGGAGATGGGTAACACACCCCCTACACTGTCAAAGTGCCAGATATCAATGTATACAAATGTAATAAAGTTATGTTTTTTTTTTTTTGTGTGTGTGTTTGCATGGGCTGCATGGCAAACAGCAATAGACATATTCCAGACATCTAAAAATAGAAACCAGATACATTTAATTATGAATGCAAAGGTCAATTTTAAGCATAGCTGACTGAGTTTGCGCTGTGCGCACCAGTGCTCAGCGGTGCTTAAACATAGTTGAGAGGTATATGTAAAAGTATAGCAGCATTCTACACATCCATGTAGCCATATGGTTAGAGTAACAGCCATATGTGCAGTAGGTGCAGAGTTTTAATACAGAGAAGGGTTATTAAACTTTTATGTTGCAAATAAAAATTATGCTAATTATTTTTAAATGCTACTTTGCTGCACTCAGCTAAGCTCCACTAAGCACTTCTAAGCCATGTCAAGCACTGAGTAAACAAGAAACATTTTAGCACTGCTTGGCACCATGCAACTCTGCTTAGATGGTTTGTGCACTGCTAAGAAGTGCCACTTTAAGCACCACTGAGCTCAGCTGAGCGTGTTTGCACACTGCTAAGCACTGCAAAGCATTTGTCAGTTTAAGCACTGCTCAGCTGAGCTCAGTGGGTTTGTGTGGTGCTAAGCAACATGCTGCATATTTAAAAATTGCCCAATGGAGGTAAAGGGTGGGAAAACAGGCTTAAGTGCAATAGGTGGGAATACAGGAAAACCAGTTGGAGTTTGAACTTGGCAGGAACTATGGCAGGCGTTAGAGAGGGTAAATGCTTCCAGACACAGTGGTGGAGCATTCTGGAGTCCGGGATTATGGCTGGACTCCTTGTAAAATACCATGATATCTGGCTGCTGCAGGGCCAGTACCAGGGATTGGAGTACAAGTCAAAAGCCTGGGACCAGCTGGCACATAATCTCACCAGTGCAACAGGCATCCCCTGCACAGGTGAGCAGGTCCATCATCATTATGATGATCTGCAGTGACAGAAGAGGGGACATCTGAACACTTATGTCCAGGATGCTTGGGGTGGGAATTCCCCACAAGTTTGTAAGTAGTGTTAGCATTATTTTACCAATAGCTAATCTGAATGTGTGATAGACAGGTATGCATAATAGTGTGCTTCTCTCCCTACAGCTGCAGAGGAGAGAGCTCGCAACCTAGAGGCCCATGCAGGGTGCCTGACCGGGTTGCACCATGAGTGTGGTGAGTACAGATCTATCTTGCAATCTATAGTCATATAAGCAAGAAAGAGTAAATTATTAACTGCCATTAGGTATATACAGTTTTTATTGTAGTGCAATGAATGTGATCATAGACTTGGACTGAAATAAGTGAGTAGTGCAATGTTGTTGTGTCTTTCGGCTTTTCCCGGTTAGAGGTCACCACATAGTTCAATAAAGATGAAAGCATGAAACCTGATAATGCCAAGGAAATAAAGTTTCTACTGTATTAATTGTGGAATTACAGTGCATTGCAACACCTGCATTATGTGAACTGATCTGCAATAAAGACTTGAAAATATGCCAATCACTGCATGAAATCACCCATAATAAAGCTGTGCCATGCAGTATGTGTGTATCTTGGGCTGTTGTTTGTGAAATTGAGTATTACATCTGCTCTGAACTAAAAACATAAAGAATACCACCAAGTGACTCAAGGTTAGCTAAGAAATAGTGCTCTGCTAAACTGTAGATGTAAAGCTGTACTACAAGATATATGCATTATTATATTTGTTCTGCACTAACATCTGAAGCACTACCAGGAACACCCAAGGTATACTGTGTATATTAGGATCATCATGTGTTAACCATTGCATTTCAGCTGTATGCATTCCTGCTCTGCAGTATGGTGCTGCAGGCAAGTATGAAACTGTAATATCTGTAGACTGTAACTATACCATCTGCAACTGTATATGGGTCAGGTAGCCAACCCAGCACTCCGATATGGTTTGTACCCATCACAGATATTTCCACCCACTAGGGGTTTATTGTCTTCACCTGCATTCTATGTATTAATGTACAGTTCACCTAGTATCTCTGTCATGCATGAATCTCATGCATGTGTGTTCAAGTGTCACTGCAGTCTTGTATAACACTGTACTTCTATTTCAAGGTCATATTTTGTTACCAGGTGAGCTCTAGGAAAATGTCAGTCAAGCAATATGCAGCATTAGCTCAGTTTGATAACTGGTGTGTGTGTGTGTGATGTTCATGCATTTTGTGACACACAGACCAGGGTTCGAATCCAGTGACAAGTACTAGTAAATATTATTGAATCAGTTATGTATTGTTAACAGATGTTCTCCCCACAGGAATTATGGGTAAATGGTGCAGTAACCCTTAACGAACTAAGGTCGGGTGGCATGATGCCAGCATAATCCTATGGGCTAGGCTTGTAAAGGCTCCAGTGCCATTAGCTTAGTGCATACCTATGAACCTATGGGTTAATAATTTGTGTGTCCATATGTAACAGAGTGTTAGCATTGCTCAGGAATGTGATAAGACCTCAGAAAATAAAGGCAACAAGTACAACAGTAATAAAAGTTAATACAAAAAATAAAATGTGTAATATTGGTATATCTGTATGCCTGGCCTGTCTGTGAATCTCTGCTGATGGTCTAATCCCATGCCTGCCAAGGACAGCATGATAGTTGCATATTTTCTGTACTGTGCACAGTACAGGTCTCTCAAGTGTCACGCTGTCATGGACTTTGATCAATGTTGCCTAATTCCTCTGTCACAGATCTATCATGGACATGATTTATGTCAATAGCATAGTCACACTACATCAGTCCACAGTACACCTTGGTAGTCATATAGGTCCCACTGACATGTATTAGACCTCTGTAGTTGTGTACCTGTAGGTGTTACAGCTCAGCCCATACTGTCCCATGTGGATAGCTTGAGAGGTATATACATGCTACAGGAGCTATAGGGCACTTGTATGCATAAAGGAATGGCAGACCTGTAGAGTGTATAAAAGTACTGTTGCAAACTATATAGCCTGTACTGGTATTAATGGACTATATTTCTCTCTCCCCCCACCCCTTATCTCCATCACAATGTATTATTGTTATAAATTGGTTATGGTTTACTATTAACATATGTTGTTCTCAAAATGATGTGTTTGGCCTTGTGTTTTATTATTGTTATGTATTACAATGGTTAAATACTAACATATCTTGTTGAATTGCCAATGTTGTTGGCCTTATGCTGTAACTGTTACTGGCAGGCTGTTACTATACTGACTGTTGTCTCACTTATTATTGTGTTCCATATACTATGCAATGTTATGTTACTGGATTATTTGCAATGTTCTGGCATGCTGTTATAACTAACCAAATGTTATGCTTGTTAAAAACCTATACACTTTGACATATCTCAACACCATAGCTTGACTGCTTAGGCCAGTTCCTGGTGATCTGCCTACCCTACCTCAGCTGGCAGTGGTACAGGGTCCCAGCATGTCTGGGACCCAAGCCAGTGGTTCCCTCTCTGTTGGCCCTGCACCACCTATGGGTGGAGCCATCTCAGGAGATGGGGCCCATCCCTCCCTGGGAGCAAGGGTGAAGGGGGATTGTCATCCAGGATCAGCTGCCAGTGATGATGCACAGGATAGTCCATTGTGGCTATGAGAACTGCCTGCACAAGATTGAGGGCAGACTCACCAACCTGGAGGGGTGTTGTGGTCCTAGTGCCCAGCCTCCACCACAGCCACCTTTGGAACAGTGATGGAGCAGTGCCAACTATCCATGCATGGGTGCTCAGTCACACTACTGCTACTGTCTGGGGGCACATGGATCTCTGATTCCAGAACACCCTCCCTGTCCAAGGTGTTTACTCCCTCATGTGTCACACGCTGTCCCTGTATGCTGTTTTTTTTTGTCTTGTCTGTCTGCAAATGCAACCTATCCTACCCAACTTACTTCCCCATATGTACCTATATCTCTTCACCAACATTCCACTCTCACCTTTAAAAAAAGGGAACCTGTTCCACAAAAAAAAATCTTGCCATACATAGCTCACTATTTTGCACCCACATCCAGTGGACACAATTAATTATTACCTGGATTAATCAACACAGTTATGTTGCCCTCACCCCTCTCTCTGGGGTGTGAGGCACCAAATTCCAAATTCACTACTACCTGCACAGCTGTTGATCTACAAGAAATGGAGAGCTATGGTCCTTTCCTACACCATCCTGCACATCCCTACTTGCCTTTCGCTATGTTTTTCCCCCTGCTTTCTCCCATTTCACCATTTTCCTATCACATAGGTTCATAGATAGGTTCATAGATTAGTACTAGGCTAATTGCCCTTGTGAGCCATTTTAAGCCTAACCAATTATCCCCTGTGAGATTCAAACCCAGTATCTTGTGTTTGTAAGGCAAACACCTTAACCATTAGGCCACCCTCCGCACCCCCTTTTTATTTTCTTTTTTTATAATTAGTGTGGGTTTAAGCAGAGTTAAGCAGCACGAGGCAGCATGCAAACCCACTTAAAACTGCTTAAAAGTGCTTTAATCACCATATATGTTTCTGACAGTGTTAGGCACATCTGCAAAATAAGCACCCCTGACAGGTCTTAAACATGTGTTCCTGTCAACTACAGAACAGTGCATTAGCCCACTAGGCCACTCAGCTCTGAAGTCAAATAGGTGTTTCCATAAACATATCCTGATTTCCAATGACACACTGCATGTACATATAATGGGAAAATTGCCAGTGTACTTGGGACTGTGATGCAAACACCAAACCAGTACACAACCAAATAAATAATGATGGATGTACGTGAGGCCTGGGATAGCAGTTATAGCTGTAATCTGCACAGACTGTTGCAGAATATCCACAGTTGTGCCACCTACTTTTGGCAAGATTTTCACAAAACCTTTTCTGTGTGCTAAAGTGCTGGCAAGTTATTACAAATTGAGGTTAGAAAATCATAACAGACATTTCAGTGTCACATGTCATACCCAATCAAAAACACATGCTAATGCAAATCCTGTGTAACAGACTGTACGCATGCATACATATCTTGCAAATACAGCTGCTGCAGTACTGACTCAGTAGCACAGTCTGTTAAATTTCTTGCCTGCTGTACATTTTGCCACCCACAGTCCTGGGTTCCATTCCAGTGTATTGCACTTCAATTACATGCTTGTGAATACAGCAAATAATGACTGAGTCCTGCAATATTAACCAAAATAGGTTGCTGTTACTGAATTAACTGCTACTCATGTTAGCAAGTCAAAAGCCTGTAGGTAGGGACACTCTGCACAAATTTGTACAGGCTACCTATATGTCACCTACTACTCTCCGATTGACACTATTACATAACATATGTCCAGGATGCGTGGGATGGGAATTCCCCACAAGTTTGTAAGTAGTGTTAGCATTGTTTTACCAATAGCTAATCTGAATGTGTGATAGACAGTTAGCATCTTAAGCACATGCCTCAACTGGACTGTTATGGGTACTCTCAACCTGGCTCTGTGTTAATGACAGAGCTGACACTGCTCCCTCAGTGACAGATATGGCTTGCTGCCCTCCAATGTGTTCACACTCCCCAGTATGAGTCCTGCGCAAAAACAACATACTACAGACCTACCAATACCAATTTCCCTTAAGAGCACACAGAGATCAGTCAGCCTGGGGCTTGCTTCTCCCTCTTTCTTCAGATCCCCAATAAGACTCCCCATTGGCACAGCTATAGGGTTAAGATCTCAGTGAAGCCATCAAGCCAAAACTTCCAACACCCTCTCTGTCCAACCAGTGCTTTGTGTCCCTGCCCAAGTAGCTGACATACATACTTTGAGATATGATTTATATACAAACACAAACACACTCCTGGGAAAGGCTGGCACAGGATTACCAGCTATGCCCTCTTCTGCCCAGACTAAAAGGTGGTTATCACTGCCACTAACCAGCTCTTTATCAGCTACTATACTGCCTTTCCCAAAGGGTGACCAATCCTACTGTGTGATGTTACTATTATCCAAATGGTAAGTGTGACCAAGACTTTCAAGGCTATAAGAGTGGCCCATACAGTGTCACCAAATACATATGCAAGTACTCTAAGAGCTTAAATATCTCTAAACAAACCAGCCACAATTAAAATGTTTAAATATATTTAATAATAAATAATAAAAGAATAAGACAATACTCAATAACTCAGTACAGTAACTACAGAGTTCAGAATCACAGGAAATATTTTAAAACAACATTGCAGAACAATCTCAAATAAATGCAGAAAACAATTAAACCAAGCTTTACTATATTCCTATCTCTAAAAGAAATACCATAGTTAATCTTACTTACAGAGCAAGACAAATGCAGATGAGAAGTGCTGAAGACAAGATACAAAAGAGAGTTCCCCAATTAATATCAAAACATTACTGCTGGGACAGTTTGGGATAACATCACTCTTTGTCACCTGCCTGCAGTTCCCAGGCTAACAGAAACTTAGAATTTAGCACCTCTGTGTCAAAAATACATATCTCTCTGAAGTTTGCCTACAGCTGGAAGTTGTAAAACAGTTAAGCACTTTTACATTTTAAACCTAGTAACTATTTCTGCTTCAAGACAATAGAAAACCTTCTAGCTCTAGACATCCTGTCTTCTTGCTGAGTTGAAACTGATATAATACAATTGTAAACACTTTCAACTTATCTTCTTGAGGGGTTGCAAGTTAACTCTGTATGTGCCAGCTTCTAGGTTCATAGGTTCATAGGTGTTTACTAGGATAACAACCACAAGGGACTTTTTAAGCCTAGCCATGCATCCCAAATCTCTAATGAGTTCTGATACCCTTGATAAGTGTAAGCATGGGCCTGGGAGATGTACCATTTACAGGTTACCTGTTTGCATCAGAGACATAGGTGCCGAAGGTTCTGTATTATGTTATCGAATGAAGAAAAAAGCGAACACTCTTTCATCAAACTGCAAAAGTCGACAGCACTAAACAGCAAAGACATGGAACATTGATTTTTTTCCCAGGGGGAAAAAATCAGTGGGCCATCTACAGGACTTTGCCATTTCCTCCACTATGGTGTGATCTCGGAGTTGGTATATTTAAGTAAAGGGTTGTGGGGGCACAGCCTCTCACATTGGGTGGGTGTGGGGTGAAGCCCCCCCATTTTATTGTGTGTTTGATTTTTTTTTTTGCAGAGCAGTGATTAATCACTGTTCTGTGTCTTCATTGTTTAGTTCTGTCAACTTTTACAGTTTGATGAAAGAGCGTTTGCTCTTTTCATCATTCGATAATGTAATATAGCCAAACCAGGGATGAATTTCTGGTTTCCCATCCAATTGTCCAAGTTGCACTTGAATTGGTTTAGGGAGGAACTCTGCTTCACATGGATGGGGAGCCTGTTCCATAGACAGGGTAGTCTCTGGGATACATACCTATCTCTCCAGCATGTCCTATTTATATCACAGATATGGTTTAAGTCTTTAGAATGGGTAATTCTGGTACTGTTTGTTTTGTGGATATGCAGGAGGTCCATCAGAATAGGGTCTGACAATGCCATGTATGCCAGGCATAGGTCACCCCTCAAAAGCCTGCAGGAGACAGAATACAGGGATAAGGCCTTGAGGAGGTCTGCATAGAACATATTACTTATGCCCTGTATTCTTTTAGTGAGGCATTTTTTGTGGACGTCCCAGTTGTTGGAGATGCCTGGTTAGGTACATACTGAAGGGGGCTTTGTACTCAGTGATAGGTCTGATGAATGACAAATAGAGTGAACAATAACTTCCTTGGACTTAGATGCCATACCTTTATTTATAAGTTGTGCAACATAGAATGATTTCCTCGCCACTGTAGACATGTGATGATCAAAGGCTATATTACTATATATGTGTGTCCCTAAGTCCCTGACTACTGGGTCAACTGTGAGGAGTGTGTTGTCAATAAGATAGTTACCAGGGATGGATGACTTCCCAAAGGATACTATTATGCATTTCTTGGCATTTAGTTTTAGTCCATGGCTCTGACACCAGTTGTTTGTCTGTGTCAGCCCCTCCTGGAGAACATTTGTGTCAGTGTGAGATTCAATAACAGCTCCTAATTTGCAATCATCTGCAAATTTAGTCAGCCAGAGACCACTGACATTGGCCTTGACTTCTGAGAAGTAAATGCCTAAAAGGAGCGGTCCAAGGACTGCTCCCTGAGGGACTCAACTTGAGACTGGCCTCTTTGTAGAGGTGGACTCCCCAATTCTAACTTCCTGGGTCCTGCCTGTGAGCCAGTTGGCTATCCACCAGGAGACATATGGTTTGTACCTAACCTCTTGAGTTTGTCAGCAATGCCTGAGAGGGGTATTGTGTCAAATGCCTTGACCAGATCAAGGTAGGCAGTGTAAATGATTTTGCCCTCATCCATTGCTTTGGTGACCTTCTCAAAGAAGTCCACCAGTTTGACTAAGCATGATCTGCCCTTTACTAAACCAAACTGGGTTGGGTCTAGTGTCTAGAGGTTTACTATACCTCTCTTGATCATCTCTATGATAATTCATTCCATGGCTTTACATATAAGACTGGTGAGACTTATGGGTCTGTAGTTTCCAGAGTCTGTAGATGGCCCACCTTTGTGCAGGGGGATGACTGTTGCCTTTCTCCATTCATGAGGCATGAAGCCTGTTTAGAGTCTACAGTTAAATAGTAATTTCAGAGTTCCTGATAGGTCACGATTCATGCTATTTAGAAGGCATCCTGGGATATTGTCAGGGCCCATTGATGCAGTGTTCTTGGTCTTAGAGACAACATTAAGGGGGAGTTCTACCATCAAAACATACATTTGCACAGGCATAGAGTTTATATACATTTCTGTTCTTTTCCAGTAGTGTACACTGTGGTTACATTCTTGAAATTCAGTACATAACATGCAGTTCAACACACACACTTCTGCACCAGTAGTTTAATATGCACATAACATATAGTTCTCTTACATTTGTAAGACACGCATGCAAATCATATTAATATTCACAAATAACATAGACTCATTTACAAAATTCCAGCTAGCTGGGCTGGCAGCCTCACAGGGGTAAAAGGTCAGTTGATCGGGATATGTGTCACAGTCTGCCCCTACAAACATACAAAGCTGATAGACCAGCAACTACTGCAGCAGCATACACATTCTGATGGGTATGACATCTGACGCTCACATGTGTCTTCCCCCTTACTGACCTCAACCCACATTGTTCAACACTTAACTGCAAGATAATCAGAAAGTCATTTGAAAATGGCCAAATATAGCATGCAAAATTGTGGACATATATAAATTCCAACAGTGGACACTATTTGTACCTACCCTCTGTGATGCTGTAGTTTGCACATCTCAGTAATGTCCATCTCAAAGACTAGGACAGGGGACAAGGCCTACGTGAAAGCCTTAAATACTGCACTGTTGTGCCATGTCATTGGCTAATGAAAGCGCAACCCAGCTGTTCTGGATGCATTTAGCAAGTCTTAGCCATGGATTGATGCACAGGCAATTACCTGTTAATGAGTATTACCTACAAAAAGCAAGCAGCTGCTTATGAAAAACAGGTCTGTAACTTGCTTTACCAAGACATACTGTAATTTTGGAAACATTTTTTCTTGAGGATTTGTTGGCACTCTGCCAGGTATACAGTACAAGTCCCTATATAGTGGGACACAGATGGGAGGATGCAGTGATAGGAAATAGGGATTACAACAGTAGGCCTGTAATACATCTGTGGAAATGACATGTCGGTGATACTCTGCTGTCCAAAGGTACAGACATGCCTCTCACCTTTGCCTACTGTGACTTAAATCACTGCATTGGCTCTCTCACTCCCTCCTACAAAGGCTGGGTCCTGTACAAATGTTACTGGAGTATGTGTTAAGCATATTGACAGTACATAAGGGTGGACACAACTGTCATATCACATGATGTACTGTCATTCAGCTCCTCGCAGTCTGTGAATGTCACACAGGTATAGTTCAGACATTGTAAAGGTGTCCATGACTGTCCCTGATGTACTCTGTCTAGGTTACTGTTTTGTCAACATTCATATCTCATCACTTGAGAGCTATGGCTATCATACCTGGCACCCTCCCACAGCAGGAATTCAGGTCACAGCCATTATTATTGGGGGGACACAGACCCAACCTCATTGACAAAGTGTACATATTGGTCATACAAAGTAAGAGGCTGGATATGGTAACAGATATTACTGTAGCATAACTGTTTTCTGAGGGTTCTGGAATGTGACAGCCAGATTCTCTACATTCTGAGAACAGCCAGCAATTATTATCCAACCGTTTGCCAGGCATCCACATGTGTCTGGCAAAAGGACCACATATATCAGACACACATACAAATTCCACAAACATCTGTGTATTGGGTAAGTAGGACACCTACAGGGAAGATACCATACAGCATGTTTGCATTGCTGTCTGTCACTGTGGCACAGGATGTTGCTGGACTGTCCCCATATACTTGTAATAACACACACCTATTTTTCTCACAGTGGCTGTATGACATGGTACTGGGACATTGCCCATAGGGGACACACTACAGTAGATGGCATTGCTGGGAGTAGAGATATACACCACACTCCATCACGGCAGACAGGGACATAACCGGTATTGCTAATATGTTGCTGATAGACACATACATACTGTGTTGATAGATGGTGGGGTATAACATGGGAGGTAGCAGTGGATAGTAGAGGCCAGTTTTGATGTACAGGTTCTGTACATAGTGGATAGCAACATATGTAGTCCTGTGATGTTTTCCCCTCTTCTTGTCTTTCAGAAAGGATGTATAGACGGAGGCACCCGCCATTTTCAGCTGCTGAAAATAATGTTATCCTGGATGGCCTCAGACTGCATCACAACATTCTGCTGTCCAGGAGTCAACAGAGTCGTGAGCAACATGCAGCACTGTGGGCTGATATCACAGCAGTCAACCATGTAGGGCTACAGGACAGAAGCTACGAGCAGGTCTGACACTGGGCAACAGATATGGTAAATGTTGCATAGCAAAGGGCTGCTGCTGTGGCCAGGGACTGTGCTGCCACTGATGGAGGGCCTGCAGCAGAACAATCACTCTCGGCCACAGAGGAATATGTGGTGAACCTGGGATCAACCACCAGCTCTAAAGCATCCATCACCCCATACATCATGGAGGTGGGTGCCGCAGCATCCACAGCAGAGGGGCATTCAGGTAAGCTTCCTGTGTTCATCACTGTATTAGGTTCATAGGTTAATAGGTGTGTACTAGGCTATTGGCCCTGGGGCCTTTACAAGCCTAGCCATCGGATTACCCTGGCATAGTGCCATACTGTATCAATCACTGTGACAGCCTCTCCATACCAGTACACAGATGTCAGGCCTATCTGGGCGGGGCTGTTTATACACACCTGTGCACACATACTCAGAATGTCAGCAATGTCAGCAGTATCACAGTACTTACTGTATATGTTGATATACACACGTATTATCCTGTAACAATGCCACATTTGGTATTGCTGGCAATACCTCTCCTTCACATTTCCATAGGTATGTCAGCTCTAGCCAGAGTCCAATGTCCTGTACCCGGTGAGTGTGATACTGTTTTTTTATGAAACATATATACCCTAAGAATGTTAAAGGCTGTCATTTTGCTGTAGACACAACTGATATGCTTAGCCAGAGTGCAATACTAGGAGTCTAAACATGAAACTGCACACATTGCAAGCATTTTTAACCCTGGAAGATGCTGACATTTGTACAGTCACAGAAACCTGGTTCAAAGCTGCGGAGAGCACCCCAGCTTTACCTGGTTACTCATCCTATCATACATTCAGACCCCAAAATGTGGGCAGCAAAGCCAACAGAGGTGGAGTATCAATATATATTAAGGACACACATGCCTCCAGGCTGGTCAAACAGTATGGTGTACAGGAGACACTCTAGGTGCAGTTAACCATTGACAAGACCCATATTCAAATTATAGCTAGCTACAGGCCCTCAAATTTGACTCAAGATGCTCACTCCACCTATCTGGACCTCTTCAAATCTATCAAGATTTAACCCTGTTATAGTCATAAATATATAACATTAAGAATTTACCTTATATGCCTCAAGAAGAACACTTCAGGATGTGCAAACAGAAATTTTATTCTTACAGCATTGGGAGTCAGTCGTCATAGCCCTTGATGAAGCATTCTCACTTTACATACAAAAAAATTTATTTTTATACATTTTCTTATCAAACTGGTCATGCAATTTCATTACGTTACAATGACTGCATCCTACAGAAAACTTTGCATATGTCCTCATCCCTCATGATTTTCACCTCAAACTTCACATGGACACCTTCCTATACACATGGACGTCGGGAGGCATACTGACTATATGCATTTTAGTACAGTTTATCTGGAGTTGGGGGGTAGAATCTGGCAGGCACTAGGACCCCTCAGGACTGTGACTCTCACATTCTCTTCCCGCACTTTAGTTGCGAGGGAGACAGAGTGAGACCGAGAGTGTGGACTGTGAAGAAACAGCAGTAGCCATCGGGTTAGTGACTACACTATACTTAATTTTCTAAATACTACCGGCTTTAATTCTCTTATTTCTGTGAATACAGCCCCTTAAAGCATAACAATCGGAAAACAGGTTTTAATTCCTAGAGCAGTAAGTCCTCTTAAAACAAGGGCATTTGCAAACAAATTATAAAGGCATGTTTGCTGCAAATCTACTCAGTTTCTTTATTAAAGCAAAACATTCTTAGAAAAACAGGTTTACTTTGCCATGAAAACCTCTCTGAAACATTGGCTCAGACTCTTTCAGTGCTTACATCGCCAAGTGCTTAGCTTTTTACCAACATTTTGGTTTCATTCGCCACCATCATCCCAAGTGTCACTTTTGAATGTTAATGTTCTACCTGATGATCCTAAATGACAGCTTGTCCTTCTAGGAAGGAAGGAACTTCCAGGGCTGCGTTTAACATGCAAGTTGTAGCAAGTGTGGGTTTAGTTAATCACACACATCTCAACTGCCCAGTAATATATTGAATCCTATCCATTAAAGACTTTAACAAATGAAACAGCTTTCCACAAAACTGGAAGGGGCAATGGCATGTTTAAAAATTGATAATTATTAGTTTTACTCAAATAGCCTCTGCACCAACGAAACACACATAAGACACACAGAAAAAAATCAGTAGTACAGCATTATGTGTTTAAGCGCAAAACCAGCCACCACTAATGAAAAGAACACAAAAACTATGGCAATAGCTTTTAAATATTTGGCAACTGTGTGCACGAGTTAGTCTGACTCTGATTGATGAAGTTCTTTATTAAAGAATGAAGCTCTTACCATATTTTTGGAGTTCTTTTCACTGTGGCTGGTTTTGTGGTTATATGTAGATTGCCGTTCCTGTAGAGGGTTCTTTGTTTTTCTTTTTTTTTTTTTTGTTTTTTTTTTTTGGCTAATTTAATTACCACTGCTTGATCCATCACCAGCTATCATGTGTGAATGTGCTGTGCACCGGCAATCAGCATTCTGCAGAGTAATTGGTGGGTTAGCAACTGGGTGGCCAGAACTGTAGTGTGAGC
The DNA here is from genome assembly GCF_019279795.1 of Protopterus annectens. Classification (NCBI taxonomy): domain Eukaryota; kingdom Metazoa; phylum Chordata; order Ceratodontiformes; family Protopteridae; genus Protopterus; species Protopterus annectens. The sequence continues at coordinate 1,123,587,673 of NC_056726.1, forward strand.
GCCCCCCCCCCCCCCCCATTTTGCATCATGATGACTGTCTGCCTCCTGCCGTGTTGTAGGGAAAGAATAAATTAATTTTCCGTTGTTAAGCAGCTTATTCTCTATTTGAAAAGTACAGAATGAGACTTCCCATTTGATGCTGAGCATTTCTGTGTTTGCAGCTGTGCAGTTGCTTCCTTACCTTTTCCCATGTTGCTGATTTGCCATTCATGGTTGTTTGCCTGGCTCTGCCAGTTGGAACTTGTTGGTGGAGACCGGGAAATTTAAACCAAGGTGTTGTTCCTCTTAATAAGTAGCTAATGCATTCTTAAGCACTCTTAGCATAACTCTCAATCTTAGCACAATGAATTTGGACAAAGCCAGCAATAATGTGTGGATAAAGGCCCCAAAATAGGGCCATATATTAAATGTTTGTCTTATAAACTTAGAAAGTTGCTAAAATATCAGGATTTGTGTTTGCATGCATTTTCTGATTCTGAAGTATATGAAGTCTTATACTTAAATATGTGCCGTTATTTAGTGACTTCAGTCCTCTGTAATTTGCCAGAAAACACTAAAAATATGAGGCAAAAATGTGGGCATTCTGAAAAAATCTGTACAGTTGACAGGTATGTGCATTGTATATGAAAAGAAAGCAACCGAATTTTAACATTTGTGCTTGCTTATCTTTTAATTGTGCCAACAATGGGATCATTGCTCTATCCACTGACACCACACTGTCATATTTCTTCTTGTCCCTATCTCTCTTCTTTTTTCTATTTCTGTTTTGTAACAAAGCCTCTGGAGACATGTCATGAAACTAACCATATCAGAGACAAAAAATGATAATATAAGTTTAATCTATTATTTGGTTGCTTGGTTTATTTATTTATCTATCCATTTATTTATTTTCCAAAACGCTGAATGCTTATCAAAAACAAGACCCTACTTGCAGATGAAAAATTGTTATCTGTCTGTCCGTCCATCAAGCTTGCTAGCTAGTTAGTTATCTGTCTACACATCCCTCAGCATATCTTGTTTGCCATATACTTGATTGTAAAAAATAAACAATTTGTATGCTGTGGGGTACATGGCATATTTCTAGTTATATATTTCCCTGACATGTGCAATCACCTAAACAGTTCCAAAACCAGCTTATAAACACCTTCTCCTAACTCCAAATTCATCAGCCTGTCAAGCAGAACAGAGTGATCAAGAAAGATAAAAGCACATACCATATCCAAAAAGATGGCCTCTGTCTGACAGTCCTTAACCATTCTGATAGTAAGCCATTTCCATATAAATATGAATAAGTGAGAGTTAAGTTAATTTTTTTTTAAATAATAAATTTAGATTGGGAAGTGGGGAGCAACCATTTGATCCTTAGCAGAATCCTAGCAACAGTGCAGTGGTATGGCTTAACCTGGGGAGTAACATGAGCAATGCCAGTTATTTAAGTAGTGGGTTATGAGAAGTTTTTTTTTTTTTAATTGGGAAGTAGAGGTGGTGGAAGGTAAGTGGCTTGGGAGTGAATTCCAGGTTCTGGCAATGGAGAAGGACAAGAGAGATTTACCAGCATCATTTTTATGTTTGATTACATTTACGTGTTTTTTTTTTTTTTTTTTTGTGTGTGCATTTTAGTGAATGGAGAAAAGTATGGTATTTTTAGGAAGGTGAAAGATAATACCATGATTAGCCTGCGGAACAACTATAGCTGTATAAAATGAAAAGGTAAGATGAAACACAGTTTTTGGTGAGCAACCATTTTTAGAAATGCTGGATAAAGAATTAAGTTTCTGTAGAAAATGTTTCTAACTTTCTAACAGTTTGCGAATAGACAGTACACACTTGTTAAAGTGATAGCATGAGATATTTGAGAAGTAAGTAATGAGCAAAGGTAGAGATATTGGAGGTCTGGACAAAATAAAAAAAAGTCTTCATACATATTGCATTTATCAGTGTTTGCATAAAAAGCATACAGAATACTTCTGAACTGTCCATGATTTGACTAATTTTCTAGTTCTGTCTATTCCTTATAAAAGTGGTGACAAGGTGGTGACTTGCACTTAATAAATAATAATAGCAAATATGTTTATACATCCTACTACACAAAAGATCTATACTTTTACTTGTACTGCTAATTGCAATACATTGCAATACATCTAGTCTATTTATCTACTTGCAATAGATGTCCCTATTTTTATGTAGGAAAATATACGAGGAAGCTACAGGAATGTATAATAGAGCATAAATCGGACACTAAAAGGTCTGTTTCAACTAATGCTATTGCTAAACATAGCACTGAACTTGCAACCATACATACCTTTAGTTTTAGAGCAATTGATATTTATTTTCCTAATATGAGAGGTGGTGATAGGAATAATGATTTAGAAATGAAAGAATATAGTTGGATTATTAAACTACAGGATGATTGCATGCCTGGTA